>NC_133133.1:0-338333 GCF_048418815.1 Hemitrygon akajei | reverse complement strand
GCTGTATCCATTACTTTTTGTAGAATTTTTCATTCAAGAACATTGGTGCTTCCATACCAGGCTGTTTGTCAAAGTTTTAGATGTCATGCCGTATCTTCACAAACTTCTCAGGAAGAAGGGATACTACCGTACTTTCTTCGCAATTGCACTTGTGTGTTGGGCCCAAGACAGGTCCTCCAAAATGAAAACACTGAGGAATTTAAAGTTGCTGACCCTCTCCACCTCTGATCCTCCAATGAGGATGGGCTCATGGATCTCTAGTTTTCTTCTCCTAAAGTCAATATTCAGCTCCTTGGTCTTGCTGACATTGAGTAAGAGGTCATTGTTATGGCAGCACTCAGCCAGATTTTCAATCTCCTCCTATATGCTGACCCATCATGACCTTTGATTTGGACTATGACAGTGGTGTTGACAGCAAACTTGAATACGGCTTTGGAGCTGTGCTTAGCCAGATAGTCATAAGTGTAAAGCAAATAGAGCAGTGGGATAAGTACACAGCCTTGTGGTGCACCAGTGCTGATGGAGATCATGGAGATGTTGTTGCCAATCCAAACTGACTGAAGTCTGCAAGTGAGGAAATTGAGGATCCAATTGTATAAGGAGGTATTGAGGCCAAAGTCTCGAACCTTATTGATTAGTTTTGAGGAGAAGATGGCATTAAATGCTGAGCTGTAGACAATGAAGAGCATCCTGATGTATGCATCTTTCCTGTCCAGATGTCCCAGGGTTGAGAGAAGAGCTAATGAAGTGACACCTGCTGTAGTCCTATTGCTCTGGAAGGTAAACTGGAGCGGATTGAAGTGTTTTCCAGTCACAGAAAAATCAAAGATGTGGCCATTAGATAAGTACATTTCCTTCATTGTTGTAGCTGAGCCAATATGGCTGCAACTGGTCTCACTGAACATTGAGGTCCCTATCTCCATCTCAACCTGTAGATCATGCACATCTTTAACCATATAACAATCACAGCACGGAAACAGGCCATCTCTGCCCTCCTAGTCCGTGCCGAACTCTTAATCTCACCTAGTCCCACCTACCCGCACTCAGTCCATAACCCTCCACTCCTTTCCTGTCCATATACCTATCCAATTTTACCTTAAATGACACAACTGAACTGGCCTCTACTACTTCTACAGGAAGCTCATTCCACACAGCTATCACTCTCTGAGTAAAGAAATACCCCCTCATGTTTCCCTTAAACTTTTGCCCCCTAACTCTCAAATCATGTCCTCTCGTTTGAATCTCCCCTACTCTCAATGGAAACAGCCTATTCATGTCAACTCTATCTATCCCTCTCAAAATTTTAAATACCTCGATCAAATCCCCCCTCAACCTTCTACGCTCCAATGAATAGAGACCTAACTTGTTCAACCTTTCTCTGTAACTTAAGTGCTGAAACCCAGGTAACATCCTAGTAAATCATCTCTGCACTCTCTCTAATTTATTGATATCTTTCCTATAATTCGGTGACCAGAACTGTACACAATATTCCAAATTTGGCCTTACCAATGCCTTGTACAATTTTAACATTACATCCCAACTTCTGTACTCAATGCTCTGATTTATAAAGGCCAGCGTTCCAAAAGCCTTCTTCACCACTCTATCTACATGAGACTCCACCTTCAGGGAACTATGCACTGTTATTCCTAGATCTCTCTGTTCCACTGCATACCTCAATGCCCTACCATTTACCCTGTATGTTCTATTTGGATTATTCCTGCCAAAATGTAGAACCTCACACTTCTCAGCATTAAACTCCATCTGCCAACGTTCAGCCCATTCTTCTAACCGGCATAAATCTCCCTGCAAGCTTTGAAAACCCACCTCATTATCCACAACACCTCCTACCTCCTACCTTAGTATCATCGGCATACTTACTAATCCAATTTACCACCCCATCATCCAGATCATTTATGTATATTACAAACAACATTGGGCCCAAAACAGATCCCTGAGGCACCCCGCTAGTCACCGGCCTCCATCCCAATAAACAATTATCCACCACTACTCTCTGGCATCTCCCATCTAGCCACTGTTGAATCCATTTTATTGCTCCAGCATTAATACCGAACGACTGAACCTTCTTAACTAACCTTCCATGTGGAACTTTGTCAAAGGCCTTGCTGAAGTCCATATAGACTACAACCACTACCTTACCCTCGTCAACATTCCTCGTAACTTCTTCAAAAAATTCAATAAGGTTTGTCAAACATGACCTTCCACGCACAAATCCATGCTGGCTACTCCTAATCAGATCCTGTCTATCCAGATAATTATAAATACTATCTCTAAGAATACTTTCCATTAATTTACCCACCACTGATGTCAAACTGACAGGTCTATAATTGCTAGGCTTACTTCTAGAACCCTTTTTAAACAATGGAACCACATGAGCAATACGCCAATCCTCCGGCACATCTGAAAGATCTCCGTCAGAGCTCCTGCTATCTCTACACAAACTTCCCTCAAGGTCCTGGGGAATATCCTGTCAAGACCTGGAGATTTATCCACTTTTAAATTTCTTAAAAGCGTCAGTACTTCCACCTCTTTAATTGTCATAGGTTCCATAACTTCCTTACTTGTTTCCCACACCTTACACAATTCAATATCCTTCTCCTTAGTGAATACCAAAGAGAAGAAATCATTCAAAATCTCTCCCATCTCCCTCGGCTCCACACATAGCTGACCACCCTGATTCTCTAAGGGACCAATTTTATCCCTCACTATCCTCTTGCTTTTAATATAACTGTAGAAACCTTTCGGATTTACTTCCACCTTATTTGCCAAACCAAACTCGTATCTTCTTTTAGCTTTTCTAATCTCTTTCTTAAGATTCCTTTTACATTCTTTATATTCCTCGAGCAATTCCTTTACTCCATGCTGCCTATATCTATTGTAGACATCCCTCTTTTTCCGAACCAAGTTTCTAATATCCCTTGAAAACCATGGCGCTTTCAAACCTTTAACCTTTCCTTTCAACCTAACAGGAACATAAAGATTCTGTACCCTCATAATTTCATCCTTAAATGACCTCCATTTCTCTATTACATCCTTCCCATAAAACAACTTGACCCAATCCACTCTCTCTAAATCCCTTCGCATCTCCTCAAAGTTAGCCTTTCTCCAATCAAAAATCTCAACTCTAGGTCCAGTCCTGTCCTTCTCCATAATTATATTGAAGCTAATGCTATTGTGATCACTGGACCCGAAGTGCTCCCCAACACATACATCTGTCAGCTGACCTATTGCATTCCCTAACAGGAGATCCAACACTGCCCCATCTCTAGTCGGTACTTCTATGTATTGTTGCAAAAAACTATCCTGCACACATTTCACAAACTCTAAACCATCCAGCCCTTTTACAGAATGAGCTTCCCAATCTATGTGTGGAAAATTAAAATCTCCCACAATCACCACCTTGTGTTTACTACAAATATCTGCTATCTCCTTACACATTTGCTCTTCCAACTCACGCTCCCCATTAGGTGGCCTATAATACACTCCTATCAGTGTTACTACACCTTTCCCATTCCTCAATTCCACCCAAATAGCCTCCCTAGAGGAGCTCTCTAATCTATCCTTCCAAAGCACAGCCATAAGATTTTCTCGGACAAGCAATGCAACACCTCCTCCTCTGGCCCCTCCTACTCTATCACACCTGAAGCAACTAAATCCAGGAATATTTAGTTGCCAATCACACCATTCCTGCAACCATGTTTCACTAATAGCTACAACATCATAATTCCAGGTATCAATCCACGCTTTAAGCTCATCCACCTTTCTTACAATGCTCCTAGCATTAAAATAGATACATTTAAGATACTCTCCACCTCCTCCTCTCTTTTCATCCCTAACAATGCATTCAAATTTATTATCCTTTTCTTTCTTCTCCCCTACATCTTCGGGCTGAGCGCATCCCTTCTCCATCACCTGCCTTTCCTCCCTCACACACTGTCTACTTACTTGCTCTACTGGTGAACTAACCTCCTCTCCCATAGTTTCCTCAAATTGATTCCCGCCCCCCCCCCCCCCCCATCTTACTAGTTTAAAGTCTGCCCTGTAGCCCTAGCAAACCTCCCCGCTAGGATACTGGTCCCCCCAGGATTCAAGTGTAACCCGTCCTTCTTGAACAGGTCACGCCTGCCCCAGAAGAGGTCCCAATGATCCAGAAACTTGAATCCCTGCCCCCTGCTCCAATCCCTCAGCCACACATTCATCCTCCACCTAATTCCATTCCTACTCTCACTGTCGCGTGGCACAGGCAATAATCCCGAGATTACTACCTTTGCGGTCCTTCTTCTTAACTGCCTTCCTAACTCCCTATACTCTCGTTTCAGGACCTCTTCCCCATTCCTACCTATGTCATTGGTACCTACATGTACCACGACCTCTGGCTCCTCACCCTCCCACTTCAGGATATCTTGAACTTTTAACTCACTAAATGATGATTATTTCCTGTGGCATTGCCTGTAGGAAGTCTGAGTGGTGTCTTTAGGCAAAGCTGAGGAAACAGATACTCAGTGCCAAGATTGCAAGAACAGAAGGCAATCATTCACTCCTTCAGGACATCTTCCTGTACTCTGTTGTTAATTGTCATTTCTTATTATAATGGAGACAGATTTAATTGAGAAAATATCATCATGTTTTCTTCATTAGAAACTCACTTTGGCATTTATTTTTATAAATTTAGGTCTGTACCAGAAAACCAGGTATGACTTGCGGAAGGCTATTTCAAGGGTGAACAGACAATTTTGAACGAGGTTGGAGGCAACATCACATATACGACAACTCTGGCAGAGTTTGCAAGACATTACTTCCTACAAAGCGAACCCAATAGCATGAATACTTCATTACCAGATTAACTCAACACCTTCTACGCCCACTTTGAAAAGGAGAATATAACTGCAGCTGTGAAGATCCCGGTGATCTCTGTCTTGGCCGACGTTAGACTGCCTTTAAAGAGGGTGGACCTGGCCCCAACGGAATACCTGGTAAGGCTCTGAAAACTTGTGCCAACCAACTAGCGGGAGTATTCAAAGACATTGGTTCGGAAATTGCACCATCTCGGATTGCAAGACCCTGCAGCGGATAGTGAGGTCAGCTGAGAAGATCATCGGGGTCTCTCTTTCCGCCATCATGGACATTTACACTACACGTTGCATCCGCAAAGCAAACAGCATTATGAAGGACCCCATGCACCCCTCATATGATCTCTTCTCTTTCCTGCCGTCTGGGAAAAGGCACCGAAGCATTCAAGCTCTCATGAACAGACTATGTAACAATTTCTTCCCCCAAGCTATCAGACTCCTCAATACCCAGAGCCTAGACTGACACCATACTGCCCTATTGTCCTGTTTATTATTTATTGTAATGCCTGCCCTGTTTTGTGCACTTTATGTAGTCCTGGGTAGGTCTGTAGTCTAGTGTAGTTGTTGTGTTTTTTTTCGCTGTGTTGTTTTTTACGTAGTTCAGTCTAGTTTTTGTATTGTGTCATGTAGCACCATAGTCCTGAAAAACGTTGTCGCATTTTTACTATGTACTGTACCAACAGTTATGGTCAAAATGACAATAAAAGTGACTTGATATTTTCAACCTCTCACTGATATCAGCAGTTCCCACTTGCTTCAAAAAGGCAACAATTATACCAGTGCCTAAGAAGAATAATGTGAGCTCCCTTAATGATAATCGCCCAGTATCACTCACATCTACAGTGATAAAATGCTTTGAGAGGCTGGTCATGACTAGACTGAACTCCTGCCTCAGTAAGGACCTGGACCCATCGCAATTTGCCTATCGCCACAATAAGTCAATGGCAAATGCAATCTCAATGGCTCTTCACACAGCCTTAGACCACCTGGACAATACGAACACCTATGTCAGGATGCTGTTCATCAACTATAGCTCAGCATTTTACACCATCATTCCCACAATCCTGATTGTCAAGTTACAGAACCTGGGCCTCTGTACCTCCCTCTGCAATAGGATCCTCGACTTCCTAACCAGAAGGCCACAATCTATGCGGATTGATGATAATATCTCCTCCTTGCTGACGATCAACACTGGTGCACCTCAGGGGTGTGTGCTTAGCTCACTGCTCTACTCTCTCTATACTGATGACTGTGTGGCTAGACTTAGTTCAAATACCATCTATAAATTTACTGATGATACAACCATTACTGGTAGAATCTCAGATGGAGACGAGAGGGCGTACAGGAATGAGATATGCCAACTAATGGAGTGTTGTCGATAAGACGAAGGAACACATACCAATCCTCATAGAGGGATCAGAAGTGGAGAGAGTGAGCAGTTTCAAGTTCCTGTGTCAAGATTTCTGAACACTTAACCTGGTCCCAACATATCAATGCAGCTATAAAGAAGGCAAGACAACGACTATACTTCATTAGCAGTTTGAGGAGATTTGGAATGTCAACAAATACACTCAAAAAATTCTATAGATGTACCGTGGAGAGCATTCTGCAAAGCTGCATCACTGACTTCCAGTAAGATGGCGATTGTTTAGTTGCTCCGAACTTTTGCTCCGTTATTCTTCTTACCTTTGCACTATGTGTCTCCCTTCTTAAACCTTAGTTAGGCATTTTATTAGTTCTCTTCTACCTGCCTGTGAACACATCTATCTTATAATGGCTACCAAAAGTACTAAAACCGGGAAAAAGGAAACTTCTATGGCTTTGCCGGCTGACATTCTCGCTGTTCTGGAACAACATCGACAAGATACTTTAATGGATTTTAGAACTGAATTTAGAACTTCTTTCAACCAGCTGAATGTCAAACTGGATCAGATTAATGCTCGAGTGGATGATCATGCTGAACATTTATCTCGCATTGACGTAACTTCTGAAGATTTAAAACGTCGTGTTCAATATCTTGAAACTCTCTGCTCCAACCTAGAGGAGAAGAATAGTAAACTTTTTTCCAAAATGGTGGATCTTGAAAATTGGAGCAGACGTTGCAATCTACGAATTCTTGGTTTGCCAGAGGCCACCGAAAAGGGCTTTCCCGTTGAATTTTTTTCCAAGTTTCTCTGTGAGATTTTCGGGAAAGAATTTTTTCCAACTCCACCTGAGCTTGAAAGGGCACACAGGATCTATGTCCCTCGAGCAATTCTGGGTTCCCGCCCACGGCCGATTATTTTATGCTTTCATCAATACCAGGTGAAAAACTGTCTGATGATGGAGGCACGCCGCAGAGGTACTTCTGCCTTTCAAAATACGGTCATTCGTTTTGTGGAGGATTTTGCCCCCCAGGTTCTGAAGATGCGTGCTGAGTTTAAAGGTGTAATGAAAGTGCTTTTTGATCGCGAATTCAGACCCTCTCTCCGAAACCCAGCCGATCTTCGAATTACGCTTACTACTGGAGATTATAAGTGGTTTAAATCAGTGAAGGAGGCTGAGGCGTTTGTTGGAAGTCTTCCAGCCACCTCGTCTTCTTCGGAACCGGCCTGACCTTCTAAAATGGTTGATAAGTACTTCTCGAAGTAAAATTATTTTTTCCGAACTCAGACTTTACTTGAATAATTCAGTCATTATCTATTGAAACTCTGAGGGCTGTAGTCAATCTCTCCCTGAACTTGGTGCGTTTTTTCTAAATAGATAATTTAAGTTTAATGTTTCCCTGCGAACTTTTAGATTTTACCTGTGTAATCTATTTTATTTTTGTATAACCTTATCTATAGAGAACTACAATTGTCTTTAACTTGTTTTGGAGGTTTGGAGTTTTTATTGAAGGCCTCCCTGTTGGTTGATTCATAGTTTAAGTTTTGCTTTTTTTTCTGTAAATGGTTGATAAGGACTCTCTTTGAATTTTATAATTTCCCCCTTTTCTCCCTCCTTTTTTTTCTTTTAATCTTTTATAATTTTTTCACGGGTAGGTTAGTTTTAGTTTTCTTCTGATTTTCTTTGTATTAAGTTTTATACTTCTATTGAAGTTGTTCCTATTTATAATTCTGTTTTCTAGTGCACAGTTATTATTTGCTATATTATTTATACGGAACTTTTGTTAATGACACAGAACTGGAAGTCATACTTGGGTTAATTTTTTTGGTAGAGCTAGCTGCTTTTTTAGGTAGCCGTCTAATTTTGGGTTGCGGGGGGGGGGGGGGAGGATTCTCCAGTTCCAACACTACTCACTGTTTCTTTTGTTTTCCTTTGTTATTCAGGACATGTCTCTGTTTTGATTCTACAGATCTATGTTTACATTTTTGCTCCCAGACTGTTACTGTACTGCTTGATTTTCTATATGCCTGCTACCTTCTATGCACTAACAATTGATAATGGTTAACTCACTTAAATTTGTGAGCTGGAATGTAAAGGGATTGAATCATCCTGTTAAAAGAAGGAAGGTCTTCTCACATATTAAACAACTCAAAGCTGACATTGCTTTCCTTCAAGAAACTCATATTCGTAGTTTTGATAATTCTCGGCTACTGTCAAAGTGGGCGGGTCAGCATTTTCATTCATCCTTTGCTGCCAAAGCTTGGGGGGGGGGGGGGTCTCCATCCTTATTAATTCAAATATTCCTTTTGAACTCCATAATAAGGTATCTGATACAAATGGCCGTTTTATTATTGTTTCTGGTAAATTATACAATACTAAAGTTGTACTAGCAAACCTGTATGCTCCCAATTTTGATGATGTTAATTTTTTTGAACGTTTTTTTCTCCTCGCTACCAGATTTAAACTCATACTCTCTTATATTGGGTGGCGATTTCAATTGTTGGTTAGATCCCAATTTGGATCGATCGTCCTCTGTTACTAGACTACTTACTAAATCTGCCTTAGCTATTCACTCTTTTCTCTCTAATTATGGTATCTCTGATATATGGCGTTTCCTTCATCCCACTGAGAGAGACTATTCTTTTTTTTCACATGTTCACCATACCTTTACTAGAATTGACTACTTTTTACTCGATAATCAACTTATTCCATTTGTCTACTCTTGTGACTATCAGAGTATACTGATTTCTGACCATGCCCCAATTACTTTGTCTTTGAATTTTCCTGGTCTCCCTCAGAGGAATAAACACTGGCGTTTTGACTCGACTTTATTATCGGATGATGATTTTCTAAAATTTATTAAGGATCAGATAACCTTTTATTTTAACACCAATACATCATCTGAAATGTCATCCCAGATTGTCTGGGATGCCATGAAAGCATATTTGAGGGGTCAAATAATCTCCTATACAGCAAATCTTAATAGAAAGTCCTGTGCAGATCGATTAGACCTCATTAATCAGATTAAAGAAATGGATCAACTGTATGCTCAAACTAAGAATCCTGAATTATACAAGAAGCCTGTAGAACTTCAAACTAAATTTAATCTTCTGTCTACTCAACCTGTCGAACGCCAACTTCTTGAAAGTAAGAGTCGCTTCTATATTCATGGTAACAAATCTGGCAAATTTCTAGCCAATCAGCTGAGACGTTCCAAAGCCAAACAACATATTACAAAGATCCGGAAGGAGAATGGAGACTTTACATCGGATCACTTAGAAATCAATGACGCATTTAAAAATTTCTATTCTTGATTTTATTCCTCTGAATCTTTGAATGACAATATCTCTGTTGATCACTTTTTAAATAATCTGAATATTCCTTCGCTTTCCTCTGATTTCAAAGCCAAACTTAATGCACCTATTTCATCAGAAGAAATATCTTTTGCAATTTCTGCATTGTCTTCAGGGAAATCCCCTGGACCTAATGGGTTCCCCGTAGAATTTTATAAATCATTCTCTTTACTTCTTTCCCCTCAGTTATTCTCAGTATTATCTGACTCGTTTAATTACGGTAAATTGCCACCCTCTTTTAATGAGGAATCTATTATTCTTTTATTAAAAAAGGGCAAAGACCCAACAGAGTGTTCCTCGTATAGGCCGATTTCTTTGCTCAATGTTGATGTTAAAATCTTGGCCAAAGTTTTGGCTTATAGATTAGAAACTGTTATTCCCTCTATTATTTCTGATGATCAAACTGGTTTTTATTAAAAACCGTCTTCCTTTTTTTAACATTGGGCGTTTATTTAACATTTTATATTCACCTCCAACTGGGATTCCTGAATGTGTTATTTCCCTCGATGCGGAGAAAGCATTTGATCGTATAGAATGGAACTACCTTTTTGCAGTTTTAGAAAAATTTGACTTCAGTCAAAGTTTTATCTCTTGGATCAAATTGCTGTATTTGTGTCCTACTGCCTCTGTTTTGACCAATTTTCAGAAATCCCAGTTAGTTAACCTCAAACGTGGCACCCGCCAGGGATGCCCTTTAAGTCCCTTTCTCTTTGATTTGGCTATAGAACCTTTGGCAATAGCATTTTGAAACTGTCCTGAATTGACCGGGATTTGGAGAGGGGGTGTTGAGCATAGAGTTTCTCTTTATGCTGATGACTTATTACTTTTTCTTTCAAATCCGTCTACATCCTTACCTCCAATGTTTTCACTTCTTGATCAGTTTAGCCAGTTCTCTGGCTATAAACTTAATTTACATAAGAGCGAACTTTTCCCAATTAATAAAGAAGCACAAGAATTAACATTTCGTGATCTCCCTTTTAAAGTAGTTCATAATCAATTTACTTATCTTGGGATTACAGTCACAAAGAAGTTTAAAGATCTCTTTCGTGAAAATTTTGCCAATCTTTCATATACTATAAAACAGAGTCTGTTACAATGGTCACCTCTATCTATGTCTTTGGTAGGTCGTATCAATGTTGTTAAAATGTATGTTCTCCCTAAACTTTTATATTTGTTTCAATCAATCCCAATTTTTATTCCTAAATCTTTTTTTGATTCCTTAGACTCTATTATTTTGTCATACCTGTGGAAGAATAAGCGCTCTAGAATTAATAAAGTTTATCTCCAAAAATCTTAAAAAGAGGGTGGCATGGCTTTACCTAACTTTCGTTTATATTATTGGGCAGCCAATATACGTTGTGCTACCTTTTGGTCTTTTTTCCATGGCCAACCCGAGTGCCCTAATTGGGTGGCAACGGAGTTCGAGTTCCACTAAAGATTTATCTATCTCTGCACTTCTTGGCTCTGTACTCCCTAATAGTTTGTCCAGATTAATTGTTAATCCTCTTGTTCGACACACTTTGCGTATATGGGCTCAGTTTAGGAAGTTTTATGGTTTCCATGGTTTTTCCTTTTCTAGCCCTATCTTACATAATCACCTTTTTTTACCTACCACGTATGATTCAGCATTCCATGATTGGTATAGGAAGGGCATTAGACATTTTGAAGATCTTTTTATTGATAATCGCTTCGCATCTTTTCAACAGCTCTCTGCCAAGTTCAATCTGCCCAATGCTCATTTTTTTAGATATCTCCAAATTAGACACTTTATTAATCCTTTAATTCCTAACTTCCCTGAAATGCCTGAGAAAAATGTTATGGATTTCTTTCTTTCTATTAATCCACTAGGTAAAGGTTTAATATCATTTATTCATGATAAATTAGCATCCTTACGGCGTGCCCCTGTGGATAAAATTAGAATGGCTTGGGAGCATGATTTAAATATCTCCTTATCTGATGAGACTTGGGATTCGATTCTCAAATTGGTTAATTCAACCTCTCCCTTGTGCTCGCCATTGCCTTTTACAGTTTAAGATTGTTCATAGAGCCCATATGTCTAAATCTAAACTATCTCGATTTTACCCTAACATTAGTCCTCTCTGTGATAAATGCAAAAGGGGCGAGGCCTCTCTCATTCATATGTACTGGTTTTGTCCTAGCTTGGAGAAATTTTGGAAAGACGTCTTCATAACGTTATCTTGTATTCTGAATCATCACCTAGAACCTAACCCTTTAATTGCTTTGTTCGGTTTTTTGGGTGAGACAGATTTACGTCTGAGTTCGACTAAGTGTCGAATATTATCTTTTGCTTCTCTCCTGGCTAGATGTTTAATCCTCCTTAGATGGAGGGATGTTGCCCCGCCCATGCATGCTCAATGGCTTAATGATATTATGTCCTGCTTAGATCTTGAAAAAATTCATTATTCAGTTCTTAATTCGGATACAAAGTTCCATAAGGTCTGGGGACCTTTTATTGAGTATTTTCATAACCTTCCTCTTAACTAAGGTTTTTTTTTTCGGTCCCTTGCTTTCAGCTCCTTTTTTGTTTGTAGTAGGCATTAATATCTTCTGTTGCTAAGTGTATTTACAGTTTTGGGGGTTTGAATGTCCTGATGTATACTCTCTAGATTGTGTTGTGGTTGGTCTGGAGTTCTTTTTTGTTGCGGGGCTTGGGGAGGATACTAATTTTACATATCTTCAATTTGGGTGCTTTCTCAATTATCTTCTTTTGTATTATATTATTATTGTATGTTTATTTTTGCACTGTATTAATGTTCTTCATTTCGATCTGGGTTTTTAAAAAAATCTGTAGCGATGTAGAAAATGTATAAAAAAACTAATAAAAAAAAAGCTGCATCACTGTTTGGTATGGGGGGAGGAGGGGGGGGGGGCTACTGCACAGGACCAAAAGAAGCTGCAGAGGGTCGTAAATTTAGTCAGCTCCATCTTGGTTACTAGCCTACAAAGTATCCAGGACATCTTCAACGAGAGGTGTCTCAGAAAGGCAGCATCCATTATTAAGGATCCCCAGCACCCAGTGTATGCCCTTTTTCTCACTGTTACCATCAGGTAGGAGGTACAGAAGCCTGAAGGCACACATTCAGTAATTTAGGAACAGCTTTGTCCCCTCTGCCATCCAACTCCTAAATGAACATTGAAACTATGTACACTATCTCAGTTATTTAATGTATATTTCTGTTTTTGTATGATTTTTAATCTTCTCTATATATATACTGCAATTTATTTACTTATTTACTTCTACATTATGTATTGCATTGAACTGCTGCTGCTAAATAACAAATTTCACGATACATGCCAGTGATAATAAACCTGATTCTAATTCTGACATTACTTGATAATGCAAAATTGCTGATAAAAATGCAGGTAGATGTAAGATTAGGCTAAAAGATGCATTTGGCTGAATCTGAATAAGATGTCTCACTACCACAATTTAAGTGTCAAGCCTGGTTCAACATTTAAAACTCTCTCTCCAAATCAGGTCAAAATGCTCAAGTACTATTTTAAAGATAATCTGCATGTTAGTAAAATTAGAAACAAAAGATTATTGAAATAAAACTTTCCAGGAGCAATCAGCTGATCATCAAGGATGCTAGTTTTGGGTGTCCGCTTCCTGTTGGGTTACAGCAATATCCACTCTGGGATGCAGGCTGAATTGCCTCCTGAATTTTGCAGTGTTGACAACTGTGTGCTCTTGTTCCCTGTAGCCTGAGATGGACTGGGTTCCCTTTGTCAAAATATTACTGATTACTTTCCACCATTTGCAAGTAAGAATTGTGCATTGAGAAGAGCGTTTGGTGAGGAGGACAAGGTAAAAGATGGCTGAAGGCTGCAAACATCTGGTTTAAGATAGCCCTGGTGAATCTCAGCGACTTCTGACTGATAACTAATGAAACAAGGAAAATGACTTTGTTAATCACACTTTTTCTTACAAACGATCATTAAAAGTACTAGTCTATAACTTCCCTTTGGACTTGAGCCAATTCGATGTGGCCAAACCAGGAAGAGGTGGTGGCCCTGTTGCTGAGAGTGAGGAAGATCCGAGGTTCAATCGATTTAAGTGCTTTGCCGAATTGGAAAGATCAAGTACAGGCTGAATTGAAGCAGTGGGGTCCAGTTACCACAGCATATCGAAGCAACTGTAGTGGCACTGCAGCGTAGTGGTTGGCAGTGACCCCAGTTCAATTCTTGCTGCTGCCTGTACTGAGTTTATACATTCTCCCAGTGACTGTGTAGGTTCCTTCTGGGTGCTCCAGTTTTCTCCACATTCCAAAGAAGTGCCAGATGGTGAGTTAATTGGTCATTGTAAATTGTCCTGTGATTAGGCCAGGATTAAACTGGGTGATTGCTGGGCAGCACGGCTCAAAGGGCCAGAAGGTCCTATACTGTGCTGTATGTCAACAAATTGAACCTGATATTTGGACGAAGGTTTAAAGGCCAGGCCAAAGTACGTTGATTTAGGCGCCAAGCCAGATTAAAAAGGTCAGGGTGTAGGGCCTGAGGTGAGGTACAGGACAGTTCAGCTAGCTGCTCTGCAATAATTATTTGGCTCCGCGCTGAACTATGGGTCTCAGACTCTCTTTGCAGACTTCAGTTCAGAATGTTATTTGATTGTGTTATTGTTTGCATGATTTGTTTTTTTTCTCTCTGAACACCAGGTGTCCAATGGTCCTTTTTTTAAAAGTTAGAAACATAGAAAACCTACAGCACAATACAGGCCCTTTGGCCCACATGTTCCTACCTTAAAAATTACTAGGCTTATCCATAGCCATCTATTTTGCTAAGCTCCATGTTCCTATCCAAAAGTCTCTTAAAAGATCCTATCATATCCGCCTCCACTACCGTTGCTGGCAGCCCATTCCACACACTCACCACTCTCTGCATAAAAAACTTACCCCTGACATCTCCTCTGTACCTACTCCCCAGCACCTTAACCCTGTGTCCTCTTGTGGCAACCATTTCACCCTGGGAAAAAGCCTCTAACTATCCACACGAACAATGCCTCTCATCATCTTAGACAACACTATCAGGTCACCTCTCATCCTCCATCGCACCAAGGAGAAAAGATAGATAGATAGATACTTTATTCATCCCCATGGGGAATGCCGAGTTCACTCCCCAAAAAGCATACTCCGCAATCCAGGCAACATCCTTGTAAATCTCTTCTTCACCCTTTCTATGGGTTCCACATCCTTCCTGTAGTGACGCGACCAGAACTGAGCACAGTACTCCAAGTGGGGTCTAACCAGGGTCCTATATAGCTGCAACATTACCTCTCGGCTCCTAAATTCAATTCCATGATTAATGAAAGCCAATGCACCGTATGCCTTCTTAACCACTGAGTCAACCTGCGCAGCTGCTTTGAGTGTTCTATGAACTCGGACCCCAAGACCCCTCTGATCCTCCACACTGCCAAGAGTCTTACCATTAAATACCATCTTCTGCCATCATATTTGACCTACCAAAATGAACCACTTCACACTTATCTGGGTTGAACTCCATCTGTCACTTCTCAGCCCAGTTTTGCATCCTATCAATGTCCCACTGTAACCTCTGACAGCCCTCCACACTACTCACAACATCTCCAACCTTTGTGTCATCAGCAAACTTACTAACCCATCCCTCCACTTCCTCATCTAGGTCATTTATAAAAATCACGAAGAGTAAGGGTCCCAGAACAGATCCCTGAGGCACACCACTGGTGACCGACCTCCATGCAGAATATGACCCGTCTACAACCACTTTTTGCCTTCTGTGGGCAAGCCAGTTCTGGTTCCACAAAGCAATGTCCCCTTGTATCCCATGCTTCCTTACTTTCTCATTAAGCCTTGCATAGGGTACCTTATCAAATGCCTTGCTGAGATCTATATACACTACATCTACTGCTCTTCCTTCATCAATGTGTTTAGTCACATTCTCAAAAAATTCAATCAAGCTCATAAGGCATGACCTGCCCTTGACAAAGCCATGTTAACTATTCCTAATCATATTATACCTGTCCAAATGTTCATATATCCTGCCCCTCAGGATCTTCTCCATCAATTAACCAACCACTGAGGTAGGACTCACTGGTCTATAGTTTCCTGGTCTATCTCTACTCCCTTTCTTGAATAAAGAAACAACATCTGCAACGCTCCAATCCTCCGGAACCTCTCTCGTCCCCATTGATGATGCAAAGATCATCACCCCAGAGGCTCAGCAATCTCCTCCCTCGCCTCCCACAGTAGCCTGGGGTACATCTCATCCGCTCCCGGTGACTTATCCAACTTGATGCTTTCCAAAAGCTCCAGCACATCCTCTTTATTAATATCTACATGCTCAAGCTTTTCAGTCCGCTGCAAGTCATCACTACAATCACCAAGATCCTTTTCCAAGGTGAATACTGAAGCAAAGTATTCATTGAGTACCTCTGCTATTTCCTCCGGTTCCATACACAATTTCCGACTGTCACACTTGATAGGTCCTATTCTTTCACATCTTATCCTCTTTGCTCTTCATGTACTTGTAGAATGCCTTGGGGTTTTCCTTAATCCTGCCCACCAAGCCCTTCTCATGGCCCCTTCTGGCTCTCCTAATTTCTTTCTTAAGTTCCTTCCTGTTAGCCTTATAATCCTCTAAGATCTCTAAAACTACCTAGCTCTTGGAACCTTTTGTAAGCTTTTCTTTTCTTCTTGACTAGATTTACTACAGCTTCTGTACACCACGGTTCCTGCACCCTACCATAACTTCCCTGTCTCATTAGAACGTACCTATACCTATGTAGAACTCCACACAAATATTCCCTGAATATTTGCCACATTTCTTCTGTACTTTTCCCTGAGAACATCTGTTTCCAATTTAAGCTTCCAATTTCCTGCCTGATAGCCTCATAATTCCCCTTACCTCAATTAAACGCTTTTCTAACTTGTCTGTTCCTATCTCTCTCCAACGCTACTGTAAAGGAGATATAATTATGATCACTATCTCCAAAATGCTCTCCCACTGAGATATCTGACACCTGATCAGTTCCTTTGGATTTCTTTGTTTTGTGGCTGCCTTTTAGGAGACGAATTTCAATGCTGTGCAATGTGCACATACTTTGATGATAAATGTACTTATGTAGCGATGTACTACATACAGAGCTAGAAATGACAGGCAGTTGGTAAGCCGTTTTGAGACTAGTTTATTCAAACTTCGTGGCGCTGGCATTTAATCCCTAGCGCCCGCCCTCTCCAGGCGGAAATGACATCAGAGGTGCATTACCAAAGTCTCTCCCCGCACGCTGGCTATTTGTGAGCTGGTTCGCCTGCACAGAAAGTGGGTCGCCACATAACCCCCCCCCCCCCCCGCCCAAGAACTGGCGATACACCTCCCAATGTCCACAGTCTGGATCAGCCTCTGTTTGGAAGGTCGGCCTCTGCGCCGTGGTGCCTGAACCTCGACCGGCTGCGCCAAGTCCACATGGGCTGGTTTGAGTTGGTCCACCGTGAAAACCTCCTCTTTCCCCCCAATGTCCAGAACGTACGTGGACCCGTTGTTGTTGATCACCTTGAACGACCCCTCGTACGGCCGCTGTAGCGGTGCCCGGTGTCCGCCCCTTCGTACAAACACAAACTTACAGTTCTGCAGGTCTTTGGGTACATGGGTCAGGGTCCGTCCATGCTGTGAAGTCGGTACGGGGGCCAGGTTGCCGAGTCTTTCGCATAGTCTGCTAAGGACTGCTGCGGGTTCTTCCTCTTGCCCCCTTGGGGCTGGTATGAACTCACCTGGGACAGCCAGGGGTGCGCCGTACACCAACTCAACCGACGAGGTGTGCAGATCCTCTTTGGGCACTGTGCGATTCCAAGCAGGACCCAGGGAAGCTCGTCCACCCAGTTAGGTCCTCTCAGGCGGGCCATGAGAGCCGACTTCAAGTGACGGTGGAAACGCTCCACTAGTCCGTTCGACTGTGGGTGGTAGGCAGTAGTGTGGTGTAGCTGTGTTCCCAACAGGCTGGCCACAGCCGACCACAGGTTGGAGGTGAACTGGGCGCCTCTGTCGGAGGTAATTTGGGCTGGTACCCCGAAACGTGCTACCCAGGTTGCAATCAGTGCTCGGGCGCAGGAATCGGCAGATGCTTCGGTGAGCGGGACTGCCTCTGGCCACCTCGTGAACCGGTCTACCATAGTTAGGAGGTACCGCGCTCCTCGGGACACTGGTAGGGGGCCCACTATATCCACATGAATGTGGTCGAACCTCCGGTGGGTGGATTCGAACTGCTGCGGCAGGGCTTTAGTGTGCCGCTGCACCTTGGCTGTTTGGCACTGCGCGCACATTCTGGCCCATTCACTGACCTGCTTGTGAAGTCCGTGCCACGCGAACTTGCTGGAGACCAGCTGGACAGTTGTCCTGATAGATGGGTGCGCCAAACCGTGTACGGAGTTGAAAACTTGCCGCCTCCACGCTGCTGGGACGATGGGGCGAGCTTGGCCGGTAGCCACCTCGCACAGGAGGGTCCTCTCACCTGGGCCTACGAGAAAGTCCTGCAGCTGCGAACCCGAGACTGCGGTCCTGTAGCTGGGCATCTCGTCGTCTGCCTGCTGCGCCTCTGCCAGTGCTGCATAGTCCACCCCCAGGGACAGGGCCTGGACAGCTGGTCTGGAGAGTGCGTCCGCCACGACGTTGTCCTTTCCCGAGACATGCTGGATATCCATCGTGTACTCGGAGATGTAGGACAGATGTCGCTGCTGGCGAGCCGACCAGGGATTGGACACCTTCGTAAACGCGAAGGTCAACGGTTTGTGGTCCGTGAACGTGGTGAAGTAAGAAGTACCTGAGATGCCAGATTGCCAGATACAGTGCCAACAGTTCCCAGTTGAAAGCACTGTAGTTGAGTTCGGGTGGTTGTAGGTGCTTGCTGAAGAATGCCAAGGGTTGCCAGCGCCCCTCGATGAGCTGCTCCAGCACCCCACCGACTGCTGTGTCGGATGCATCCACCGTGAGGGCGGTCGGAACGTCCGCTCTGGGGTGCACCAGCATCGCAGCCTTGGCTTTAACGAAAGTGGCCGTGGCCTCCTCGTCCCAAGTAATGTCCTTGCCTTTACCCAACATCAGGGTGTACAAAGGACGCATGATACAGGCTGCTGAGGGGAGGAAATGGTGGCAGAAGTTCACCATACCAACGAACTCCTGCAGGCCTTTGACCACGTTGGGCCGGGCAAAGTGGCGGATTGTGTCTACCTTGGCGGGCAGAGGTGTTGCCCCATCTTTGGTAATCCTGTGGCCCAGGAAGTCGATAGTATCAAGACCGAACTGGCATTTGGCCGGGTTGATCGTGAGGCCGAAATCACTCAGGTGGGAGTAGAGCTGGCGGAGGTGGGACAGATGCTCCTGGCGACTACTGCTGGCTATAAGGATGTCGTCCAAATAGATGAACGCAAAGTCCAGGTCGCGTCCCACCGCATCCATTAGCTGCTGGAACGTCTGTGCGGCATTCTGAGGAACCCGAACAGGCCGAACGGGGTGACGAGTGCCATTTTGGAGATGTCTTCAGGGTGCACCGGGATTTGATGGTATCCCCGGACGAGGTCTACTTTGGAAAAGATTCTTGCCCCGTGCAGGTTTGCTGTAAAGTCCTGTATGTGCGACACAGGGTAGCGGTCTAGAGTTGTAGCCTCGTTCAGTCTGTGGTAGTCGCCGCATGGTCTCCAACCCCCGGCTGCTTTGGGCCCCATGTGCAGGGGGGAGGCCCATGGGCTGTCAGACCTCCGTACGATCCCCAATTCCTCTATCCTCTTGAACTCCTCCTTTGCTAGGTAGAGCTTTTCCGGGGGGAGTCTTTGTGCGCGGGTGTGGAGGGGTGGTCCCTGGGTTGGGATGTGGTGCTGTACCCCGTGTCTGGGCATGGCTGCCGTGAACTGCGGTGCCAAAATCGATGGAAAGTCCGCCAGGATTCTGGTGAATTCGTTGTCCGACAGCGTGATGGAGTCCAGGTGTGGGGCTGGCAACTTGGCTTCACCCAGGGAGAATGTCTGGTAAGTCTCGGCATGTACCAGTCTTTTCCCTTGCAAGTCAACCAGCAGGCTGTGAGCTCGCAAGACGTCCGCCCCCAGGAGTGGTTGGCCACCGCAGCCAGTGTGAAGTCCCACGTGAACCAGCTGGCGCCGAACTGCAGCTGCACTGTGCGGGTGCCGTAGGTCCGTATCGTGCTGCCGTTTGCGGCCCTCAGGGTGGGTCCTGGCTTCCTGTTGCGGGTGTCGTACCCTGTCGGGGGCAAGACGCTGATTTCCGCTCCGGTGTCAACCAAGAAGCAGCGTCCCAACTGTTTGTCCCAGACGTACAAGAGGCTGTCCTGGCGGCCAACCGCCATAGTCATTAGCGGCAGCTGACCCTGGCCCTGGCCCTTGCAGGGCGGGCGACAACGGCAGGCTTCTGTGCCCCACCGCTGGTGGTAGGAACACCACTGTTCACCTCCTCACGCCTGCCTCTGTGTTGTGTGCGCCCCCCTGCCGGGCCTGGTCTGGTCCACTGTTGGGCGCGTGGCCTGGTAATCTGACCGACGGACGCCACGCTCTCCCTCTTGGCTTTCCACAGCACGTCTGCCCGGGCCGCCACCTTCCGGGGGTCGCTGAAATCTGCGTCGGCCAGCAGCAGATGTATGTCCTCAGGCAGTTGCTCTAGGAACGCTTGCTGGAACATGAGGCAGGGCTTGTGTCCATCAGCCGGGGCCAGCATCTCGTTCATCAATGCTGACGGCAGTCTGTCTCCCAAACCGTCCAGGTGAAGCAGGCGGGCACCCTGCTCACGCCGTGAGAGGCCAAAGGTCCCAATGAGCAGCGCTTTGAATGCTTCATATTTGCCTTCTTCCGGGGGCGACCGTATGAAATCCTCAACCTGGGCGGCTGTCTCCTGGTCAAGGGCACTCACCACGTGGTAGTAATGCATGGAATCCGAGGATATCTGCCGAATCTGGAACTGGACTTCTGCTTGGCTAAACCACACGCGTGGTCGCAGCGTCCAGAAAGTCGGCAGTTTTAGTGAAACTGCGTGAACAGATGAAGAGTCGGTTATCTTTGGTCCAAATCCCGTTTGGACCGTCGGGGTCACCAATGTAGCGATGTACTACATACAGAGCTAGAGACAACATGCAGTCGGTAAGCCGTTTTGAGACTAGTTTATTCAAACTTCGCGGCGCTGGCAATGAATCCCTAGCACCCGCCCTCTCCAGGCGGAAATGACATCAGAGGTGCATTACCAAAGTCTCTCCCCGTGCGCTGGCTATCTGTGAGTCAGTTCGTCTGCGCAGAAAGTGGGTCACCACACTTAGAACAGAAGAGATTAGGAGGAGATCATATAGGTGATACAAGGGCAACTCTTGTAGACAATGGATGTTTAAAACTTTGGGGAATCCTCCTGTGCACTAAAACAGTTATTGAGCAAGATGCCAGCTTGATCTACCAGAGCAGAGATGGCACTGGTAAGACATGGCAACACTTCGCAGGCAGTTAACAAGACTACTAACAACTCTACTAAATATACTTTATTAGGGTGACGATCACTGAATTGGCTCCATGGCTGTGGCCTGCAGCCATTAAACTCCTGGACTGGCTGCTATGTGAACTGGCTCTGCGCTCTGGCCTGCAGCTATCGGCTCCTGGACCAGCTGCAGTACTGAACTGGCTTGTGGCTGTGGACTCACTCCTGCGGAAGACAGTTCATGTTCTTTCTTTTCACACACTGGATATTTGACAGTCTTAATAGTGTGGGGGTTTCTCATGAATTCAATTATGATTCTTTGTTTTGTGGTTGCCTGCAAGAAGTTGAATCTCAAGGTTGTATATAGACAGACAGAAAGATGCTTTATTGATCCCAAGGGATATTACAGTGTCACTGTAGCATTACAAGTGCAGATATACAAACATACGAATATTAGAAAAGAAAATATGATATACAGGTTTCCCCCGCTATCCGAAGGTAGAGCGTTCCTATGAAACCGTTTGTAAGCCGAAATGTTGTAAAGTGAAGAAGTAATTACCATTAATTTATATGGGAAAATTTTTTGAGCGTTCCCAGACCCAAAAAAATAACCTACCAAATCATACCAAATAACACATAAAACCTAAGATAACACGAACATATAGAAAAAGCAGGAATGATATGATAAATATACAGCCTATGTAAAGTAGATGTACTTTCATTTTGACAGTAGAGGAGGTCATAGATAGACATATCAGAATGGGAATGGGACGTGGAATTAAAATGTGTGGCCACTGGGAGATCCTAGCTTTCTCTGACGGACCGAGCGTAGGTGTTCAGCGAAACTGTCTCCCAGTCTGTGTCGGGTCTCGCCAATATATAAAAGGCCACACCGGGAGCACCGGATGCAGTATACCACACCAGCCGACTCACAGGTGAAGTGTCGCCTCACCTGGAAGGACTGCCTGGGGCCCTGAATGGTGGTGAGGGAGGAAGTATAAGGGAAGGTGTAGCACTTGTTCTGCTTACAAGGATATGTCAAAATGAATCCAAACTCAGGTTGGAAGAACAACACCTTATATACCGGCTGGGTAGCCTCCAACTTGATGGCATGAACATTGACTTCTTTAACTTCCGTTTATGCCCCTCCTCCCCTTCTTACCCTATCCCTAACATATTTAGTTGTTTGCCTGTTCTCCATCTCCCTCTGGTGCTTCCCCCCCCTTCTTTCTCCCGAGGCCTCCCGTCCCATGATCCTTTCCCTTCTCCAGCTCTGTATCACTTTTGCCAATCACCTTTCCAGCTCTTAGCTTCACCCCACCCCCTCCAGTCTACTCCTATCATTTCGCATTTCCCCCTCCCCCCACTACTTTCAAATCTCTTACTATCTTTCCTTTCAGTTAGTCCTGATGAAGGGTCTCAGCCTGAAATGTCGACAGTGCTTCTCCTTATAGATGCTGCCTGGCCTGCTGTGTTCCACCAGCATTTTGTGTGTGTTGTTTGAATGTCTAGCATCTGCAGATTTCCTCATGTTTGCAAGATAATACTGAGCCTTTATAAGACACTGGTCAGGCCACGTGTAACAAGAATTGTCAAGTTTTGATCCCCATATCTCAGAAAGAATGTGTTGTCATTGGAGAGAGAGTCCAGAAGAGGTTCACAAGGATGATTCTGGGAATGAAGGGGTTAACATATGAGGAGTGTTTGGCAGCTTTGGGCCTGTACTCACTGGAATTTAGAATAATGCAGGGAGATCTCATTGAAACCTATCAAATGCTGAAAGGATTAGGCAAGGTTGATGTGGAGGATGTATCCAGAATTATCCAGCACGGCCTCAAAATTGAGGGGCGACCTTTTAGAATAGAAGTAAGGAGGAATTATTTTAGCCAGAGAGTAGTAAATCTGTGGAATGCTCTGCCACAGTTTATGGTGGAGGCCAAGTCTGTGCATATATTTAAGTCAGAAGTTGATAGTTTTCTGATCAGTCAAGGATTTATAGGATATGGTGCAGCAGACTCGATGGGCTGAATGGCTTAATTCTGCTCCTATATCTTATGGTCTTATGCTGATCCCCTAGTGGGCTCAACCACATTCAGCTCCAAAAAGCCATCTTGGAGGCATTCCACAAATTCTCTCTGTTGGGATCTCGCACAACTTGATTTTCCCAATCTGCCTGCATACTGATATCTCCCATGACTAACATTGTCTTTTTGACATGCCTTTTCTGTCTCCTGCTGTAATCTGTAGACAACATTCTGGCTACTGTTTGGAAGCCTGCAAATAACTCCCATCAGGATCTTTCTTACTTTAACTCCTCATCTTTTTTTCCCAGTCCTGATGAAGGGTCTTGGCCCAAAACGTTGACTGTACTCTTTTCCACAGATGCTGCCTGGCCTGCTGAATTTCTCCAGCATTTTGTGTGTGCTTCTTGCCCTTGCAGCTTCTTAATTCTACATCTTTTAGAGAGTTGATTTCATTTTTTACCAACAGAGGCACTTTTACTCCTCTGCATACCTGCTTGCCCTTTCAATAGATTGTGTATCATAGGATATTGAGCTCTGAACTACAATCGCCTTTCAGTCATGACTCTGTGATACCCACAATATCATACCTGTCAAAGTCTAACCGCAATACAAGATTATCTACCTTATTCTGTATACTGTGTGTGCATTCAAATACAACACCTTCAGTCCTGTATTTGCCACATTTTTCAATTTTGTCTCCTTTTTACACTGCAAACCATCCCACTGATTGCAGTTTTGCCCAATCATCTGCCTATCTGTCCTGAGACTTTCATTATAGATTACCTCTGTTTGTAAACCAACATCCGTATCCTCAGCCCTATCACTCTGTTCCCATCCCTCCATCAAATTAGTTTAACCCCTCCCTAACAGCTCTAGCAAACCTGCCTGCAAGGATATTGGTCCTCTTCGGATTCAGGTGTAACCCGTCCCTTTTGTACAGGTCTACCTTCCCTAGAAGAGATCCCAATGATCCATAAATCTGAAATCCTGCCCCCTGCACCAATTCCTCAGCCATGCATTAATCTGCCAAATGATCATATTCTTGTTCTCACTGGCATTGGCACAGGCAGTGATCCAACAGAATTGTTACCCTGGAGGTCCTGTTTCTCAGATTTCTACCTAGCTCTCTAACTTCACTCTTTAGGATCTCTTATCTTTTCTTTGTCATTGGTACCAATATGCACCAAGAAATCTGGCTGCTCACCCTCCTCCCTTAGAATATTGTGGACATAATCAAAGATGTCCCAGACCCTGGCACCTGGGAGCCAACATATCATCTGGGTCTCTCTATCACATCCACATCTCTGACTCTCCTATTTACTCGTTTAACTATAGAATCTCCTATTACCACTGCATTCCTCCCCGGCCGCTTCCCTGCTAAGCCACAGTGCCAAAGACCCAATCGCTGCAGTTCCCCCCCCCACCCCCAACCCTCTAACAGTATCCTGCAGACCTACAACCTAAAAAGATCTTAGCATTCATCCGTGTCTGGTGTCTTGTGCAATCTCAATTTTAATGATTGTCCTAACGAATAAGTATCAATTTATATTCATAATGTTCCCATGGACACACTGGCATAGTATATCTATGTTACTGCTGCTTAATCATCAAGAACCACTCTTATGTTGCTGTACCACAAAACATTCCAAAACTCTTCAGATAATCTAACAGTTGTAACCTGTCTACAGCAAGACCCAAAAATATTCAAGTACAGGCCGGCATTTCCATTGCACAAATAGTGGGCACTAACCATTCAGCCTATCAAGTCTGTACTGCAATGTAGCTGGTCTCACTCCCACTCAACCTTGCAAGTAATTATCTTGTTTGCTGGGGTGGAGGGGCAGGATAACTGACAGTAATCAGTCAGTCACAACACAGAAACAAACCCTTCATCCGAACTCAATACACACAAAATGTTGGGAGGAACTCAGCAGGTCAAGCAGTATCTATGGAAACGCCATTTCGGGCCGAGACCCTTCTTCAGGATTGGAAAGGAAGGGGGAAGAAGCTAGAATAGAGTGGTGGGGGGGGGGGGAGGGGAAGGAGAACAAGGTAGAAGGTGATAGGGGAAGCCAGATGGGTGGAAAAAGTAAAGGGTTGGAGAAGGAGTTATCTGATAGGAGAGGAGAGTGGACCATGGGAGAAAGGGAAGGAGGGGGTGGTGATACATAGATGAGGAGAAGAGGTTAAAGGCCAGAGTGAGGAAAAGAAGAGGGAAGGGGAGAAGAAAAAAGAAAGCAAAAAAAAAGGAGAAATTGATATACATGCCATCAGGTTGGAGACTATTTAGATGGAATATGAGGTGTTGCGCCTCCAACCTGAGAGTGAACTCATCATGGCAGAAAAGGAGGCCATGGACTTGACATGTCAGAACAGAAATGGGGATAGAAATTAAAATGGTTGGGCACTAGGAAATTCTGCTTTTGGTAGACAGAGCAGAGGTATTACATTCCAATTCTCATGTCAACCATGGCACCTTCCTGACTCCCTGAGTTCTTCCAGAATTTTGTGTGTTGCTCAAAATTTCCAATATCTGCAGAATCTCGTGTCTATTTTAAGCTTTCTTATTCTATTTCCCTCCACCAAATCCTCTGGCAGCTGGTTCCGTATGTCCTCCACCCTCTTTGTGGGAAAACTTTTCCCTTAGGTACCTCTTAAATCTTTTCCCTCTCACAGTAAACCTGTGCCCTCCTGTTTTATCAGAATCAGGTTTATTATTACCGGCATGTGACATGAAATTTGTTAACTTAGTAGCAGCAGTTCAATGTAATACATAATCTAGCAGAGAGAAAAAAATAAATAAAACATAATAAAACATAGAGAATCATGGTCTGATCAGGGACAGTCAGCATGGCTTTGTGAAGGGCAGATCGTGTCTAACAAGCCTGATAGAGTTCTTTGAGGAGGTGACCAGGCATATAGATGAGGGTAGTGCAGTGGATGTGATCTACATGGATTTTAGTAAGGCATCTGACAAGGTTCCACACGGTAGGCTTATTCAGAAAGTCAGAAGGCATGGGATCCAGGGAAGTTTGGCCAGGTGGATTCAGAATTGGCTTTCCTGCAGAAGGCAGAGGGTTGTGGTGGAGGGAGTATATTCAGATTGGAGGGTTGTGACTAGTGGTGTCCCACAAGGATCTGTTCTGGGACCTCTACTTTTCGTGATTTTTATTAACGACCTGGATGTGGGGATAGAAAGGTGGGTTGGCAAGTTTGCAGACGACACAAAGGTTGGTGGTGTTGTAGATAGTGTAGAGGATTGTCAAAGATTGCAGAGAGACATTGATAGGATGCAGAAGTGGGCTGAGCAGTGGCAGATGGAGTTCAACCCAGAGAAGTGTGAGGTGGTACACTTTGGAAGGACAAACTCCAAGGTAGAGTACAAAGTAAATGGCAGGATACTTGGTAGTGTGGAGGAGCAGAGGGATCTGGGGGTACATGTCCACAGATCCCTGAAAGTTGCCTCACAGGTAGATAGGGTAGTTAAGAAAGCTTATGGGGTGTTAGCTTTCATAAGTCGAGGGATAGAGTTTAAGAGTCGCGATGCAATGATGCAGCTCTATAAAACTCTAGTTAGGCCACACTTGGAGTACTGCGTCCAGTTCTGGTCGCCTCAGTTTAGGAAGGATGTGGAAACATTGGAAAGGGTACAGAGGAGATTTACCAGGATGCTGCCTGGTTTAGAGAGTATGGATTATGATCAGAGATTAAGGGAGCTGGGGCTTTACTCTTTGGAGAGAAGGAGGATGAGAGGAGACATGATAGAGGCGTACAAGATATTAAGAGGAATAGACAGAGTGGACAACCAGCGTCTCTTCCCCAGGGCACCACTGCTCAATATAAGAGGACATGACTTTAAGGTAAGGGGAGGGAAGTTCAAGGGAGATATTAGAGGAAGGTTTTTCACTCAGAGAGTGGTTGGTGCGTGGAATGCACTGCCTGAGTCAGTGGTGGAGGCAGATACACTAGTGAAGTTTAAGAGACTACTAGACAGGTATATGGAGGAATTTAAGGTGGGGGGTTATATGTGAGGCAGGGTTTGAGGGTCAGCACAACATTGTGGGCCTTAGGGCCTGTAATGTGCTGTACTATTCTATGTTCTATGTATTATAATAATAAATAAACAAGTAAATCAATTGTGTATTTTGAATAGATTTTTAAAAACATGCAAAAACAGAAATACGGTATACTAAAAAAATAGTGAGGTAGTGTTTGAAGCATCAATGTCCATTTAGGAATTGGATGACAGAGGAGAAGAAGCTGTTCCTGAATCGCTGAGAGTGTGCCTTCAGGCTTCTGTACTTCCTACCTGATGGTAACGGTGAAAAAAGGGCATACCCTGGGTGCTGGAGGTCCTTAATAATGGATGCTACTTTTCAGAGACACTTTTTTAGATTCCACTATCCTGGGAGAGAAAAAGAATGAGACTACTTTCCCTATTCATTCTATACATACATCAAGAGCAAGAGGTTAACTAGGGAGAGGGTAGAGCCACTCAAGAAGAAAGGAGTCCTTAATGAGTACCTTACATCAATTACCAAGGAGATGGACATGGAGGATAAGGAGATCAGTGCCAAGTGTATTAATAAGTCAGAGCATTTCAAGGTAAAAGAGGAGGTAGTGTTGAGTCTCTTAAAGAGCACTGAGGTGGACTTCCGGGAAGATGGCGATTACTTAGCTGCTCCGAACTTTTGTTCCGTTATTGTCGCTATCTTTGCACTAAATGTCTCCATTTTTTAAACCTTAGTTAGGAACTTTTTCGGTTTCTTTTACTTGCCTGTGAACACATCTACCTTACAATGTCTAGCAAGAGTTCTAAATCCGGGAGAAAGGAAGTTCCGGCTCTGTCGGCTGAGACCCGCGCTGCGCTCGAACAACTCTGAGACGATATTTTAAAGGAATTTAGAACCGCTTTCAAACAGCTGGAAGCCAAACTGGATCGGATCAACGATAGAGTGGACGAACATGCTGAACACTTATCTCGCATCGATTCGACTTCTGAAGATTTAGAAAGTCGTGTTCGATTCTTGGAGACTCTCTGTTCCAGCCTAGAGGAAAAATGTAACAAACTCCTTTCCAAAATGGTGGATCTTGAAAATCGGAGCAGACGTTGCAATCTACGAATTCTTGGTTTGCCAGAGGCCACCGAAAAGGGCTCTCCCGTTGAATTTTTTTCCAAGTTTCTCTGTGAGATTTTCGGGAAATAATTTTTTCCAACTCCACCTGAGCTTGAAAGGGCACACAGGATCTATGTCCCTCGAGCAATTCTGGGTTCCCGCCCACGGCCGATTATTTTATGCTTTCATCAATACCAGGTGAAAAACTGTTTGATGATGGAGGCACGCCGCAGAGGTACTTCTGCCTTTCAAAATACGGTCATTCGTTTTGTGGAGGATTTTGCCCCCAGGTTCTGAAGATGCGTGCTGAGTTTAAAGGTGTAATGAAAGTGCTTTTTGATCGTGAATTCAGACCCTCTCTCCGAAACCCAGCCGATCTTCGAATTACGCTTACTACTGGAGATTATAAGTGGTTTAAATCAGTGAAGGAGGCTGAGGCGTTTGTTGGAAGTCTTCCAGCCACCTCGTCTTCTTCGGAACCGGCCTGACCTTCTAAAATGGTTGATAAGTACTTCTCGAAGTAAAACTATTTTTTCCGAACTCAGACTTTACTTGAATAATTCAGTCATTATCTATTGAAACTCTAAGGGCTGTAGTCAATCTCTCCCTGAACTTGGTGCGTTTTTTCTAAATAGATAATTTAAGTTTAATGTTTCCCTGCGAACTTTTAGATTTTACCTGTGTAATCCATTTTATTTTTGTATAACCTTATCTATAGAGAACTACAATTGTCTTTAACTTGTTTTGGAGGTTTGGAGTTTTTATTGAAGGCCTCCCTGTTGGTTGATTCATAGTTTAAGTTTTGCTTTTTTTTCTGTAAATGGTTGATAAGGACTCTCTTTGAATTTTATAATTTCCCCCTTTTTTCCCTCCTTTTTTTTCTTTTAATCTTTTATAATTTTCCGCGGGTAGGTTAGTTTTAGTTTTCTTCTGATTTTCTTTGTATTAAGTTTTATACTTCTGTTGAAGTTGTTCCTATTTATAATTCTGTTTTCTAGTGCATAAATTAGTTATTATTTGCTATATTATTTATACGGAACTTTTGTTAACGACACAGAACTGGAAGTCATACTTGGGTTAATTTTTTTGGTAGAGCTAGCTGCTTTTTTAGGTAGCCGTCTAATTTTGGGTTGCAGGGGGGGGGGAGGATTCTCCAGTTCCAACACTACTCACTGTTTCTTTTGTTTTCCTTTGATATCCAGGACATGTCTCTGTTTTGATTCTACGGATCTATGTTTACATTTTTGCTCCCAGACTGTTACTGTACTGCTTGATTTTCTATATGCCTGCTACCTTCTATGCACTAACAATTGATAATGGTTAATTCACTTAAATTTGTGAGCTGGAATGTAAAGGGATTGAATCATCCTGTTAAAAGAAGGAAGGTCTTCTCGCATATTAAACAACTCAAAGCTGACATTGCTTTCCTTCAAGAAACTCATATTCGTAGTTTTGATAATTCTCGGCTTCTGTCAAAGTGGGTGGGTCAGCATTTTCATTCATCCTTTGCTGCCAAAGCTAGGGGGGGTCTCCATCCTTATTAATTCAAATATTCCTTTTGAACTCCATAATAAGGTATCTGATACAAATGGCCGTTTTATTATTGTTTCTGGTAAATTATACAATACTAAAGTTGTACTAGCAAACCTGTATGCTCCCAATTTTGATGATGTTAATTTTTTTGAACGTTTTTTTCTCCTCGCTACCAGATTTAAACTCATACTCTCTTATACTGGGTGGTGATTTCAATTGTTGGTTAGATCCCAATTTGGATCGATCGTCCTCTGTTACTAGACTACTTACTAAATCTGCCTTAGCTATTCACTCTTTTCTCTTTAATTATGGTATCTCTGATATATGGTGTTTCCTTCATCCCACTGAGAGAGACTATTCTTTTTTTTCACATGTTCACCATACCTTTACTAGAATTGACTACTTTTTACTCGATAATCAACTTATTCCATTTGTCTACTCTTGTGACTATCAGAGTATACTGATTTCTGACCATGCCCCAATTACTTTGTCTTTAAATTTTCCTGGTCTCCCTCAGAGGAATAAACACTGGCGGTTTGACTTGACTTTATTATCGGATGATGATTTTCTAAAATTTATTAAGGATCAGATAACCTTTTATTTTAACACCAATACATCATCTGAAATGTCATCCCAGATTGTCTGGGATGCCATGAAAGCATATTTGAGGGGTCAAATAATCTCCTATACAGCAAATCTTAATAGAAAGTCCTGTGCAGATCGATTAGACCTCATTAATCAGATTAAAGAATTGGATCAACTGTATGCTCAAACTAAGAATCCTGAATTATACAAGAAGCCTGTAGAACTTCAAACTAAATTTAATCTTCTGTCTACTCAACCTGTCGAGCGCCAACTTCTTGAAAGTAAGAATCGCTTCTATATTCATGGTGACAAATCTGGTAAATTTCTAGCCAATCAGCTGAGACGTTCCAAAGCCAAACAACATATTACAAAGATCCGGAAGGAGAATGGAGACTTTACATCGGATCACTTAGAAATCAATGACGCATTTAAAAATTTCTATTCTTGATTTTATTCCTCTGAATCTTTGAATGACAATATCTCTGTTGATCACTTTTTAAATAATCTGAATATTCCTTCGCTTTCATCTGATTTCAAAGCCAAACTTAATGCGCCTATTTCATCAGAAGAAATATCTTTTGCAATTACTGCATTGTCTTCAGGGAAATCACCTGGACCTGATGGGTTCCCCGTAGAATTTTATAAATCATTCTCTTCACTTCTTTCCCCTCAGTTATTCTCAGTATTATCTGACTCATTTAATTACGGTAAATTGCCACCCTTTTTTAATGAGGCATCTATTATTCTTTTATTAAAAAAGGGCAAAGACCCAACAGAGTGTTCCTCGTATAGGCCGATTTCTTTGCTCAATGTTGATGTTAAAATCTTGGCCAAAGTTTTGGCTTATAGATTAGAAACTGTTATTCCCTCTATTATTTCTGATGATCAAACTGGTTTTATTAAAAACCGTCTTCCTTTTTTTAACATTGGGCGTTTATTTAACATTTTATATTCACCTCCAACTGGGATTCCTGAATGTGTTATTTCCCTTGATGCGGAGAAAGCATTTGATCGTATAGAATGGAACTACCTTTTTGCAGTTTTAGAAAAATTTGACTTCGGTCAAAGTTTTATCTCTTGGATCAAATTGCTGTATTTGTGTCCTACTGCCTCTGTTTTGACCAATTTTCAGAAATCCCAGTTAGTTAACCTTAAACGTGGCACCCGCCAGGGATGCCCTTTAAGTCCCTTTCTCTTTGATTTGGCTATAGAACCTTTGGCAATAGCATTTCGAAACTGTCCTGAATTGACCAGGATTTGGAGAGTGGGTGTTGAGCATAGAGTTTCTCTTTATGCTGATGACTTATTACTTTTTCTTTCAAATCCGTCTACATCCTTACCTCCATTGTTTTCACTTCTTGATCAGTTTAGCCAGTTCTCTGGTTATAAACTTAATTTACATAAGAGTGAACTTTTCCCAATTAATAAAGAAGCACAAGAATTAACATTTCGTGATCTCCCTTTTAAAGTAGTTCATAATCAATTTACTTATCTTGGGATTACAGTCACAAGGAAGTTTAAAGATCTCTTTCGTGAAAATTTTGCCAATCTTTCATATACTATAAAACAGAGTCTGTTACAATGGTCACCTCTATCTATGTCTTTGGTAGGTCGTATCAATGTTGTTAAAATGTATGTTCTCCCTAAACTTTTATATTTATTTCAATCAATCCCAATTTTTATTCCTAAATCTTTTTTTGATTCCTTAGACTCTATTATTTTGTCATACCTGTGGAAGAATAAGCGCTCTAGAATTACCGTAGATTCCGGATTATAAGCCGCTACTTTTTTCCCACATTTTGAACAGCTTTGAACTCTGCGGCCTATAATCCAGAGCGGCTAATACATGGTTTTTTTTCATGCCGCCTCGTAAACATTTTGCCTCGTAACAGTAGACCAATAAAATTGATGAGTAGTTCACAGAGGTCCAATGAAATTGTATGATAAATCAAGCGCACTTTCACAATTAAATTATTGTAAATCAGTCATTTGTACTCACCCTCATCAACATGGAAAATACTCGAAGAAAACCAAGACCCGAGCGCGTCAGACCCGATTAGACCCGATCGCGTTATGCAAGCGCGTCAGACCCGAGCGCATCAGACCCGATTAGACCCGATCGCGTTACGCAAGCGCGTCAGACCCGATTAGATCCGATCGCGTTACGCAAGCGCGTCAGACCCGAGCGCATCAGACCCGATTAGACCCGATCGCGTTACGCAAGCGCGTCAGACCCGATCGCGTCACGCAAGCGCGTCAGACCCGATTAGACCCGATCGCGTCACGCAAGCGCGTCAGACCCGATTAGACCCGATCGCGTTACGCAAGCGCGTCAGACCCGAGCGCATCAGACCCGATTAGACCCGATCGCGTTACGCAAGCGCATCAGACCCGAGCGAAAACGCTGCTTTTAAGTTAAAGTCGATCAATAACTTTTCCTGGTAGGCTGCAGTATATATATTTTTACCAGTCGCTAGGAGATATTGGAATGTTGTTCGTGCTGTTCAGTAAAAAAGTATATGCAACGTAATTTGTGTTACCGATACGTATGTATATTTAAAAGTAGCGGTGCGGCCTAAAATCCGGTGCGGCCTTTACAATTAAAAAATTGATTTTATTTCTAAAATTAGAGCCTGCGGCTTTTAATCAGGTGCGCTCTGTAGTCCGGAATCTACGGTAATAAAGTTTACCTCCAAAAATCTAAAAAAGAGGGTGGCATGGCTTTACCTAACTTTCGTTTATATTATTGGGCAGCCAATATACGTTGTGCTACCTTTTGGTCTTTTTTCCATGGCCAACCCGAGTGCCCTAATTGGGTGGCAATGGAGTCGAGTTCCACTAAAGATTTATCTATCTCTGCACTTCTTGGCTCTGTACTCCCTAGTAGTTTGTCCAGATTAATTGTTAATCCTCTTGTTAGACACACTTTGCGTATATGGGCTCAGTTTAGGAAGTTTTATGGTTTCCATGGTTTTTCCTTTTCTAGCCCTATCTTACATAATCACCTTTTTTTACCTACCACGTATGATTCAGCATTCCATGATTGGTATAGGAAAGGCATTAGACATTTTTTTTTAATTTTTTTATTAGTTTTTCAAAACATTTTACAAAATTAAAAACCCCAAATCCCAATGAGGAGCATTAATACAGAGCAAGGTTAAGCATACAATAACAATATGCTACAAAGGAAGAGAATTTAACAAAAAAGCACCTAAATTAAAGACAAGTGAGCTTAGTGTCCTCCCCAAACCCCACAACACAAGAAAAAAACAATTCCAGACCAACCACCACACAAGACAGTCAAACTCCCAGACTGTGAATACACTTAGCAACAGAGGATAATAATGCCTACTACCAGAAAAAAAAAGGGAGCTGGAAGCAAGGGACCGAAAAGAAAAAAAAACCCTAGTCAAGAGGAAGGTTATGAAAGTACTCGATAAAAGGCCCCCAGACCTTATGGAACTTTAAATCCGAATTGAGAACTGAATAATGAATTTTTTCGAGGTCCAAGCAGGCCATAATGTCGTTAAGCCATTGCGCATGAGTGGGCGGGGCAACATCTCTCCATCTGAGGAGGATCAAGCGTCTCGCCAGGAGAGAGGCAAAGGATTGTATTCGGCATTTGGTCGGACCCAGACATAAATCTGTCTTGCCCCAAAAACCGAACAGAGCAATTAAGGGGTTAGGTTCTAGGTGCTGATTCAGAATACCCGATAATGTAGTGAAGACATCTTTTCAGAATTTCTCCAAGCTAGGACAGAACCAGTACATATGGATGAGAGAGGCCACGCCCCTCTTGCATTTATCACAGAGCGGACTAATGCCAGGGTAGAATCGAGATAGTTTAGATTTAGACATATGGGCTCTATGAACAATCTTAAACTGTAAGAGACAATGGCGAGCACAAAGAGAGGTTGAGTTAACCAATTTGAGGACTGAGTCCCAGCTCTCCTCGGATAAGGAGATATTTAAATCCTGCTCCCAGGCCATTTTAATTTTATCCACAGGGGCCCGTCGTAAGGCTGCTAGTTTATCTTGGATAATTGAAATTAAACCTTTACCTAGTGGATTAATGGAAAGAAATAAGGTCCATAGCATTTTTCGCAGGCATTTCAGGAAAGTTAGGAATTAAAGGAGCAGTAAAGTGTCGGATTTGGAGATATCTGAAAAAGTGAGCGTTAGGCAGGTTGAACTTAACAGAGAGCTGTTGAAAAGAAGCGAAGCGATTATCAATGAAGAGATCTTCAAAATGTCTAATGCCCTTCCTGTACCAAACATGGAATGCTGAATCGAACGTGGTAGGTAAAAAAAGGCGATTATGTGCGACAGGGCTAGAAACGGAAAACCCCTGGAAACCATAGCATTTCCTGAACTGAGCCCATATACGCAAAGTGTGTCTAACCAGAGGATTAGCTATTGATCTGGGCAGACTGCTAGGGAGTGCAGAGCCAAGAAGTGCAGAGATAGATAATTCTTTAGTGGAGCTCAACTCCATTGCCACCCAGTTAGGGCACTCAGGTTGACCGTGGAAGAAAGACCAGAAGGCAGCACAACGTATATTAGCTGCCAAGTAATATAAGCGAAAGTTAGGTAAAGCCATGCCACCCTCTTTTTTAGATTTTTGGAGGTGGATTTTATTAATTTTAGAGCGCTTATTCTGCCACAGATATGACAAAATAATAGAGTCTAAGGAATCAAAAAAAGATTTAGGAATAAAAATTGGGATAGATTGAAATAAGTATAAAAATTTGGGGAGAACATACATTTTGACAACATTGATACGACCTACCAAGGACATAGATAGAGGTGACCATTGTACCAGACTCTGTTTTGTAGCATATGAAAGATTGACAAAGTTTTCACGAAAGAGATCTTTAAACTTCCTTGTGACTGTAATTCCAAGATAAGTAAATTGGTTATGGACTACTTTAAAAGGGAGATCACGAAATATTAGTTCTTGTGCTTCTTTATTAATTGGGAAAAGTTCACTCTTAAGTAAGTTGAGTTTATAGCCAGAGATCTGGCTAAACTGGTCAAGAAGTGAAAACATTAGAGGTAAGGATGTAGACGGATTTGAGAGAAAGAGTAATAAGTCATCAGCATAGAGAGAAACTTTATGCTCAACACCCCCTCTCCAAATCCCGGTCAGTTCAGGACATTTTCGAAATGCTATCGCCAGAGGTTCTATAGCCAAATCAAAGAGAAAGGGACTTAAGGGGCATCCCTGATGGGTGCCACGTTTGAGATTGAATACTTGGGATTTCTGAAAGTTAGTTAGAACAGAAGCAGTAGGACACAGGTACAGCAATTGGATCCAAGAGATGAAACTTTGGCCGAGGTCAAATTTTTCTAAGACTGCAAAAAGGTAGTTCCACTCTATACGATCAAATGCTTTCTCCACATCAAGGGAGATAACACATTCAGGAGTCCCAGTTGGAACTGAGTATAAAATATTAAATAGACGCCGAATGTTAAAAAAAGGGAGACGGTTTTTAATAAAGCCTGTTTGGTCATCAGAGATAATGGAGGGAATAACGGTTTCTAATCTATGAGCCAACACTTTAGCTAAGATCTTTACATCAACATTGAGCAGAGAGATCGGCCTGTACGAGGAACACTCTGTTGGGTCTTTGCCCTTTTTTAAAAGAAGAATAATAGATGCCTCATTGAAAGAGGGTGGCAATTTGCCGTAATTAAACGAGTCAGATAATACTGAAAGTAACTGAGGAGAAAGAAGTGAGGAGAATGATTTATAAAATTCCACAGGAAACCCATCAGGTCCAGGAGATTTCCCTGAGGACAGTGCAGAAATTGCAAAAGATATTTCTTCTAGTGATATAGGCGCATTGAGTTTGGCTTTGAAATCAGATGAAAGTGAGGGGATATTCAGATTCTGTAAAAATTGATCCACAGAGATATTGTCATTCAGGGATTCAGAGGAATAAAGCCGAGAATAAAAATTTTTAAATGCGTCATTAATTTCTACATGATCCAATGTAAAGTCTCCGTTCTCCTTCCGGATCTTTGTAATATGTTGTTTGGCTTTGGAATGCCTCAGCTGATTGGCTAGGAATTTACCAGACTTATCCCCATGAATGTAAAAGCGGCTCTTGCTTTCGAGAAGTTGGCGTTCGACAGGTTGAGTGGACAGAAGGTTAAATTTAGTTTGGAGTTCAACGCGCTTCTTGTATAATTCAGGGTTCTTAGTTTGGGCATATAATTGATCCACATCTTTAATCTGGTTAATGAGGTCTGCTCGATCTGCACGGGATCTTCTATTGAGATTTGCTGTGTAAGAGATTATTTGATCCCTCAAATATGCTTTCATGGCATCCCAGACAATCTGGGATGGCACTTCAGGTGATGTATTAGTGTTAAAATAGAAGGTTATCTGGTCTTTAATAAATTTTACGAAATCATCATCCGATAATAAAGTTGAATCGAACCGCCAGTGTTTGTTCCTCTGAGGGAGACCGGGAAAGTTCAGAGAGAGGGTAATTGGGACATGGTCAGAAATCAGTATACTCTGATAGTCACAAGTGTGAGCAAATGGGATAAGTTGGTTATCGAGTAGGAAATAGTCAATTCTAGTGAATGTATGGTGAACATGTGAGAAAAAGGAATAATCTCTCTCCGTAGGATGGAGGAAACGCCATATATCAGAGATACCAAAATTAGAGAGAAACGACTGAATAGCTAAGGCAGATTTGGTAGGTGATCTGGTAACAGAGGACGATCGGTCCAGTTTAGGATCCAACCAACAGTTAAAGTCACCACCCAATATAAGAGAGTATGAGTTTAAGTCTGGTAGTGAGGAAAAAAACCGTTCAAAAAAGTTAACATCATCAAAGTTGGGGGCATACAGGTTTGCTAGTGCAACTTTAGTGTTATATAGTTTACCAGAAACAATAATAAAACGGCCATTTGTGTCCGATATTTTATTATTGAGTTCAAAAGGAATATTTGAGTTAGTAAGAATGGAGACTCCCCTAGCTTTAGCGGCAAAGCATGAATGAAAATGCTGACCCGCCCACTTGGACAGAAGCCGGGAGTTATCAAAACAACGAATATGAGTTTCTTGGAGGAAAGCAATGTCAGCTTTGAGTTGTTTAATATGTGAGAATACCTTCCTCCTTTTAACAGGGTGGCTCAGTCCCTTTACATTCCAGCTCACAATTTTAAGTGCACTAGCCATTATCAATTACTAATGCATAAAAGGCAGCAGGCATATAAAAAATCAAGCGGTACAATAGCAGTCTGGGAGCAGAAATGTAAACATAGATTCGTAAGGTCAAAATATAAACATGTCCTAAACAATAAAGAAATGTTGGAACTGGAAAACCCACCCCACCCACACAACCCAAAGCTAGACGGCTACCAAAACAAGTAGCTAGCTCTACCAAAAAAATTAACCCAAATACAACTTCCAGATCTGTGTCATTGACAGCAGTTCCGTATAAATGCTATAACAAACAGTAACTAATTTATGCACTAGAAAACATAACTACAGATTAGAACACCTTCTGCCGAAATATACAACTTAATACAGAGAAAATCAGAAGAAAACCAACACTAACCTACCTGCGAAATATTATAGAAGAATAAAGTAAGAGAAAGGAAAAAAAAGGGTAAGAAGGAAAAAGAAAAAAAGAGGAAGGGGAAAATTATAAATTCAAGACGAGTATTTATCAACCGTTTACCGAGAAGGGAGAAAAAAAAAATTCAGAGAATGGAAAAAAAAGAGGGTGAAGAAAAGAAAAAGATAAAATAAATAAATATTTAAAACAGAGGAAAAATAAATCAGCAGTTGAACTGTGAACCGACAAACAGGGAGGCCTTCACTAAAGACTTCGAACCTCCAAAACAAGTTAGAATTAGTTGTAGAACTCTGTAGGTAAAGTTATACAGAGGTAAAAATAGATTACACACACACCAAATCCCGGGAGAGATTGTCAACAGCCTTTAGAGTTTCAGTGAATAATGTCTGAGTGATTCAAGTGAATTCCGAGTCCAGAGAAAGTAATTTTACTACGAGGAGTACTTATCCACCATTTTAGGAGGTCCGATCAGATTCCGAAGATGACTGGATAGCCGGAAGACTTGCCACAAACGCTTCAGCTTCCCTCGCTGATTTGAACCACTTGAATTCCCCGGTATTAAACTTGATTCTTAGGTCAGCAAGGTTACGAAAGGAAGGTTTGAAACCACGATCAAAAAGCACTTTCATTACGCCTTTATACTCAGCGCGCATCTTTAAGGTCTGGGGTGCAAAATCTTCCACAAAGCGAATGGTTGTATCCTGGAAAGAAAAAGAGCCTCTGCGATGTGCCTCCACAATCAGACTGTGTTTTACCTGGTATTGATGGAAACACAAGATTACTGGTCGCGGGCGGGAGCCCAGAATTCCAGGGGGAACGTAAACTCTGTGTGCCCGTTCGAGCTCGGGCGGCTTCGGAAGCAAATCTTTCCCGAATAACTCACAGAGAAACTCGGCGAAAAACTTCACGGTTGACCCCTTCTCAGTTGCCTCTGGTAATCCCAGAATTCTGATGTTGCAGCGTCTGCTGCGATTTTCGAGATCCACCATTTTGGAAAGAAGTTTATTCGATTTTTCCTCTAAGCTGGAACAAAGAGTCTCCAAGTATCGGACCCAACTTTCTAAAGCTTCAGAAGTCGAATCGATGCGAGATAAGTGTTCAGCATGTTTGTCCACTTTATCGTTGATCCGATCCAGTTTCTCTTCTAACTGTTTGAAAGCGGATTTAAGTTCCTTTAAGATTTCGTCTCGGAGCTTTTCAAGCGCCTCCATCGTCACGTCCGACGAGGTCATAGTTTCTTTTCTCCCGGATTTAGAACTCTTGCTAGACATTGTAGGTTAGATATATTCACAGGCAAGTAAGAGATACCGAAATAATTCCTAACTAAGCTTTAAAACATGGAGACATTTAGTGCAAAGGTAGCGACAGTAACGGAACAAAAGTTCAGAGCAGCTAAGCCATCACCATCTTACTGGAAGTCTCCTCGGCATTAGACATTTTGAAGATCTTTTTATTGATAATCGCTTCGCATCTTTTCAACAGCTCTCTGCCAAGTTCAATCTGCCCAATGCTCATTTTTTTAGATATCTCCAAATTAGACACTTTATTAATCCTTTAATTCCTAACTTCCCTGAAATGCCTGAGAAAAATGTTATGGATTTATTTCTCTCTATTAATCCACTAGGTAAAGGTTTAATATCATTTATTCGTGATAAATTAGCATCCTTACGGCGTGCCCCTGTGGATAAAATTAGATTGGCTTGGGAGCATGATTTAAATATCTCCTTATCTGATGAGACTTGGGATTCGATTCTCAAATCAGTTAATTCAACCTCTCTTTGTGCTCACCATTGCCTTTTAGTTTAAGATTGTTCATAGAGCCCATATGTCTAAATCTAAACTATCTCGATTTTACCCTAACATTAGTCCTCTCTGTGATAAATGCAAAAGGGGCGAGGCCTCTCTCATTCATATGTACTGGTTTTGTCCTAGCTTGGAGAAATTTTGGAAAGACGTCTTCATAACGTTATCTTGTATTCTGAATCACCACCTAGAACCTAACCCTTTAATTGCTTTGTTCGGTTTTTTGGGTGAGACAGATTTACGTCTGAGTTCGACTAAGTGTCGAATATTATCTTTTGCTTCTCTCCTGGCTAGACGTTTAATCCTCCTTAGATGGAGGGATGTTGCCCCACCCACGCATGTTCAATGGCTTAATGATATTATGTCCTGCTTAGACCTTGAAAAAATTCATTATTCAGTTCTTAATTCGGATACAAAGTTCCATAAGGTCTGGGGACCTTTTATTGAGTATTTTCATAACCTTCCTCTTAACTAAGGTTTTTTTTTCAGTCCCTTGCTTTCAGCTCCTTTTTTGTTGGTAGTAGGCATTAATATCTTCTGTTGCTAAGTGTATTTACAGTTTTGGGGGTTTGAATGTCCTGATGTATACTCTCTAGATTGTGTTGTGGTTGGTCTGGAGTTCTTTTTTGTTGCGGGGCTTGGGGAGGATACTAATTTTACATATCCTCAATTTGAGTGCTTTCTCAATTATTTTCTTTTGTATTATATTATTATTGTATGTTTATTTTTGCACTGTATTAATGTTCTTCATTTCGATCTGGGGTTTTTTTTATCTGTAGTGATGTAGAAAATGTATTAAAAAACTAATTAAAAAAAACATCGTGAAGAGAAGGGATCCCAGAACAGATCTCTGAGGCACATTACTGGTCAGCAACCTCCATGCAGAATATGACCCATCTACAACCACTATTTGCCTTCTGTGAACAAGCCAATTCTGGATCCTCAAAGCAAGGTCCCCTTTGATCCCATACCTCTTTACTTTCTCAATAAGCTTTGCACAGAGTATCTTATCAATGCCTTGCTGAAATCCATATACACTACATCTACTACTCTACCCTCATCAATGTGTTTAGGCACATCCCTAAAAAATTCAATCAGGCTCGTCAGGCACGACTTGCCTTTCGCAAAACCATGCTGATTATTCCTAATCATATTATGCCTCTTCAAATGTTCATAAATCTTGCCTCTCGGAATCTTCTTTGTCAACTTACCAACCACTGAAGTAAAACTCACTAGTCTATAATTTCCTGGGCTATCTCTACTCCCTTTCTCGAATGAGGGAACAACATCTGCAATCCTCCAATTCTCTGGAACTTCTCCCATCCACATTGATGATGCAAAGATCATTGCTAGAGGCTCAGGAATCTCCTCCCTTGTCTCCCACGGTAGCCTGGTATATCTTGTCCGGTCCCAGTGACTTATACAACTTGATGCTTTCCAAATGTTCCAGCACATCTCTTTCTTAATTTCTATATGCTCAACCTTTTCAGTACGCTGTAAGTCATCCCTACAATCTCCAAGATCCTTTTCTGTAGTGAATACTGAAGTAAAGTATTAAGTAACACACACAAAATGCTGGTGGAACACAGCAGGCCAGGCAGGATCTATAGGAAGAAGTACAGTCGACGTTTCGGGCCGAGACCCTTCATCAGGACTAACTGAAAGAAGAGACAGTAAGCGATTTGAAAGCGGGGAGGGGGAGATCCGAAATGATAGGAGAAGGCAGGAGGGGGAGGGATGAAGCTAAGAGCTGGGAAGTTGATTGGCAAAAGCGACACAGAGCTGGAGAAGGGGTAGGATCGTGGGACGGGAAGCCTAGGGAGAAAGAAAGGGGGAGGGGAGCACCAGAGGAAGATGGAGAGCAGGCAAGGAGTGATTGTGAGAGGGACAGAGAGAGAGGAAATAAATAAATAAATAGATAAATAAGTAAGGGATGGGGTAAGAAGTGTCTGCTCTTCACTCCCTCCGCATCAATCCTAACCTTACTATAAAACCCGCTGATATGGGGGAAACACACACAAAATGCTGGTGGAACACAGCAGGCCTGGCAGCATCTATAGGGAGAAGTGCTGTCAACGTTTTGGGCCGAGACCCTTCGTCAGGACTCGCTGTCAACATTTCGGGCCGAGACCCTTAGTCAGGCAAGACGTCGTGTTGCTTGAATTTCCAGCATCTGCAGATTTCCTCATGTTTGCCTGATAAGGGGGATGCTGTTGAAGTCTGGCGTACTGACTTCTACCTTGCCAAGGCACAGCGACAACTCATTGATACCTCCTCTTATTTACCCCTCGATCATGACTCCACTAAACAGCACCAGGCCATTGTCTCCCACACCATCACCAACCTTATCAGCTCTGGGGATCTCCCATCCACTGCCACCAACCTCATATTTCCCACACCCTGCACTTCCCATTTCTACCTCTTACCCAAGATCCACAAATCTGCCTGTCCAGGTAAACCCATTGTCTCAGCTTGCTCCTGCCCCACTGAACTCATTTCTGCATACCTCGACACTATTTTATCCCCCCTTGTTCAATCCTTTCCACCTATGTTCGTGACACTTCTCACACTCTGAATTTTTTCAATGATTTTAAATTCCCTGGCCCCCACCGCCTTATTTTCACCATGGTTGTCCAGTCCCTATATACCTCCATCCCCCACCAGGAAGGTCTCAGAGCTCTCCACTTCTTTTTGGATTCCAGACCTAACCAGTTCCCCTCTACCACCGCTCTCCTCCATCTGGCGCAATGAGTCCTTACTCTTAATAATTTCTCCTTTGGCTCTTCCCACTTCCTCCAAACTAAAGGTGTAGCCATGGGAACCCATATGGGTCCCAGCTATGCCTGCCTTTTTGTTGGCTTTGTGGAACAGTCCATGTTCCGAGCCTATCCGTCCCCCACTTATCTTTCGCTACATCCTGCACGCACGCTGAGCTCATTGACTACATTAACTTTGCCTCCAACTTTCACCATGTCCTCAAATTTACCTGGTCCATTTCTGATACCTCCCTTCCCTTTCTTGATCTTTCTGTCTCTGCCTCTGGAGACAGCTTATCTACTGATGTCTACTAAAAGCCTACGGACTCTCACAGCTGCCTGGACTATTCCTCTTCCCACCCTGTCTCTTGCAAAAATGCCATCCTCTTCTCACAATTCCTCCATCTCCGTCACATCTGCTCTCAGGTTGAGGCTTTTCATTCCAGGACGAAGGAGATGTCTTCCTTTCTTAAAGAAAGGGGCTTCCCTTCCTCCACCATCAACTCTGCTCTCAAACCCATCTCTCCCATTTCACGCACATCTGCTCTCAACCCATCCTCCTGCCACCCCACTAGTGGTCCTCACCTAACACCCTACCAGCCTCAGGGTCCAACATATAATTCTCCGTAATTTCTGCCACCTCCAACAGGATTCCACCACCAAGCACATCTTTCCCTCCCCGCTTTTCTGCTTTCCGCAGGGATCGCTCTCTATGCGACTCCCTTGTCCATTTGTCTTGCCATCCCTTCCCACCAATCTCCCTCCCAGCACTTATCCTTGTAAGCGAAACAAGTGCTACGCCTGCCCTTACACTTCCTCCCTCACCACCATTCAGGGTCCAGACAGTCCTTCCAGATGAGGCAACAATTCACCTGTGAGTCGGCTGGTGTGATATACTGTGTCCGGTGCTCCCACTGTGACCTTCTATATATTGGTGAGACCTGACACAGACTGGGAGACCGTTTCACTGAACACCTATACTCTGTCCGCCAGAGAAAGCAGGATCTCCCAGTGGCCAAACATTTTAATTCCACAGCCCATTCCCATTCTGATATGTCAATCCATGGCCTCCTCTACTTTCAAGGTAAAGCCACATTCAGGTTGGAGGAACAACACCTTATATTCTGTCTCGGTAGCCTCCAACCTGATGGCATGAACATTGATTTCTCTAACTTCCATTAATGCCCCTTCTCCCCTTCTTACCCTATCCCTTATTTACTTATCTATATTTTTTTCCTCTCCCTGTCCCTCTCACAATCACTCCTTGCCTGCTCTCCATCTTCCTCTGGTCCTCCCCTCCCCCTTTCTTTCTCCCTAGGCCTCCCATCCCATGATCCTCCCCCTCTCCAGCTCTGTGTCCCTTTTGCCAATCAACTTTCCAGCTCTTAGCTTCATCCCTCCCCCTCCTGTCTCCTCCTACCATTTCGGATCTCTCCCTCCCCTTCCCACTTTCAAATCTCTTACTATCTCTTCTTTCAGTTAGTCCTGATGAAGGGTCTCGGCCCGAAACATCAACTGTACTTCTTCCTATAGATGCTGCCTGGTCTGCTGTGTTCCACCAGCATTTTGTGTGTGTTGCTTGAATTTCCAGCATCTGCAGATTTTCATATTTGAATATTTATATTCGTGTTTACATATTCATTAATTACTTCCGCTACCTCCTCCAGTTCCATACACACTTTTCCACTGTCACACTTGATTGGTCCTATTCTCTCACAACTTATCCTCTTGTTCTTCACATACTTGTAGAATGCCTTGGGGTTTTCCTTAATCCTGCTCACCAAGGCCTTCACAATGCCCCTTCTGGCTCTCCTAATTTCATTCTTAAGATCCTTCCTGCAAGCCATATAATATTGTAGATCTCTATCGTTACCTAGTTTTTGAACCCTTTGTAAGCTTTCCTTTCCTTCGTGACTAGATTTTCTACAGCCTTTGTACACCATGGTTCCTGTACCCTACCATCCTTTCCATCTCACTGAAACGTACCTATGCAGAACACCACCCATATATCCCCTGAACATTTGCCACATTTCTGCCATACATTTCCCTGAGAACATCTGATCCCAATTTATACATCCAACTTCCTGCCTGATAGATAGATAGATAGATAGATACTTTATTCATCCCCATGGGGAAATTCAACTTTTTTCCAATGTCCCATACACTTGTTGTAGCAAAACTAATTACATACAATACTTAACTCAGTAAAAAATATGATATGCATCTAAATCACTATCTCAAAAAGCATTAATAATAGCTTTTAAAAAGTTCTTAAGTCTAAATCACTATCTCAAAAAGCATTAATAATAGCTTTTAAAAAGTTCTTAAGTCCTGGCGGTTGAATTGTAAAGCCTAATGGCATTGGGGAGTATTGACCTCTTCATCCTGTCTGAGGAGCATTGCATCGATAGTAACCTGTCGCTGAAACTGCTTCTCTGTCTCTAGATGGTGCTATGTAGAGGATGTTCCCTTTACTCCAATTAAACATTTCCCTGACTTGTCTGCTCCTATCCCTCTCCAATGCTATGGTAAAGGAGATAGAATTGTGATCACTATCTCCAAAATGCTCTCCCAGTGAGAGACCTGACACCTGACCTGGTTCATTTCCTAACACCAGATCACGTACAGCCTCTCCTCTTGTAGGCTTATCTACATATTGTGTCAGGAAACCTTCCTGAACACACCTAACAAGTTCCACCCCATCTAAACCCCTCGATCTAGGGACATGCCAATCAATACTTGGGAGATTAAAATCTCCCACCATGACAACCCTATTATTATTACACCTGTCCAGAATCTGTCTCCCTATCTGCTCCTCGATGTCCCTGTTACTATTGGATGGTCTATAAAAAATACTCAGTAGTTATTGACCCCCTTCCTGTTTCTAACTTCCACCCACAGAGACTCTGTAGACAATTCCTCCATGAATTCCTCCTTGTCTGCAGCTGTGACTCTATCTCTGATCAGCAGTGCAATGCCCCCACCTCTTTTGCCTCGCTCCCTGTCTTTTCTGAAACATCTAAAGACTGGCACTCGAAGCAACCATTCCTGCCCCTGAGCCATCCAAGTCTCTGTAATGGCCATAATATTATAGCTCCAAGTACTGATCCACACTCAAAAGACATCCACTTTGTTCTTTATACTCCTTGCATTAAAATAGACATATCTCAAACCATCAATCCGAACACATCCCTTCTATATCACCTGCCCATCTTTCCTTTCACACTGTCTACAAGCTTTTTCTATTTGTGAGCCAACCACCTCTTCCTCCGTCTCTTCAGTTCGGTTCCCACCTCCCAGCAATTCTAGTTTAAACTCTCCCCAACAGCCTTAGCGAACCTGCCAGGATATTGGTCCCCCTGGGATTCAAGTGCAACCCGTCCTTTTTGTATAGGTCATGCCTGCCCCAAAAGAGTTCCCAAAGATCCAGAAATCTGAATCCCTGTCCCCTGCTCCAATCCCTCAGCCACACATTTATCCTCCACCTCACTCTATTCCTATACTCACTGTCACATGGCACAGGCAGTAATCCTGAGGTGACTACCTTTGTGGTCCTGCTTCTCAACTTCCTTCTTAACTCCCTGTAGTCTGTTTTCAGGACCTCCTCCCTTTTCCTGCCAATGTCGTTGGTACCAATATGTACCACAACCTCTGGCTGGTGTCCTTCCCACTTCAGGATATCTTGGACGCAATCAGAAACATCCCGGACTCTGGCACCTGGGAGGCAAACTACTATCCGTGCTTCTTTATTGTTGCTACAGAATTGCCTATCTGATCTCCTAACTATAGAGTCCCCTATCACTGCTGCCATCCTTTCCTTTCCCTACCCTTCTGAGCCACCGAGCCAGACTCTTTGCCAGAGGTGTAGCCACTGTTGCTTCCCCCAGGTAGGTCGTCCCCCCAACAGTACTCAAACAGGAGTACTTATTGTTAAGGGGGACAGCCAAAGGGGTACTCTCTTGTATCTGACCCTTGTCCTTCCCTCTCCTGACTGTTACCCACTTCTCTGTCTCCCGAGGCCCCAGTGTAACTACTTACCTGTAGCTCCTCTCTATTACCTCGTCACATTCCCTGACCAGACAAAAGGTCATTGAGCTGCATCTCCAGTTCCGTAACCCAGTCCCTAAAGAGTTGCAGCTCGATGCACCTAGTGCAGATGTGGCCGACTGGGAGGCTGGGAGTCTCCCAGACATCCCACTTCCAACACCCAGTCCAGAACACTGGCCTCACAGACATACTTCCTATTCCTATTCTCCACAAATAACTTACCTCCCAATGTACCTTCCATTGGGAGAGGCTCATCCGGAAAGTCATGAGGCATGGGATCAGTGGAACCTTGGCTGTTTGGATAAAAAATTGGCTGAAAGGAAGAAAGCAGAGGGTAGTTGTGGAAGGAAAGTATTCTGCCAGGAGGTTGGTGACTAGTGGAGTGCCGTAGGGATTTGTCCTGGGACCCCTGCTATTTGTGATTTTTATAAATGACCTGGATGTTGAGGCGGAAGGATGGGTGAGTAAGTTTGCGGATGACACGAAGATTGGAGGAGTTGTGGATGGAGCTGCAGGCTGTTGAAGGTTCCAAGAGGATATAGACAGGCTGCAGAGTTGGGCAGAAAAATGGAAGATGGGAGTTCAATCCGGACAAGTGTGAGATGATGCATTTTGGAAGGAAAAACCAGAAGACTGAGTACAGGATTAATGGATTAATGGTGATTAATGATTAATGGTACAGGATTAAGCCGCCATTCCTGATGAAGGGTCTCGGCCCGAAACATTGGCTACTCTTTTCTCACAGATGCTGCCTGACCTGCTGAGTTATTCCAGCGTCGTGTACGTATTCTATGGATTAATGGTCTGTTACTTAAAAGTGTGGATGAACAAAGGGACCTTGGGGTTCAAATCCATACATCCCTCAAGGTCGCTGCACAGGTTGATAGGGTGGTTAAGAAGGCCTATGGGATGCTAGGCTTCATTAACAGGAGGACTGAGTTCAAGAGTAGAGAGGTCATGTTGCAACTCTACAAATCTCTGGTGAGACCACACTTAGAGTATTGTGTTCAATTCTGGTCACCTCATTATAGGAAGGATGTGGAAGCTATGGAGAGGGTGCAGAGGAGATTTACCAGGATGTTGCCTGGTTTGGAGAACAAGTCATATGAAGCAAGGTTAGCAGAGCTGGGACTTTTCTCTTTGGAGCGTAGAAGAATGAGAGGGGACTTGATAGAGGTCTACAACATTATGAGAGACATAGATAGGGTGGATAGTCAGTACCTGTTTCCCAGGGCACCAATAGCAAACACCAGAGGGCATATGTCCAAAATTAAGGGAGGGAAGTTTAGGGGAGACATCAGGGGTAAGTTTTTTTTACACAGAGGGTTGTGAGTGCCTGGAATGACTTGCCAGGGATGGTGGTGGAGGCTAAAACATTAGGGGTATTTAAGAGCCTCTTGGACAGGCACATGGATGAAAGAAAAATGGAGGGTTATGGGGTAGTGTGGGTTTAGTACTTCTTTTTAAGGATTATATGGGTCGGCACAACATGGAGGACTGAAGGGCCTGTACTGTGCTGTAGTGTTCTATGGTTCTATGGTACCTCACCTCAACCCGTTATTGCTGAAGCCCCACTGAGCCAAAGCCCTCCTACTCTGACTCCCTCTACTCCAACACCTGCTCTATAAAACTGTCTTCTTTTTAAATTCTTCCCACCGGACCTGCCCTTCATGAATTTGGGACCAGATTTGCTCTCATCTTCTTGATAATGGCCCTTCTAGCAATAATTTTTAATCCTGAATTGATATCTATGTTTTTCTGAGCTATATATATTACACAAATAATATAAAATCTAAGTGTATACCTCCAATTGGTCACCGGGAAAAATTATAAAAAGACACAATCTAAACAATAAAGTATGTCTGTCTGAGAGGAGGAGGGTTGAGCATCCTATAAAAAAAACAGTGCTATAGAAACACCAACAGAAGTGCTAAAAACCTCGCCCCTGGAAGACAAAGGATGGGCTACACCTGGGGATAACTTGAAAGACTGGCCCAGGATAGAGGACTCTGTCAAACTGCTGTCAACAGCCTATGCCCTGGTTGGGTTGATGGACTAAGAAGAAGCAGAAGAATAAATAAGTTGGTATGATCTCACAGCCATTACAATAATTGAAAAGTGACTTAGATTGAGAACTCATATTATTGGTTAGTACTACCTGTCAGTGCCTAAGAATAATGTGAGCTCCCTTAATGACTATCAACCAGCAGCACTCACATTTATGGTGAGGAAATGCTTTGAGAGGTTGGTCATGGCTGGAATGAACTGCTGCCTCGGCAAGGACCTGGACCCACTGCAATTTGCCTATTGCCACAAAAGGTCAACACATGGACAATACAAACACCTATATTAGGATGCTGTTTGTTAACTATAGCTCATCATTCCCACAGCCTTGATTGATAGCTGCAGAATCTGGCCTTCTGTACCTCGCTTTGCTAACTTTAAATTTGCTGATGATACAACCATTGTTGGTAGAAATTCAGATGGAGATGAGATGGCATACAGGAGCAAGATATATACCAGCTAACTGAGTGGTGTTGCAGCAACAACAGCCTTGCATTCAGTGCCAGTAAGATGAAAAAGCTGATTGTGGACTTCAAGAATGGAAAGACAAGGGAACTCGAATCTATCCTCATTGAGGGATCAGAAGTGGAGGGAGTGAGCAATTTCAAGTTCCTGGTGTCAGGATCTCTGAGGAGCTAACCTGGTCCCAACATATCAATGCAGCTATAAAGAGGGCAAGACAGCAGCTATATTTCATTAGGAGTTTGAAGAGAGTTGGTTGGTCACCTAAAATACTCAAAATCTTCCACAGATGTACCATGCAGAACATTCTGACAGGCACCATCACTGTTTGGTATGTGGTGGGGGGGGGGGGGGGGGGGGGAGGAGGCATTACTGCACACAAGACCAAGAAAAGCTACAGAAATTAGTCAGCTCCATCTTGGGTACTAGCCTCTGTAGGATACAAAACACCTTCAAGGAGCGGTAGCTCAGAAAGGTTGTGTGCATTATTAATGACCCCCATGATGTAGGGCATGCTCTCCTCATTGTTACTGTCAGGAAGGAGGTACAGAAGCCTGAAGGCACATACTCAGCAAAACACAAACAGCTTCTTTCCCTCTGCCATACAATTCCTAAATGGACATTGAACCCATGAGCACTACCTTACTTTTTAAAAATATATATTTACTTCTGTTTAGCACTATTTTAATCTATTTAATTTAAAAATATATACTTCTGTAATTTATTTATTCTTTCTTTTTATATTATCATGTATTGCATTGTACTGCTGCTGCTAAGTTAACAGATTTTGTGACATATGCCAGTGACAATAAACCTGATTCTGATTCTAATATTCAGAAGAGAAGGGAAAGATGGAAAAGGCACAACACGCTTTATATTAAAGGCTGGACAATGAAGATAGACTCAGGTCAGAAAATCAAACATGAGAATATGTTTACATGGAATTAAGATACATGGGGTAGGAAAAGTTGGGACCTGTAAGTATCAGAATCACGTTTATTATCACTGGCATGTGTCGTGAAATTTGTTAATTCAGCAGCCGTAGTTCAATGCAATACATAATATTAAAGAAGAAAAAAACAAATAAAATAATAATAAATAAATTTACAGTATACATATATTAAATAGATTAAAAATGTGCAAAAAACAGAAATAATTGTACACTAAAAAAGTGAGGTAGTGTTCACGGGTTCAATGTCCATTTAGGAATTGGATGGCAGAGGGGAAGGTGTTCCTGAATCACTGAGTGTGTGCCTACAGGCTTCTGTACCTCCTATCTGATGGTACCAGTGAGAAAAGGGCATGCCCTGGGTGCTGGAGGACCTTAGTAATGGATGCTGCCTTTCTGAGACACCGCTCTCTGAAGATATCTTGGGTACTTTTTCTGCAGCTTCTTTAGTCCTGTGCAGTAGCCCTCCCCCACCCCATACCAGACAGCGAAGCAGCCTGTCAGAATGCTCTCTACAGTACAGCTATAGAAGTTTTTGAGTGTATTTGTTGACATGCCAAATCTCTTCAAATTCCTAATGAAGGATGTGGAGAATGAGGAGAGGGTGCAGAACAGATTTCCCAAGATATTGGCTAAATTAGAGAGCAAGAGCTGTAAGGAAAGCTTGGATGAACTTGGGTTGTTCTCCCTAAAGTTGGATGCTGAGGGGCATCTGATAAGACCATAAAACATCGCAGCAGAATTAGGCCATTCAGCCCATCAAGTCTGCTCTGACATTCCATCATGGCTGATTTATTATCCCTCTCAACCCCAGTCTCCTGCCTTCTCCCTGAAACCTTTTGGATGCTCTTACTAATAAAGAACATATCACCTTCCACTTTAAATACACCCAATGACTTGGCCTCCTCAGCTGTCTGATAAAAGTTTTTAAAATTAAGAGAAGCAGAGATAGAAACATAAGAAACAGGAGAGCAGAAGTAGGATAGAGAGTCAGAACCTTTTCCCCAGGGTAGGAACATTAAAAACCTGAGGGCATGCTTTTAAGATCAGGAGGGGGGGGAAGAGTGGAGTTAAGGGAGTTTAAAGGCAATGTGAGGAGCAAGTTTTTCATCTGGTGAAGTTTAACAGGCATGCAATGAAGATGAAGACAGAGGGATAATAATGATACACAGGAAGAGGGCATTTAGTATAAATTAGCATGAAGACTGACACAATACTGTGAGCCCAATGGCCAGTCCCATGTTATATTGTTCTAAACTGATAAATGTGATAAATTTTTCAGATCTGCACTGGTTGGACAAAGGTAAACAGTCAATGTTATTCATTACACTAACAAAGAATCTGTGATAATACAAATAAACTCTTCTTGGGTTTCCAGCTGGGTACAGGTATAGATTTTAACCGAGGTTTCGATAACACACTCTGCCATCTTCATCAGGGATGAGGCCTGGGCATGTCTAGTCCCGTGCTATTTATACCCCAGTAATCCATCCCTCCTGATTGGTTAGTCCTCATCCAATCATGTTTCCACTGTCCCACCTTGTTTACAATCGAATTCCAGTTCTTACTTAGAGTGAGACGTTTGTCTTTGTTAAAATTATTTTCCTCTAGCTTTATTTTAATGGCTTCCTTCATCAGGCAGTCCCAAAAACCTTTGGCGTAGCACAATAGTTATGTTCCATCGAAGTCAATCTTATGGCCACTATGAATGCAATGTTCTGCTACCACCAACTTCTCAGGATAAACCAAACGGTTACACCTCCAGTACGAGTTTCCACCATGCATCCCACCTGGCTGATATATGTTGTTCCACATTCACAGGGAATCGTGTAAATGCCACCCATTCTGTATCGCAGGTCATCTTTGACCCACATAAACTGTGATTTGAGTTTCCTTACAGGTTTGTGAATGGAATTAATCTGGTATTTCTTCAGGATCCTGGAAATATAGAGAAGACCACAGTAGCAACAGGTTCCTCCTCGTTTATAGGTTTCCTGGTTTTTCCATCAGCCCTTTTAAAGGCCCAATTAATTTCATAGAACATAGAATAGTACAGCACAGTACAGGTCCTTCGGCCCACAATGTTGTGCCAACCCTTAAACCCTGCCTCCCATATATCCACCACCTTAAATTCCTCCATATACCTGTTTAGTAGTCTCTTAAATTTCACTAGTGTATCTGCCTCCACCACAGACTCAGGCAGTGCTTTCCACGCACCAACCACTCTCTGAGTAAAAAAAACCTCCTCTAATATCCCCCTTGAACTTCCCACCCCTTAAAGTCATGTCCTCTTATATTGAGCAGTGGTGCCCTGGGGAAAAGCTGTCCACTCTATTTATTCCTCTTAATATCTTGTATACCTCTATCATGTCTCCTCTCATCCTCCTTCTCTGCAAAGAGTAAAGCCTTAGCTCCCTTAATCCCTGATCATAATGCATACTCTCTAAACCAGGCAGCATCCTGGTAAATCTCCTCTGTACCCTTTCCAATGCTTTCACATCCTTCCTATAGTGAGGTGACCAGAACTGGACACAGTACTCCAAGTGTGGCCTAACCAGAGTTTTATAGAGCTGCATCATTACCTCGCAACTCTTAAACTCTATCCCTCGATTTATGAAAGCCTACAGCCCATAAGCTTTCTTAACTACCCTATCTACCTGTGAGGCAACTTTCAGGGATCTGTGGACATGTACCTCCCAGATCCCTCTGCTCCTCCATACTACCAAGTATCCTTTACCTTGTAGCCATTCTGTAGAAATATCATGTGTAATTGTTTTATTTCCTAGTGAATACTCTCCAGTCCGAGATATATTTTACAGGGTTAATCAAAGTAGAAAGAACAGCTCTGCATTGGGAGGTGTGTTGGTGGCTGTTATTGTTGAGGTACAAGTCTGTGTGAGTGGGTTTCCAATAGATGCCATTTCCGAGGCTTCTGTCTGGTTTCCGTCATATTAGAATGCCCAGGAACAGAAAGCAACCATTCTTCTCCACCTCCATCAGAAATTCAATGTTTGGATGTATGCTGTTTATATTAAAGTTTGTTAAGATCGATACCTGTACCTAGCTGGAGCCTGAGAAGAGTTTATTCCTCATATATGCCGGGAAAGTACTTGACCCTTAATCTGTGATAAGGTGCCACACAAGAAATTAGTCCACAAAATTATGCATGGACTGACACTGCTTAACAAAGTAGAGATTAAAGATTCATTTTATTTGTCACATGTACATTGAAACACACAGTGAAATGCGATGTTTTGCATCAATGACCACACAAGGATTGTGCAAGTGTCACCACGCTTCCAGCACCATTATAGCATTCATTTATTTAACAACACAGTGAGGAGTAGGCCCTTCGAGCCACACTGCCCCAGCAACACCACAACCCCAATTAACCCTAACCTAATCATGGGACTACTTACAGTGACCAATTAACCTACTCAGTACGTCTTTGGACTGCAGGAGGAAACAAGAGCAGGCAGAGAAAACCTAAGCATTCTATGGGGTGGACGTACAGATTCTCTATACAGAACAGCACCAAAATTGAACTGCAGAATGCTGAGCTGTAATAGTGCCACATTAAGCTCCATGCTACTATGGTGCCCGTACTCAGCCTGTGATAGAGTTCAATGGAATCGCTATCCAATGACCCAGCTATTTACAATCTAATATCATTGATTACATAAGAAATAGGAGCAGGAGTAGGCCATATAGCCCATCACGCCTGCTTTGCCATTCAATAAGATCATGGCTGATCTGGTCACCTCCACCTATCTGCCTTTTCCCCATAACCCTGAATTCCCCAACTATGCAAAAATGTTTCTACGCAAAAAAAATAATTTGGACGGCAACCAAGTTTAACACAATTTGCTGATAAATACAAAACTGTGTGGCAGCACGAGTCACCAGGATGCAACATTTTAGGAGGGTGTGGATGTAGACAGGAATAGTGAATGGATCAGGATGAGCCAGATGGAATATAGCTGAGAAAATGTGAGGTCATCCATTTTGGTACAAAAAAGCAGAAACGTGGAGTTTGTTTTTAAGCAGTGGAAGACCCAATTGTGATAATCAGTGGGATCTGCATAACCTTGTTAAAAAAGTCATTGGTTAACCTGTAAATACAACAATCAGGAAAACGAACAGTATCATGTCCTTTAACAGATGAGGATTTGGATACAAGAATAGAGGCAGCACACCCTATTATGTGTACAGATCTGGTCTCCTTAACTAAAGTTAAAACTTGACTGACTGCTCACAAAAGAGGGAGTGCTACAAAGTTTCACCCAACAAAGAGAAAGATGCTAGAATTCTAAAATAAAAGAGAAAATGTTGGAGACACTTGGGAAATCAAGTAGCACCTGATCGATTCTAGGGTCCTGGATATTTATGGATTCCTTTAGTTAGAATGACTGGCACCTCATGTCATTGTCATAAGAGGCTAGAAGTGTACAGATGAACCATTTCAGGCCACACAACTGGAACAGCCACGTAAGTGCTTTGGCGACAAGAACAGTGGTGTTCCGCAGCAACTGACATCCAAAGTCATTCTACAATCAACAAGACTCAAAGATAGAGGCGTGATGGAACACCTTCCTGGATCAACTCTCACCACTCAAGACAAAGCGGGGGACGTCACTACCTACTTAACCTACATAATCACTGTCTCCACTGCCCACAAATGTAGCTTCAGTCTACATTTGTAACGCCCATAAAATAATCGCCAAAGCTACAACAACAACTGAAAGACACTCAATTACAACAACCTATAAAGGCATTAACGCCCTCTTATACATGTTGTGGGAACAGGGCACTGGCGATAGTTCGACTGGAGGGAGTGCCGAACAGACTCAAGCGAACGGCCCGGTGTACGAGGGAGCATCGCGCCGGCGAGGGATCGCCCCGCCGACTCGAAGGAGCACAACACGGGGGCCACCGACCACCCTTGTCCGATGCCGCGCGAGTTTCTTATCCCGTAGCCTGCACCTGAAACCCAGTGCGAGCGAAGGGGAGCAGATCGCGGTCCTGATACGCTCCACCTACGCCAACCTCGGCATATCAGAGCACAACCTTCCTTACCCGCTCCGCCACCGATTCCGCAGCGTCCCTCAGCCGTGGGGGCCGTCGGGATCCTGGAGGACCAGCGTTCCTCCGACGCTGACGTCAGCGAGTGGGGGTGGTGGGGCCTTTGGAGGATGCTCAGCGGTAAAGGGAACATTTGCTCACGCAAGTCAGGGAAATCAAGCTCTTGAAAATATTTAAGGGCAGTGAGAATTCTGAGGCACAAAAGACGAGAGTAGGAATATGCTTCGAAGGGTCAGCAAGAAAGAACATAGATAGATAGATAGATAGATAGATAGATACTTTATTCATCCCCATGGGGAAATTCAGCATTTTTTTCCAATGTCCCATACACTTGTTGTAGCATGGGCATCAAGGAAGGGAATATGACAGTTGGGAAATGTGGACACAGACAGAAAGAACAGGCAAAGAAACATTGCGGAGGATGGACATGAGGGGAAAATGCAAGGGCACTGGGGGAAAAGAACATCCTTGGCCCACTGAGTCCTCGCAATGATATGTTTTTGATTTTAGAAACATAGACAACCTACAGCACAATCCACGCCCTCCTGCCCACAAAGCTGTGCCAAACATGTCCCTACCTTAGAAATCACCCAGGGTTACCCAGATCCTTCTATTTTTCTGAGCTCCATGCATCTGTACAGGAGCTTCCTAAAAGACCCTAACCCTATTGTTTCGGCCTCTACCACCGCCACCCGCAGCCCATACCATGCACTCACCACTCTCTGCGTAAAAACGTTATCCCTGACATCTTCTCTGTACCTACTTCCAAGCACCTATGCCCTCTCGTGCTAGCCATTTCAGCCGTGGGAAAAAGCCTCTGACTATCCACATGATCAATCCCTCTCATCATCTCCTACACCTCTATCAGGTCACCTCTCATCCTCCCTCGCTCCAAGGAAAAAAGGCCGAGTTCACACAACCTATTATCATAAGGCATGCTCCCCAATCCAGACAACATCTTTGTAAAACTCCTCTGCACCCTTTCTATGGTTTCCATATCCTTCCTATAGTGAGGCGACCAGAACTGAGCACAGTACTCCAAGTGGGGTCTGACCAGGGTCCTATTTAGCTGCAACATTACCTCTCAGCTCCTAAACTCAATCCCATAATTTATGAAGGCCAATGCACTGTATGCCTTCTTAACCACACAGTTAACCTGCACAGAGGCTTTGAGTGTCCTATGAACTTGGGCCCCAAGATCCCTCTGAACCTCCTCACTTCCAAGAGTCTTACCATTAATACTATTTTCTGTCATCACATTTGACCTACCAAAATGAACCGCCTCACACTTATCTAGGTTGAACTCCATCTGCCACTTCCCAGCCCAGTTTTCCATCGTATCAATGTCCCACTGTAACCTCTGACAGCCCTCCACACTATCCACAACACCTCCAACCTTTGTGTCATCAGAAAATTTACTAACCCATCCTTCCACTTCTTCATCCAGGTCATTTATAAAAATCATGAAGCGTAGGGGTCCCAGAACAGATCCCTGAGGCACACCACTGATCACCGGCCTCCATGCAGAATATGACCCGTCTACAACCACTCTTTGCCTTATGTGGGCAAGCCAGTTCTGGACCCACAAGGCAATGTCCGCTTGGATCCCCTGCCTCCTTACTTTCTCAATAAGCCTTGCATGGGAAACCTCGCTGAAATCCATATACACTACATCTACTGCTCTACCTTCATCAATGTGTTTAGGTACATCCTTAAAAAATTCAATCAGGCTTGTAAGGCACGACTTGCCTTTCGCAAAGCCATGCTGTCTATTCCTAATCATATCATGCCTCCCCAAATATTCATAAATCCTGCCTTTCAGGATCTTCTCTATCAACTCACCAACCACTGAAGTAAGACTCACTGGTCTATAATTTCCTGGGCTATCTCTACTCCCTTTCTTGAATAATGGAACAACAGCCGCAATCCTCCAATCCTCTGGAACCTCTCCCATCCCAATTGATGATGCAAAGATCATCGCCAGAGGCTCATCATTCTCCTCCACCACCTCCCACAGTAGACTGGGGTATATCTCGTTCAGTCCCGGTAACTTATCAAACTTGATACTTTCCAAAAGCTCCAGCATATCCTTCTTCTTAATATCTACATGCTCAAGCTTTTCAGTCCGCTGTAAGTCATCCCTATAATCGCCAAGACCCTTTTCCGTAGTGAATACTGAAGCAAAGTATTCATTAAGTACCTCTGCAGTCTCCTCCAGTTTCATACACACTTTTCCACTGTCACACTTGATTGGTCCTATTCTCTTACGTCTTATCCTCTTGCTCTTCACATACTTATAGAATGCCTTGGGGTTTTCCTTAATTCTGTCCACCAAGGCCTTCTCATGGTCCCTTCTGGCTCTCCTTATTTCTTTCTTAAGCTCCTTCCTGCTAGCCTTATAATCTTATAAGTCTCTATCATTATCTAGTTTTTTGAACCTTTCGTAAGCTCTTCTTTTCTTCTTGACTAGATTTACAACAGCCTTTGTTCACCACGGTTCCTGAACCCTACCATCCTTTCTCTGTCTCACTGGAACGTACTTATGCAGAACTCTATGCAAATATCCCCCGAACATTTGCCACATTTCTTCCGTACATTTCCCTGAGAACATCTGTTCCCAATTTATGCTTCCAAGTATCTTCCTGATAGCTTCAGATTTCCCCTTACTCCAATGAAACACTTTCCTAACTTGTCTGTTCCTATTCCTCTCCAATGCCATGGTAAAGGAGATAGAATTGTGATAACTTTTTCCAAAATGCTCTCCCACTGAGAGATCTGACACCTGACTAGGTTCATTTCCCAATACTAGATCAAGTACAACCTCTGCTCTTGTACGCTTGTCTACATATTGTGTCAAGAAACCTTCTTGAACACACCTAACAAACTCCACCCCATCTAAACCTCTCGCTCTAGGGACATGCCAATCGATACTTGGGAGATTAAAATCTCCCATCACGACAGCCCTGTTATTATTACACCTTTCCAGAATCTGTCTCCCTATCTGCTCCTCAATGTCCCTGTTACTATTGGGTGGTCTATAAAAAACACCCAGTAGAGTTATTGACTCCTTCCTGTTTCTAACTTCCACCCACAGAGACTCCGTAGACAATCCCTCCATGTCTTCCTCCTTTTCTGCAGCCGTGACACTACCTCTGATCAACAATGCCACACCCCCACCTCTTTTGCCTCCTTCCTTGTCCTTTCTAAAACATCTTAAGCCTGGCACTTAAGTAACCATTCCTGTCCCTGAGCCATCCAAGTCTCTGTAATGGCCACCACATCATAGCTCCAAGTACTGATCCATTCTCTAAGCTCATCTGCTTTGTTCATAATACTCCTTGCATTAAAATAGACACATCTGAAACCATCAGTCTGAGTGTGTCCCTTCTCTATCACCTGCCTCTCCTCCCTTTCACACTGTCTCCAAGCTTTCTCTATTTGTGAACCAACTGCCTCTTCCTCCGTCTCTTTAGTTTGGTTCCCACCTCCCAGCAATCCAAGTTTAAATTCTCCCCAGTAGCCTATGCAAACCTCTCCACCAGAATATTGGTCCCCCTGGGATTCAAGTGCAACCTGTCCTTTTTGTATAGGTCATGCCTGCCTCAAAAGAGTTCCCAAAGATCCAGAAATCTGAATTCCTGCCCCCTGCTCCAATCCCTCAGCCACACATTTATCTTCCACCTCACTATTCATATACTCACTGTCACACGGCACAGGCAGTAATCCCAAGATGACTACCTTTGTGGTCCGGCTTCTCAACTTCCTTCTTAACTCCCTGTAGTCTGCTTTCAAGACCTCCTCCCTTTTCCTGCCAATGTCGTTGGTACCAATATGTACCACAACCTCTGGCTGGTGTCCTTCCCACTTCAGGATATCATGGACGCTATCAGAAATATCCTAGAACCTGGCACCTGGGAGGCCAACTACCATCTATGTTTCTTTTCTGGGTCCACAGAATTGCCTGTCTAATCCTCTTAACTACAGAGTTGCCTATCACTGCTGCCATCTTCTTCCTTTCCCTACCCTTCTGAGCCACAGGGCCAGACTCTGTGCCAGAAGCGTGGCCACTGTTGCTTCCCACAGGTAGGCCGTCACCCCCCAGCAGTACTCAAGCAGGAGTACTTATTTGCAAGGGGTACAGCCACAGGGGTGGTCTCTAGCCTCTGACACCCGCCCTTCCCTCTCCTGACAGTTGCCCTCTTATCTGTTCCCCCCAGGCTCCTATCTATCACCTCCTCACTTTCCCTGACCAGACAAAGGTCATCAAGCTGTATCTCCAGTTCCCTAAAACAGTCTCTAAGGAGCTGCAGCTTGATGCTCCTGGCGCAGATACGGCCTTCTGGGAGGCTGGGAGTCTCCTGGACTTCCCACATCTGACACTGAGCACAGAACACTAGCCTCACACACATTCTTCCTGTCTGTATTTTACACAGGCAAGTTTACAATTTATGTTTACAATTAAATCTAGGGGCTGTACACAATGAATAACTAAAGAAAGATGAATAACTGTAGTGTACGTTTGTTCAAGAAAGGTAACAGAAGTAATCCTGGGAATAAAAGACCATAATACATTGGAGCAGAATTAGGCCATCTGGCCTATGAAGTCTGATCCACCATTCGATCATGGCTGATCCTTTTTTTCTACTCCTCAACCCCAGTTCCCAGCCTTCTTCCTGTAACCTTTGATGCCATGTCCAATCAAGAACCTATCAATCTCTGCCTTAAATGCACCCAATGACTTGGCCTCCACAACTGCATGTGGCAACAAATTCTACAAATTCACCAGCCTTCGGTGAAAGAAATTTCTCCGCATCTCTGTTTTGAAAGGGCACCCTTCTATCCTGAGACTCTGTTCTCTTGCCCTGGACTCTTCCACCATGGGAAACATCCTTTTCACATCGACTCTGTTTAGGCCTTTCAACATTTGAAAGGTTTCCATGAGATCTCCCATCAACCTTCTGAATTCCAGCGAGTACAGACCCAGAGCCATCAAACGTTCCTTGTATGATAACCCTTTCATTCCTGTAATCCTGACTGGGAATCCCATAGTGTAAAATAACAAGATGGGAAAGAGTTTGTCAAATGTATTCTGGAAAGTTTCCTTCATCAGTACACAAGCCCCAACCAGAAAGAATGCAATACTGGATCTTCTATGAGGGAATGAGACAGAATAGGTATCACAACTTTGTATCGAGTGACCATAATGCCATTAATTTCAAAGTATATATGCAAAAAGAAGGTCTGGTCTGTGGGTTGAGATTCTAAGTCGGAGAATGACCAGTTTTGATAGTATCAGAAATTATCTGGTAAGTGTGGATTGGGACAGGCTATTTGCTGGCAAATGTGCACATGGTTAGTGGGAGGCCTTCAAAAACAAAATTTTGAGAGTACAAAGTTGTACGTGCTTGTCAGAATAAAAGGTAAAGATAACAGGAGATATTGAGGCCCTGGTTAAGAGAAAAAACAAAGTGCATAGCAAGTGTAGGCAAACAGGAACAAATGAGATGTGAAATCGGGAAGGTTAAAAGAAGGCATGAAGTTGCTCCAGCAGGCAAGGTGAAGGAGAATCCTAAGGGATTCAACAGATATATTGAGAGCAAGAGACAAAATTAGTCTTCTGGAAAACCAGAATGGTAATTATGTGTGGAGAGGGAGGGAATTACCGGAAGTTGGAGAATTCGATGTTCATACCAAGGGGCTAGAGACTACCCAGATGGTATATGAGATATTGTTCCTCCAACCGAAGTTTGGCCTCATCATGGCAGTAGAGGAGGCCATGTATGGACATATCCGAATGGGAATGTGAAGGAGAGTTGAAGTGGGTGGCAACCGGGAGATCCTGTCTGTTGTGGTGGACGGAGCGTAGGTGCTCGACGAAGCGGTCCCCCAATCTGCATCGGGTCTTGCCGATGTAAAGGAGGCTGCACCGGGAGCACCAGATGCAATAGATTCAACTCTCCTTCTCATTCCCATTTGGACATGCCCTCCTCTACTGCCATGATGAGGCCAAACTTCGGTTGGAGGAACAACATCTCATATACCGTCTGGGTAGTCTCCAGCCCCTTGGAATGAACATCGAATTCTCCAACTTCGGTAATTCCCTCCCTCTCCCTTCCCCCATCCCACCTTCACTCTGTCTCCTCTTCTAGCTGCCTATCACGTCTCATGACTCAGCCTTCTTCTACTACCCATAGTGCTTTCCCCTTAGATTCCTTCTTCACCTCTCCTGCCTATCCCCTCCCTGCTTCCCCTCCCCCACCCCTTGATCTTTCCTCTGATTGGTTTTCCACCCTCCCCCCACCTTCTTTATAGGGCCCCTGCCCCCCTCCTTCTTTAGTCCTGACGAAGGGTCTCGACCCAAAACGTTGAGTGCTCCTTTTAACGCATGCTGCCCGACCTGCTGAGTTCATCCAGCTTTTTTGTACGTCTTGATTTGACCACAGCATCTGCAGTGTACTTTGTGTTTAGAGATTTTTGAGTAAGTTACCAGGGAAGTGGATGAAGGCAAGGCAGTGGATGTTGTCCACATGGACTTTAGTAAGACATTTGACAAGGTCCTACACGGGAGGCTGGTGGAGAAGGTTCAGTCACTTGGTATTTAGGATGAGTTAGTAAATTGAATTAGACATTGGCTTTGTGGGTAAAGCCAAAGAGCAGAAGGAGCAGAATTTTGAATCCATCTGCGTAAAGATTAGGAATAGTAAATGGAAAAAAATCACTGGTGGGAGTTATCTATTGGCACCAAATAATAACATTATAGTGGCACAGGCAATAAACAGAGAAATATCTGAGGCATGTGAGAATGGAACAGCAGTTACCATGGGGGACTTTAACTTGCACGTAGATTGGGTGAATCAGGTTGGCTGAGGTAGTCTTCAGGAGGACTTCACAGAATGCATCCGTGATGGCTTTCTCGAACAGCATGTTACTGAACCTACAAGGGAGCGTGCTATCTCCTGTGCAATCAGACAGGTAGAATTAGTGATCTTGTAGTTAGGGATTCTCTTGGAAAGAGTGATCACAGTATGATTGAGTTTCTCATACAAATGGAGGGTGCAATAGTTCGATCGAAAACCAGTTAATTATGCTTAAGCAACACACACAAAATGCTGGTGGAACACAGCAGGTCAGGCAGCATCTATAAGGAGAAGCACTGTCGACGTTTCAGGCTGAGACCCTTCATCAGGACTGAAACATCGACTGTGCTTCTCCTTATGGATGCTGCCTGACCTGCTGTGTTCCATCAGCATTTTGTGTGTATTGCTTGAATTTCCAGCATCTGCAGATTTCCTCATGTTTAATTATGCTTAAACAATGGAGACCACAATGAGATGAGGGAGGATTTGGCTAGTGTAGTCTGGGAACACAGGCTATATGGTGGGACAGTTGAGGAACAGTGGAAGACTTTGAAAGAGTGTTTTCACAGTGCTCATCAAAAGTATATTCCAGTTAAAAGCAAGGGCAGTCAGAGAGGGGGGAGCCAGCCTTGGATAACTAAGGAAATAAAATTAGCCATCAAACTAAAAGTTCATGCATACAAAGTCGCAAAGAGTAGTGGGAAACTGGAAGATTGGGAAGACTTTAAAAAGCAATGAAGAACTAAAAAACGAGCAATAAAGAAAGGGAAGCTAGATAATGAAAATAAACTAGCACAAAATTTAAAAATGGATAGTAAAGGTTTTTATAATTCTATAAAGTGTAAAATGGAGGGTAAAGTGAATGTAGGTCGCTTGGAGGATCAGAAGGGGGAATTGATATTGGGTAATGAGGAAGTGGCAGAGGTTTTGTATTGACTATTTTGTATTGGTCTTCAAGGTGGAGGACATGTTTAACATGCCAAAAAGAGATGTTATGGATGCGATGGGACATGAGGAGCTCAATACAATAGCTATCACTACAGAGGTAGTGCTGAGCAAACTTGTGGGCCTAAAGATAGCTAAGTCCCTTGGTCCTGATGGAATGCATCCCAAGGTACTAATAGATATAGTAGAAATTATAGTAGAGGCTTTGGTGAAAATTTACCAAAATTCTTTGGACTCTGTGCAGGTACCGGCGGACTGGAAGATGGTGAATGTTACGCCATTGTTCAAAAAAGGATATAGGCAGTAGAACAGAGTGATCTAGGAATAATGGTGCATAGTTCCCTGAAGGTGGAATCTCATGAGGAGAGGGTGATGAAGAAAGCTTTTGGTATGCTGGCCTTTATAAATCAGAGCATTAAGTATAGGAGTTGGGATGTAATGTTAAAATTGTAGAAGGCATTAGTAAGGCCGAATTTGGAGCATTGTGTACAGTTCTGGTCACCAAGGAAATAAATCTTCTCCTATACTTCAAATAAATCTTGAAAGATATCAACAAAATAGAGAGAGTACAGAGAAGATTTACTAGAATGTTACCTGGGTTTCAGCACCTAAGTTACAGGGAAAGGCTGAACAAGTTAGGTCTTTATTCTTTGGAGTGTAGAAGGTTGAGGGGGGACTTGATAGAGGTATTTAAAATAATGAGGGGGATAGATCGAGTTGACATGGATAGGCTTTTTCCATTGAGAGTAGGGGAGATTCAAACAAGAGGACATGATTTGAGAGTTGGGGGCAAAAGTTTAAGGGTAACACGAGGGGGAATTTCTTTACTCAGAGAGTGGTAGCTGTGTGGAATGAGCTTCCAGTAGAACAGGCAGGTTCGGTATTGTCATTTGAAGTAAAATTGGATAAGTATATGGACAGGAAAGGAATGGAGGGTTATGGGCTGAGTGCGGGCCAGTGGGACTAGGTGAGTGTAAGCGTCGGCACGGACTAGAAGGGCCGAGATGGTCTGTTACCGTGCTGTAATTGTTATATGGTTAAAAGCCAGGTTTGTTTAACATTGGTAGCTGGGAAAATGCTTGAAGCTATCATTAAAGAAGAAGTTGTGAGGGATCTGGAAAGAAATGGATCCATCAGACAGATGCAGCATGGATTCACCAAAGGCAGGTCCTGTTTGACAAACTTACTGGAGTTCTTTGAGGATATAATGAGTGCAGTGGATAGAGGGGAACAGATGGATGTTATTTACTTGGATTTCCAGTAAGTGTTTGATAAGGTGCCACATAAAAGACTTATCCATAAGATAAGGATGCATAGAGTTGGGTGTGATGTATTAGCATAGATAGAGGATTGGTTAACTGATAGAAGGAGAGAATTGGGATACATGGGTTTTACTCAGGTTGGCAATCAGTGCTGAGCGGTATGTCGCAGGGGTTGGTATTGGGCCCGCAACTGCTCACGATATACATTAACAATCTGGAAGAGGGGACTGAGTGTACTCTATCAAAATTTGCTGATGATACTAAATTGAGTGGAAAAGCAAATAGTGCAGAAGACATGGAGAGACTGCAGATAGATTTAAATTGGTTAATTGAGTGGGCAAGGGTTTTGCAGATGGAATACAATGTTGGCGAATGTGAGGTCATCCACTTTGGAAGGAAAAATGGAGCAGATTATTATTTAAATGGCAAAAATTGGCAGCATGTTGCTGTGCAGAGGGACTTGGGAGTGCTTGTGTATGAATCACAAAATGTTGATTTGCAGGTGCAGCAGGCTATCAAGAAGGCAGATGGGATGCTGGCCTTCATTGCTTGAGGGATTGAATTTCATAGCAAGGAGGTTATGCTGCAATGGTACAGGTGAGGCTGCATCTGGAGTATTACGTGCTGTTCTGGTCTCCTTACTTGAAGGATATACTGGCTTTGGAGTCTGTGCAGAGGAGGTTCACCAGGTTGATTCTAGAGATGAAGGGGTTAGACTATGAGGAGAGATTGAGTCGCCTGGGACTGTACTCACTGGAATTCAGAAGAATGAAAGGAGATCTTATAGAAACATAAAATTATGAAAGGGATAGATCAAGTCAAGTCAAGTCAAGTCACTTTTTATTGTCATTTCGACCATAACCTGCTGGTACAGTACACAGTAAGAATGAAACAATGTTCTTCCAGGACCATGGTGCTACATGAAGATAAGATAAAGGCAGGAAAGTTGTTTCCATTGATAGGTGAAACTAGAACTAGGGGATATAGCCTTAAGATTCAGGGGAGTAGATTTAGGACAGAGATGAGGAGGAACTGCTTTTCACAGAGGATGGTGAGTACTTGGAGTGATGGAGTACTTGGTGACACAGAACAAGGTAGCACAAAGTCAGCATGGTTTCCTCCAGGGAAAATCCTGCCTGACGAATCTTTTGAAATTCTTTGCGGAGATTACTAGTAGGATAGATAAAGGGCATGCAGTGGATGTTGTATATTTGGACTTTCAGAAGGCCTTTGACAAGGTGCCACACATCAGGCTGCTTACCAAGTTAAGAGCCCATGGTATTACAGGAAGGTTTCTGGCATGGTTAAAACATTGGCTGAATGGTAGGAGGCAGCAAGTGGGAATCAAAGGATCCTTTTCTGGTTGACTGCCAGTGACTAGTGGTGTTCTACAGGGGTCTGCGTTGGGACCATTTCATTTTATGCTGTATATAAATGATTTAGATGTTGTAATAGATGGCTTTGTTGCTAAGTTTGCAGATGATACAAGATTGGTGGAGGGGCAGGTACTGCTGAGGAAGCAGGTAGGATGCAGAAGGACTTACAGATTTGGAGAATGGGCAAGAAAGTGGCAAATGAAATACAATTTGGAAAATGCATGGTCATGCATTTTGGTAGTAGAAATAAGTGTGTGGACTATTTTCTAAACGGGGAGATGCAGAGTGACTTGGAGGTTCTTGTGCAGAACACCCTGAAGGTTAACTTGCAGGTTGAGTTGGTGGTGAGGAAGGCATATGCCACATTTGGATTCATTTCAAGAGGTCTAGAATACAAAAGTAAGGATGTGATGCTGAGGCTTTATAAGGCACTGGTGAGGCCTCACCCTGAGTATTGTGAACAGTTTTGGGCCCCTCATCTTAGAAAAGATGTGCTGGCATTGGAGAGGGTCCAGAGGAGGTTCACAAGGATGATTCCAGGAATGAAAGAGTTAACATACGAGGAATGTTTGATGGCTCTGTGTCTGTACTCGCTTGAATTCAGAAGGATGAGAGGGGATCTCATTGAAACCTTTCAAATGATGAAAAGCCTAGACAGTAGATGTGGAAAGGATGTTTCCCATGGCAGGAGAGTCTAGGGCATGAGGGCACAGCCTCAGGATAGAGGGGCACCCATTCAAAACAGAGATGCAGAGAAATTTCTTTAGCCAAAGGGTGGTGAATTTGTTGCCACATGCAGCTATGGAGGCCAGGTCGTTGGGTGTATTTAAGGCAGAGATTGATAGGTTCTTGATTGGATATGGCATCAAAGGTAACAGGGAGAAGGCCAGGAATTGGGGTTGAGGAGGAGATATTAAAAAAAAGACCAGTCATGATTGAATGGCGGAGCAGATTCAATGGGCCAGATGGCCTAACTCTGCTCCTATGTCTTGTGTCTTATGGTCTTATGGTGAATCTGTGGAATTCTCTGCTGAATGAAGCAGTGGAAGCCACCTCAGTAAATGTATTTAAGACAAGGTTGGATTGATTTTTTGCATAGTAGTGGAATTAAGGGTTATGGGGAAAAGGCAGGTAGGTGGAGATGAGTCCTTTGGCCATGATCTTACTTGAATGGCGGAGCAGGCCTACTTCAGGTGGCCTACTCCTGTTCCTATTCTTATGTTCTTATATTAATTCAGAAGAATGAGAGGTGACCTCAGTGAAACCTATCAAATGATGAACAGCCTTGATAGTGTGGATGTGGAGAGGATGTTTCCTATGGTGGAAGTGTCTAAGACCTAAGCCTCAGAATACAGGGGCGTCCTTTTAGAACAGAGATGAGGAGGAATTTTTTAAGCTAGGGAGTGGTAAATATGTGGAATTCATTGCCACAGGCATATTTAAGACAGATGTTGATAGGCATGAAAGGATACAGGAGGGTTGGGGAAGGCAGGAGATTGGGGCTGAGAGGAAAAATGGATTAGCTATGTTGAAATGGCAGAGCAACCTCAATGGGCTAAATGGCCTAATTCTGCTCTTGTCTCTGAAAGAAATAAAGATGTAAATAAGGTTAAAAGAGTACAGAGAAAATTTGCAAGGATGTTGCCAGGTGTGGAGGACCTGAGTTATAAGAAATGATTGAATAGGTTAGGACTGTATTCTTTAGAATGTAGAAGATCGGTGAGGTGATTTGATAGAAGTATACAAAATTATGAGCAGCCTAGATAGGGTAAATGCAAGACGTACAAAAACACTGGATGAACTCAGCAGGTCGGGCAGCGTCCGTTGAAACGAGCAGTCAACGAGCAGACCTCCTGACAAAGGGTCTCGACCCGAAACGTTGACTGCTCGTTTCAACGGACGCTGCCCGACCTGCTGAGTTCAACCAGCTTTTTTCTACGTCTTGATTTGACCACAGCATCTGCAGTGTACTTTGTGTTTACTAGGGTAAATGCAAGTAGGCTTTTTCCACTGAAGGTGGGTGGGACTACAACCAGAGGTCATGGGTTAAGATTGAAAGGTGAGAAGTTTAAGGGGAACGTGAGGGGAAACCTCTTCACTCAAAGGGTTGTGAGAGTGTGGAATGAGCTGCCAGCACAAGTGTGCATGTGAGGTCAATTTCAAAATTTAAGAGAAGTTTGGATAGGTACATGTATAGTAGGGGTATGGAGGGCTATGGTCTCAGTGCAGGCTGATGGGGCCAAAGGTCTTGTTTTTGTGCTGTTCTTCTCTGTGAAATCTATGAAAGTGATTGATACACATACAATAACAACATTTAAAAGACATTTGGACAGTTTAGAGGGATATAGGCCAAACAAGGGCAAATGGGGCTAGTTAAAATGGGCATTGTGGAACACATTGATGTGTTTGGCAGAAGGGACAATTTCCATGTAGTATTACTTTATGAATCTAACATAACCACATTTGATGAATTGAGGAAAATATTTCAAACTGGGAGTTAATGCTGGTCAGTTTGAGGAAAAAAACTCCTGTAAGCCCTCTGCTGAAGTAAACTACGGCATTTTGATCAAAATGCACATGATAACTATTAAACAATGCATCCACTGGACTAATTGAAGCATGTAGACACATCTGCAGAAAACATTACTTCAGGAGTTGCGGTGAAAGTATATGTTATTATTTCCTGGATGATCTGTTGATCAGCTCATACTGGGTCAGCATTCAGCCTCTTGTTCCCATTCTTGACAATTTTATTGTCACTCGTTTTGTTCTTTTCTGCTCACCATAACCAGCTGGGATATTTCAGATTAGTGGGCAATGATTCCTGCTGCCCCATGTCAAGCAACTTCACATTCCTCGTGACTGGGTAAAACATTTGTGTTCTGGGATTAGATGGGTACAGCAGACTCTGGGAGTGCATGGGGGACATAAAACTATCAGTGGACTGAAGTAGTGGGGTTGCTGGTTCTTTTGGCAAGTGGTTAGGGATGTCAACTTGTTTACATTTCTTTCTTTGCAGCCATCCTACAATTTCAACAGGTGCAGATGCATAGAGAAAAGCAATGCAAAGTTTTGATTAATTAATCTCACAGAACACAGAAACAAGTCTGTTCATCTCTTGTGCATCAAGTATCCATCTATACCAAATATACTTACCGGCAATTTAGCCAGTTTGATTCCTTCCATGTTTGAGGCATTGATCATGTGGATAGTCAGAGGCTTTTTTTCTCAGGGCTGAAATGGCTAGCACGAGAGGGCATAGTTTTAAGGTGCTTGGAAGTAGGTACAGAGGAGATATCAGGGGTAAGTTTTTTATGCAGAGAGTGGTGAGTGCATGGAATGGGCTGCCAGTGACGGTGGTGGAGGCGGAAATGATAGGGTCAATAGACAATAGGTGCAGGAGTAGGCCATTCGGTCATTCGAGCCAGCACCACCATTCGCTGTGATCGTGGCTAATCATCCTCAATTAGTACCCCGTTCCTGCCTTCTCCCCATATCCCTTGACTCTGCTATCTTTAAGAGCTCTATCTAATTCTTTCTTGAAAGCATCCAGAGAATTGGCCTCCACTGCCTTCTGAGACAGAGCATTCCACAGATATTCCACAGAGTTTTTTTTTAAGAGACTCCTGGATAGGTACATGGAGCTTGGAAAAATAGAGGGCTATGGGTAAGCCTAGGTCATTCTTTTTTTTTGTAATTTTTTTTTATTGAAGTCCATCATCAAACAAACCTTTCCATAAGATGTATTTCAGACATTGTACATATATATCATATAATCATATATATCACAAATCTCCACAAAGTAGTTATCTGAGGTATACACTTATAGAAAAGAGTGGAAAGAAAAAACAAGCAAAAGGAAAGAACTATGTACAAGTAGGGAGTGATCTTTTTTTTTACAACATATTCATTGATTTGTGAGAATAAAATCAGGCCTATGAGGCATTATGTAGTTAAACTATTTTTCCCAGCATGAATCAAATTGTTCCAGCTTATGGTTAACAGATGCTGTTATCTTCTCCATTTTGTAAATATCCATTGTAATTTCCATCCATGTATTTAAAGTTGGGCTCTCCTGTGATAACCACTTCCTAGTAAGAGTCTTTTTACTAGCCACCAACATTATATTCATTAAATATTTATCTCTTTTCAACCATTCTTGAGGTATATATCCAAAATATATGGTCTTACTCTCTAAGGGTATTTCACATTTAAAGATGTCTTGTAGGGCATTGTGTATCCCCCTCCAATAGTTTTTGATAACAGGGCAGTTCCAAAAAATATGATAATGATTTGCATTTTGGTTTCCACAATTTCTCCAGCAAACAGGGAGGTTACTATTATAATGGGATTTCTGAGAGGGTGTAATAAAATATCTTATCAAGTTTCTCCATCCAAACTCCCTCTATTTCTGTGAACTGGTACACTTCCATTGATATCTCCATATTGTTGTCCATTCTTCCTCAGATATAATTATCCCTCCTTCCTTCTCCCATTTTGTTTTAATGCATGAAGTTGAATATGTTTTAAGATTTGACAACCCCTTATACATGCTTGAAATGATTCTACTACCATTATCTGAATTATATGCTTTTCTAAAGAGCTCTATCAAGCATGTATTTGCCTTGGTTACATTTTTAAGCGTCTTATTTATCTGTAAATACCGATAAAAATCTTGTTTTTCTAATAAATGTTTCTCTTTAAGCATTTCAAAACTGAACAGTGTTCCTTCTTTCATTATGTTGCAAAGAACTGTTATTCCTTTAGCTGGCCAGTCCTTAAATCTAGCATCCAATTTATTTGGTGTAAAATCCAAGTCATATGCACACCATTTAAGAATTGCAATATCTCCCTCTAGATTATATTCTATTATAGTAGTTTTCCATATTTTGAGTCAATTTCACCCATGGGTTATCAATAGTATTTATGTACCTTTGCAGGTTGTTATCAGCCAAAATTGCTTGTATGGGGATGGGAAGTACCCGCTCCTCAATGTTTTTCCATTGAGCGTCATATGATGGGTTGCACCAACATATCACAGCTCTCAACTGTTCTGCAAAATAAGAATCTCTAAGAGAAGGTAGGCCCCATCCCCCCTATTCCTTTGCTAATTGCAAAGATTTGAGATGAACTCTAGGCCTTTTAGCCTGCCAAATATACCTTGATAACATCTTGTTCCATTCATTGAATTGATTTTGATTAATCTCTGTTGGTAGGGTTTGAAAGAGATATAACAGTCTGGGCAGTATATTCATTTTAATAGATTCAATCCTTGAACAGAGACCGAAAAAAGGAATCGGGTTCCATCTTGCCTCATCTTCCTTAATTTTTTTAAATAAAGGCTGATAATTACATTCTGATAATTTTGCCAAATCTTTTGGCATAATGATGCCCAAATGTTTGAAAGACTCTGTGTGCCATGCCCAGGGGTATCTACTTTCAATTTCTCTTGGTGGTCTATAGTAATATGAAAGTAATTGGGTTTTATCTATGTTTATCTTGTATCCTGATAATTGACCATATTGTTCAAAGGATTGCATCAATTTAGGTAAAGAGTATGTTGGTTGCCCTAGATAGATCAAAATGTCATCCGCATAACAAGCCAATTTATGCTCTGTCCCTTTAATATTAATTCCCCTGATATCTTCATTTTGTCTGAGGTATTAAGCTAATGGTTCCAGATATAATGCAAAGAGTAGCAGTGACCATGCACAACCCTGTCTTGTGCCCCTTTCTAGGGTAAGACTATTTGATAAATATCCATTGATTTTAATCCTAGCAGTAGGATTGTCATATAGTGTCTGTATAGTTTTAATAATTGTGTCCTGGAAACCAAATCTATGTAAAACTCTGTAAAGAAAATTCTAATTAACCAAATCAAATGCCTTTTCAGCATCCACGCTTATCACTATTGCTTTGACTTTTTTTTGTATGTGATCCATAATGTGAAGTGTCCTTCGTATATTGTCTTGTGTCTGGCGTTGTCGTATAAAAACTATCTGATCGTTACGTATCAGTATGGGTAGAAACTCCTCTAATCGTTTGGCCACGATGGAGGTAAATAATCTATAATCTACATTAAGAACGGATATTGGTCTAAATGACCCGCATTCCATTTTATCCTTGCGTTCTTTCGATATAGCTGAGATGATCGCTTCCTTACAACTGGGTGGCATTTGTGCTTTTTTAGAGCCCAGTTCAGTGTGGGGAGTAAAACAGGAATTAACTCATTTTTAAATTCTTTGTACCACTCTGCCATATATCCATCTGATCCTGGTGACTTGCTTAATCTAAGCCTACTAATTGCAGCTTTTAATTCAACTTCAGTTATGTCAGCAGTTATCGTTCTATTTTGTTCCTCGCTTAAAGTGGGTAACTACAGAATTCAAGAAGGTGTCAATTTGGGTTATGCTTCCCCCTGGAACTTTGGACTATAGAGTTTTGTAAAACACTTCAAAAGCTTCTTGAATTTCTCTTAGCTTATTTTTTTTATAATTTTTGTTCTTGGGTTCCTAATTCTATGAATTGTATTTTATGCTATTTTTTTTTCAGTTTCCATGCCAGTATTTTCATAGATTTCAATCCTCTTTCATTATGTCTCTGTTTCAGAAACATTAAGTTTTTCCTGATTTCTTGCGTAGCCAAACTATTAATTTCATTCCTAATTCTTTTAATTTCCCCAATGTATCCTGTGCCAAATTCAATTTGTGTTTTTTCTCTAGTTCCTTCAGCCTATTTTGTAATTCCTCTAATGTTTTATTCCTTTTTTTTCTTATATGAAGATATTGCTATAATTTTCCCTCTTAAGACCACCTTCAGAGTATCCCATAAAATGGGAGGTGAAACCTCTCCATTATCATTAAATTCTAAGTAGAGATCAATTTTTTAAAAATTTGTTCCTTAAAGTACGGATCATTGAGTAGACTTGAATTTACTTTTCAAATAGTATTCTTTGGTTGTAGGTCAAAATCAACAGATAAGTATATAGGTGCTTGGTCACTTACATCTATTGTCCCAATTCCACAGGTGTTTATTTTGTCTTTGTCTTTTCCAAATGTTATGAAATAGTCTATTCTTGTACATACAGAATGGGGAGCAGAATAATGAGTGTAATCCCTTCTGTCGGGGAAAAGGTCCCTCCATATGTCAATTAAACCAATATCCTCAAAATGTGTATTAACTTACTCAAGTAAAGATTTTGTTCCATAGGTTTTTCTATTGGAAGAGTCTAAGTTTGGTTGTAATTGTAAATTTAAGTCTCCCCCACATATCAGGAGACCTTCTGTTTCTGTTACCATAATATCAGTAATTTTCTGAAAGAAACCAATATCACTTCCCGGGGGTGTGTATATATTCAATAGAGTAACTGACTTTCTGTCTATATTCCCCCTTACCAGAATATATCTGCCCTCTTTATCTCCCATTTCGAATACTTTTTCAAAATTTAGCTTACTTGAGATAAGAATAACAATTCCTCTCCTATGTCCTGATTTATATGAGGAGAAAAACAAATTAGTGAAGCCTATTCTCTTTAGTTTTTTATGCTCATTGTCACTTAAATGAGTTTCCTGTAAATATATACATGGGCTTGTTCTTTTTTCATTTTGGATAAAATTCTATTACGTTTGATTGGATTTAATAGCCCATTGACATTAAAAGAAATGAATTTTACCTTGTCTTTAGCCATCTGTATTTATCTGTCAATGTATCATTGAAATTAGAATAAAACTTAATCGATCTACTCCCTGAACAAATAAGAACCAAGAAACGCAAATAATAACACAAATGGCAACGAATGTGTGATTCCAAGGCTGAGGTCTCTAGTAGATGACCCTGTGTTGAGCTAGAGGAAATGTCTAGCTGTGGGGGATAGCCCCTCCTACTTGTGAGTTGAGGGCCCCCATTGCAGTATTCATAAAAGTCAGTGAACAAATCCATTACACAGAAAATATTTCCCTGTGTACTCCTCCTATGTATGTGTGTGTGTATATATATATACACACACATACACATCCACACACACACACACACACACATATTACATACATACACATATATGCACACACACATATATATATATATATATATATATATATATATATATATATATATATATATATATATATATTCTCATTTTGGTGGGGAAACAGGAGTAAGTGAGCGAATAAAGAATAACAACTAAGTAATATAAAATCCACATTATAATAAATATTTCTCAAGATAGGTATGTCACCGTCTACTTTTGCTTCCGTTTAGCTTCTCAACATTTTTAAAGTTAGCCAAACCTTATGGCTCTTTTGAAGGGGGTGAGGACTGTCTTTGGGAAACTCCTGGTCTCTTCCTGATGTACTTCTCTCGGCCTCCTCCCGTCTCCTGCCTTCTCGATTCTCGCACTATTTCCCAAGCGAAGTGGGATAATTCCTCTGCCAGGCTTTCCCTCGGTTTGGTCACGCTGACGGGCAGCCCTCTGGCCTTCATGTTTGTAGTCGCCTCTTCCACTGTCTGGTACAACCGCGTCCCATCATCATAAAACACTCGAAGTTTAGCAGGGTATGGAGTTTGAAATCTAATCTTTTTTTGCTTTAGTACTCGCTTTACTTCAGAGTATTCTTTGCGTTTCTGCAGGACCGCGGGGGAGGGGAATCTTGGTTGAAATGTATTACTTTATCATTTAAAAACACTCTCTTCTTACCCCAGGCCCTTTGTAGAATCTCCGCCTTGGTGCTGTACCGAAGGAATTTAATTATTATTGAATGTGGCTTATCCCGGGTAGGTTTTGGGACTAGCGAGCGATGGGCTCTTTTGATTTCCAGCTCCATAGTTGAGGGAAGCTCCAGCGCGTCCGCAGCAACTTTCCAACAAACTCTGTCATAGATGAGCCCTCCGTTCCTTCTGGAACATTGTAGATTCTGATATTTTTCCGCCGTGATCTTCCCTCCAGGTCAAGCAGTTTACCTTCTTGGTCATTTAATATTTTTATCGTCTTACTCAGTATTCGTTCAACGTTTTGAACGCGATCTTCCACCTTCTCAATTCGAGTCTCTGCCACCGCTATTTTTTGATTGACATTGGCGAGCTCCGACTTAATATCATGTAGCTGTTGCTTTATTTCTTTCTGGGACTCCCTTATCTCTTTCAGGATTTCGATCATATTCGCCGCTTCGCCTGAACGAGGCCCAGTGTCCGTCTTGCTAGCACGCGGTCGGGTAGGAGAGCCGCTCGCTGCACTCCTCTCGGCCGCAGGCTCCGCAGGGTCGCTCTTTTTATTTCCATTCTTTTTCCCTATTCTTGCCCCTCTTTTCAGTTCAAATATTTTTCAAAAAATAATATATTTGATGGGATAGCGGGGCTTAATACGCATTTTTCCGGAGGAGCTAGTGACTTAAGTTGCCATTCTCGACGATGACGTCACTGAAAACCCCCAGCCTAGGTCATTCTAAGGTAAGGACATATTTGGCACAGCTTTGTGGGCCTAAGGGCCTGTATTGTGCTGTAGATTTTCTGTGTTTCTATAGCAAGAGGCCACTGAGAGCATTGGATATTGCAAAGGTTATGTAATCATATACCACTTTGGCTGTAGTCTGAAGCTAAGTGCAGAACGACCTACATTTCCAGACATCACCCGATAATGTGGTAAATTGCCCAAGTATTCCCTGCTCATAAACAGCAGGAAAACAAAACAAACCAGTTAGTTATTGTTATTTAGGAAGCTGGTTGGAGGTGATCCATCCCATTCCAGCAGATTGCTCAGAGCTATGACAAAGGGCCAAGCACCACAGGGCTTTCACCTACAATGTTGACAGTTGTATTTTCGTGTTCAACCCTATATCCCTCCAGGCCACCCCCCATGAATTTATTCAAATTCCTCTAATTATTTTGTTGTACCAGCCATCCTCTGGGTGCTCTTTCCATATACACACCACCCCCTGTGTGATAAACATTGCTCCTTAGTTCCCTTTATGCAGCTATATTAAGGATAAAACAACATTAAAAATAGTTGTTTTTTTGTGTGGGTCCACAGAAAAGTCATTAAGATGGAATACGAAAGTAAGCTAGCCAATAATATTAAAGAGGATACCAAAAGTTTCTTCAGATACATAGTGCAAGAGAGAGAGACCAGAGTGGATATTGGACTGCCGGAAAACGATGCTAGAGAGGAAGTAATGGGGGACAAAGAAATGACAGAAGAACTGAACACATATTGCATCAATCTTCGCTGTGGAAGACTCTAGCCGTATGGTGGAAATTCCAGGTGTCGGGGCATGAAGTGTGTGGTTACCATAACTAGAGAGACGGTTCTTGGGAAACTGAAAAGTCTGAAGGTAGGTAAATCACCTGAACCAGATGATATACAACCCAGATTTCTGAAACAGGTGGCTGAAAAGATTATGGGAGACATTGGTAATGATCTTTCAAGAATCACTAGATTCCGGAATGGTTCAGGAAGACTGGAAAATTGCAAAAGTCACTCCGCACTTCAAGAGGCAGAGAAGCAGAAGAATGGAAACTATAGGCCAGTTAGTCTGACTTTAGTGGTTAGGAAGATGTTGGAGTTGATTATTAAGGATGAGGTCTCACTGTACTTGGAGACACTTGACAAAATAGGCCATAGTCAGCATGGTTTCCTCAAGGAAAAATCTCACCTGCCAAATCTGTTGGAATTCTTGAAGAAGTATAGACAAAAGAGAGTCAGTTGATGTGTACCTGGATTTTCAGAAGGCCTTTGACAAGGTGCCACTCATGAGGCTGCTTAACAAGTTACGAGCCTGTGGTATAACAGGAAACATGGACAAAGTGGTGGCTTATTGGCAGGAGGCAAAAATGGGAATTAAGGCAGTTTTTTCTGGCTGGCTGCTGATGACTAATGGTGTTCCACGGGGATCTGTGTTGGGACCAATTCTTTTTACGTTATATGAGGGGTGATTGATAAGTTTGTGGCCTAAAGTAGAAGGAGTCAATTTTAGCACATATATGTTTCCTACATTAACACACTTAATCCAGCAGTCATGAAGCATATGTATCCCTTCTTTGTAGAAGTCGGAGTTTTGGACCTCCAGAAGTGGTCCACAGCAGGGGTGATTGATAAGATCGTGTCCTAAGGTAGAAGAGGTTGTTATTAACTTCAAACTTTCTGCATTTTCACTCAAAGAGTTGAACTGCATGTGCATGTGATGAGAGCTGTATAATTCATCACCTTCCACCTTAGGCCACAAACTTATCAATCACCCCTGCTGTGGACGACCTGGAGGTCCAAGACACTCGTTACATGCATGTGCAGTTCAACTCTTTGAGTGATAATGCAGAAAGTTTGAAGTTAATACCTCATCTCCGTCTACCTTAGGCCACAAACTTATCAATCACCCCTGCTGTGGACCACTTCTACAAAGAAGGGATCCATATGCTCCACGATCGCTGGACTAAATGTACACATGTAGGAGGGGATTATGTTGAAAAAAAAATGTGCTAGGTTTTCTAAAATTGACTCCTTCTACCTTAGGCCATGAACTTATCAATCACCTCTTGTATGTCAACAATTTGGGTGATGGAATTGATGGCTTTGTTGTAAAGTTTGCAGATGATATGAAGATAGGTGGAGGGGCTGCTAGTTCTGAGGAAGTAGAGAGGCTACAGAAGGATGGAGAGATTAGGATAATGGGCAAAGAAATGGCAGATGGAATACAGTAACACATAAAAAATGCTGCAGGAATTCTCCGTAACTTCTGCCACCTCCAACGGGATCCCACTACCAAGCACATCTTTCCCTCCCCACCTCTTTCTGCTTTCTGCAAGGATTACTCCCTACGCGACTCCCTTGTCCATTCATCCCCCTGTCCCTTCCCACCGATCTCCCTCCCGGCACCTATCCTTGCAAGAGGAACAAGTGCTACACCTGCCCTTACACTTCCTCCCTCACCACCATTCAGGGCCCCAGACAGTCCTTTCAGGTGAGGCGACACTTCACCTGTCAGTTGGCTGGTGTGGTATACTGCATCTGGTGCTCCTGGTGTGGCCTTTTATATATTGGTGAGACCCGATGCAGACGTGGGAGACCGTTTCGTTGAACACCTACGCTCGGTCCGCCAGAGAAAGCAGGATCTCCCAGTGGCCACACATTTTAATTTCACGTCCCATTCCCATTCTGATATGTCTATCCATGGCCTCCTCTACTGTCAAGATGAAGCCACACTCAGGTTAGAGGAACAACACCTTATATATCGGATGGGTAGCCTCCAACCTGATGGCATGAACATTGACTTCTCTAGCTTCCGTTAATGCCCCTCCTCCCCTTCTTACCCCATCCCTGATATATTTAGTTTTTTTTTGTTGTCCCCTTTTTTTTTCTTTCTCTCTCTGCCCATCACTGCCTGTTCTCCATCTCCCTCTGGTGCTCCCCTCCCCCTTTCTTTCTCCCTAGGCCTCCCGTCCCATGATCCTTTCCCTTCTCCAGCTCTGTATCCCTTTTGACAATCACCTTTCTGGCTCTCAGCTTCACCCCACCCCTTATCATTTTGCATTTTCCCCTCCCCGTCCTGCTTTCAAATCTCTTATTATCTTTCCTTTCAGTTAGTCCTGATGAAGGGTCTCGACCCGAAACGTCGACAGTGCTTCTTCCTATAGATGCTGCCTGACCTGTTGCATTCCACCAGCATTTTGTGTGTGCTGCAGGAATTCAGCAGGCCAGGCAGCATCTATGGAAAAAAGTGCAGTCGACGTTTTGGGCTGAAGCCCTTCGGCAGATGTTGCTCAGATTTCCAGCATCTGCAGATTTTCTCTTTTAGATGGAATATAGTATTGGGAAGTGTATGGTCATGCATTTTGGCAGTAGAAATGAAGGGGTTGACTATTTTCTAAATGGAGAGAAAATAGAGAAAATTGAGGTGTAAAGAGACTTGGGAGTGCTTGTGCAGGATTCCTTAAAGTTTAATCACTGGTTGAGCCTGTGGTGAGGAAGGCAAATGCAATGTTAGCATTCATTTCAAGAGGACTAGAATATAAAAGGATGTAATGTTGAGACTTTGTAAAGCACTGGTGAGGCCTCACTTGGAGTATTGTGAGCTGATTTGGACCCCTCATCTTAGAAAGGATGTTCTAAAACTGGAGAGGGTTCAAAGGAGGTTCACAAAAATTACTCCAGGATTGAAGGGCTTGACAAATGAGCGTTTGTTGGCTCTGGGCCTCTATTCAGTAGAATTCAGAAGAATGAGGGGTGACTTCATTGAAACCCTTCAAATGGTGAAAGGCCTTGATAGAGTGGATGTGGAGAGGATGTTTCCTATGGTGGTCGAGTCTAAGACCAGAGGACAGGGCTTCAGAATAGAGGGGTGTCCGTTTAGAATGTGGGTGTGTTACGGATTCAGCGACAATAAATATATGAGTGAGGCAGGGGTTTTTATAACAAATAAAACATTTATTAAACACTGAAAAACAAACCCCCAAAAGTAAACAAATCACTAACGTAACTGGAAATCAGCTGCTATGCGGCAGCTTAAACAGTTCTCCAAAGTAGTACTGCAAAAGTTCAAAATGCTTACAGTCCATTAAAGGAGAGACTTTTTAGATGATTTAAATTCTCTTTCATGTCGTGTCGTTGCGGTTCCCAGTCAAACTATACTTTTCCCACGGAGAATTTACGAAGATGAAAATGAAACGGCTTAAAGGCACTGACCTTTCCTTGACAAAACTGTACCCAAATCCTTTCTGCTATTCACAGGGGTTACCAGAGGGATAGCCAACGAATTCCTTCTGAATGAGGATCAAAAAAGGTCAAACCTGTTTCACCGTCGAAATCGACTTTCCTCGATCTTTTAACCCCCGAACTCTGATCTTCACTCTCCACTGATTTTTAACTGGCAGTATTATAAAGAAACTGCTGGCAATGACCTTTTAAACTTTAGGCATTAAATAAAACTCCATCTATCAACCAAACTGCATCATAACATTGAACCACGCAGTGGCATGGAGTCAAAATGGCAAATCCAGCCACAAACTGCCCCTCCTCACAGGAAGGGGTCCTCCTTTTATACCCTATTTTAAAAACCTGTCACATGACCTCTACTGGCGGGAAAATGACATCACTCCACCATCACAAGACCACTACCTTAAGTCCAGTATAACTTCAACACCACTGTCACGTGTCACGGGTACGTAACACCTCCCTCCAAAAAAAAATTTTGGTCTGTCAAGAACAAAATTTTAACAATTATTCACAAGGGGAAAAAAACAAATGTATAAAATTTATAACATACACAGTATACATAGTACCATCATATAACATCTTACAACTTACAATACAGTAGGAGTGTTACAATTGTAAAAAAACCACTCCATAAAAAAATTACATTGTACATTCAATATCGAGATAGACAATCAGCAACCACATTATCTTTACCTTTAATATGAGTTATCACAAAATTGTACTCTTGTAACATCAAATTCCAATTTAATAACCTTCTGTTTTTGTTTTTCATCTTACTCAGAAACACTAACGGATTATGATCAGTGTAAACAATAAGTGGTTTTTGAGTTGTACCAACATATACGTCAAAATGTTCTAAAGCTAAAACAAGAGATAACAATTCCTTCTCTATTGTCGAATACTTTCTTTGATGCTTATTAAATTTCTTAGAAAAGTAAGCTACTGGATGATCAACCTCATCACCTTCATTCCTTTGCATTAATACTGCTCCTGCAGTCTCATCACTAGCATAAGAACATACGAACATAAGAGATAGGAGCAGGAGTAGGCCAATCGGCCCCTCAAGCATCTACAGCTAATGAAAAAGGTTTTTCAAAGTCAGGTGCCTTGAGCACAGGTTGTTGACATATCATTGTTTTTAATTTTTCAAATGCTTCTTGACAAGGCACTGTCCACACAAACTTCACATTCTTCTGCAAAAGGTTAGTTAATGGAAGGGCAACATTAGTAAAATTCTTACAAAATTTTCGATAATATCCTACCATTCCCAAGAATCTTCTGAGAGTTTTTTTCCCTGTTGGAGTGGGAATCTCTAAAATTGCCCGAACTTTTGCCTGAACAGGAGCTACCTTACCTTGACCCACAACATAACCAAGGTAAGTCACAGTGGCATGTCCAAATTCACTCTTAGCTAAATTAATAGTTAAGTTAGCTTTTGAAAGCCTTTCAAACAATTTCTCCACCTCAATAATGTGTGCTTCCCAGGTATCATTTCCTGTCACTAAATCATCAATATAAGCATCAGTATCTTTCAATCCCTGAATCACAGAGTTAATCATCCTCTGGAAAGTACCTAGGGCATTCTTCATCCCAAATGGAAGAACATTATATTCATATAGCCCAGATGGAGTTACAACTGCAGAAATCTCCCTACCTCTGTCCGTTAATGGAATACACCAATACGTTTTCAATAAATCAATCTTTGTAAGGAACTTTGCTTTTCCAACTTTATCTACACAATCATTGTCGTGGTTTCTCATGCCCCACAAACAACCAGGAGACGCAGAAGATTCTTCAAGAAGAGTTAAACTTTAATTTGCAAATCAAAGCTGAGACAGTCATTGAGCTAGTTGCTGATTGCCCACCAATCCTTGTACGTAGCATTTTTTATAGCAATCTCCTGGTTTAGTTGCATTAGCATATCCAATTGGTCTACAGTTGTGTATCACTAGTACATCAGCCACTATTGTTTCTACCCATTAACTTAATCATGTTCTAATTTACATCTCTTAGCTACCTCTCATTAACACACCATTATCTTCTTATTTGGCTACATTCTTAAGTCACTGATGTGTTCAATAGTACAGAGACAATACAAAGATTTCATTCTCCTACTAAATTGGATACATGCATAGCAAATAGCAAACACAAAGCTGACTACATAGTTTTGGTTACACTGCAAACAATGTAACTTTTATACTCCAATATCATCTACTCTAGGAATTGGATATGCATCTGTTTTCGTTACAGCATTCACCTTCCTATAGTCCGTACAAAACCTAATACTACCATCTGGTTTTGGCACCATAACACAGGGTGAACTCCAATTCGAGTTAGAAGGTTTAATAATATTATTTTCTAACATATATTTAATTTCTTTCTCAGCAAGTTCACATTTTTCTATGTTCATCCTATATGGGTGTTGTTTAATAGGTTTGGCATCTCCAACATCTACATCATGTGAAGCTATAGTAGTCCTTCTCGGAACATCTGGAAAGAAATCCTTATATTTAAAAATTAATTTCTTCATCTGCTGTTTCTGCTCTAGCTGTAAATGTGCTAGTTTCTCATCAATATTTTCCAGAATGGTTGAATTTGGTAACCTGACAGAAACAATGTTGGATTTAGAATGAAATTCAGATGAATCATCTATCATGTTCCTAGTTAAATCAAATTCATTATCATTAACCACAACAGTCACAGTATCAGATTGTTTCTCATTATATGGTTTTATCATATTTATATGGCAAAGTTGTGTTGGCCTTATATGATCTGGAGTTTTTATCACATAATCCACATCATTGATTTTAGACACAATTTCATAAGGACCATGAAATCTAGCTTGTAAAGGATTCATTTGCACTGGGAAAAGAACCAGCACCTTATCTTCAGGCTTAAACATCCTCATCTTAGCTTCTTTATCATACCAAGTTTTCATTTTCTCCTGAGCCAATTTTAAAATTTCCTTGGCTAAGCTACAAGCTTTATGTAACCTGTCCTTAAATTTCAAAACATAGTCCAACAAATTAGTGTGTACTTCCTTACTAATCCACTGTTCTTTTAATAAAGCTAAAGGTCCTCTAACTCTATGCCCAAATACAAGTTCAAATGGACTGAAACCTAAAGATTCTTGTACCAATTCCCTTACTGGAAATAAAAGTAAGTTTATACCCTCATCTCAATCACTTTCATTTTCCACACAATATGTCCTAATCATATTCTTGAGGGTAGAATGAAACCTCTCCAAGGCACCTTGCGATTCTAGATGGTATGCAGACGAAGTGATTTGCTTAGCTCCCAATTTATAAACTATCTGTTGAAACAATCCAGACATAAAATTACTGCCTTGATCAGTTTGTATTTCCTTAGGTAATCCAAAATAAGTAAAAGAACTTTATAAGAGCCTTCGTCACAGTTTTAGCTGTTATATTCCTAAGTGGTACTGCCTCTGGAAATCTTGACGAAGTACACATAATAGTCAACAAGTACTGATAACCAGTTTTTGTCTTTGGTAATGGACCAACACAATCAATAATAACTTTAGAAAATGGTTCACCAAATGCTGGAATAGGTTGTAATGGAGCCACTTGTGTAACTTGATTTGGTTTACCCACAATTTGACAAGTATGGCATGTTTTACAAAACATCGCCACATCTTTTCTTAGACCAGGCCAGTAAAAATGTTTTAAAATCTTGTCCACAGTTTTCCTTACCCCTTGATGTCCACCTAAGGGCACACTATGAGCTAAAGTCAAAATCTCATTTCGATAAGCTTTAGGGACAAGTACCTAGTAAACAATATTCCATTCATCACTTGCAGGAATTGTAGGTGATCTCCACTTCCTCATCAACACTCCTTTTTCCAAGTAACATCCTACTGGCACCTTCTCAATTTCACTATCTGGTAGAGCTTGTTCTCTTAATTTTATAATCTCAGGGTCTCTATTCTGCTCTGCTATCATCTCCTTCCGAGACAGAGATAAATCTTCATAGTCAGACTTACTCCAAGAATCTTGTTCAAACAATGAAGGTAAGAAAACCTCTGACACATCCTCAAAACTCGAATCCTGAGTTGAACAGTCATGAGTAACAACCTCATTCTGCGCATCAATCTTTTTAGCCATAGCTCTAGTCACAACACAGGAAGAATCTGTGTTAGAATTCATCTCTGGTTCCTCTGACTCCATTGTCAAATGCACTTCAGGAAAAACTTGTCCACCTGCCAAGTCATTACCTAACAATAAAGAAATATCCTTCACAGGTAAGCTAGGCTGTAATCCTACTTTAACAAATCCTGTAACTAACCCTGACTTTAAATTTACCTTATGCAAATGTATAGGCATAAAAGCACTCCCAACACCTTCTATATAATTTACCTCACCAGTATCAGACTCTTCATTAAACTTCAATACACTGTCTAACATCAGTGATTGAGAAGCTCCGGTATCCCTAAGGATTTTTATTGGCACTGGAGTAGATCCTTCTTTCAAGGATACAAACCCTTCAGTTATAAAATGATCATATCCCTTTTTAACTTGGTCAGACTCTAACAAAACCTCATTTGTGTTTATCAAACCCTGTGATTTTACAGGTGCTTCAATATGTTGCATACAAGCATCTGGGACTGCTTCCTTCCCTTTCTTTTTCAATCAGAAACAGTTAGCTATTACATGGCCAGGTTTCTTACAATAATTGCAAATAGGACCAAACTGTCTTTCCTTCACAGGTTTTCCTTCCTCCTTACCTTTCTCATTAACTTCTGATTTAATTTCTGATTTACCTTGCGTCTCTGTGTTATTTTTCCTCTTAAAAATTCTGCCCTGAGGAAATTTATTCTTATGGATTAAAACATACTCATCAGCTAATCTAGCAGAGTCCTGCAATGTATCAGTATCACTCTCATTTAAATAGGTCCTTATTTCAACAGGGATGCTTCTTTTAAATTCCTCCATTAAAATCAGCTCTTTCAATGTATTATAGTCCCAATTTACATTTTTAGAGGAAACCCATCTCTCAAAACACACAGCTTTATCATAGGCAAATTCCACATAAGTTTTTTCCACAGACTTCTTCAAACTTCTGAATCTTTCTCTATACGCTTCTGGGACCAATTCGTATGCTTTCAGTATATGCTGCTTCACAATATCATAATCAAGTGCTTGCGCAGCAGTTAAAGCTGTATAAACTTGATGTGCTTTGCCTTTAATTACACTTTGTAACAACACTGACCATTTATCTTTCGGCCACTCTGAAATCTGAGCAATTGCTTCAAAATGTTGGAAATATCTTTCCACTTCTGTTTCACTAAATGGAGGGACCGATATAATTTCTTGACTAGCAACAAACGGTTTTCTAGAACCAGAAGACTGATTCCCAGACCTTAATTCCGCCATCGCATATTCAAATTCCCTTTTTTTATTATCAGCTTCTAACCTACAACGCTCCAATTCTGCTTTACTTTGTTCCAACTTCATTTGTTCGATTTGCAACTGCATCTCTATATTACTTATTGGAGACGACTCTAAAATCAATTCATCAAAATCACCCGAATCCACATAGTGTGACGCGATTTTTCTCTGTATTAGAGCCTTTGATGTAGACTTCAAAATACCTTTAAGTTGCAATCTACTAGCTATCTCAGACACCTCAGTTTTTTTCGCCTTCACTAACAACTCTGCGTCTGGCGAAGCCAGAAACTCATCAATATTCATTGCTGCCGAATACCACTCACAAGCCAATCAAACAAAAGAATCGGGTATTCCCCTTTTCCAAAACACCGATTCAAAATTTAACAAGCATTTAAACTCAAAAATGATTCATCCCAGATGCAGCCCCCATATTTATGTTACGGATTCAGCAACAATAAATATATGAGTGAGGCAGGGGTTTTTATAACAAATAAAACATTTATTAAACACTGAAAAACAAACCCCCAAAAGTAAACAAATCACTAACGTAACCGGAAATCAGCTGCTATGCGGCAGCTTAAACAGTTCTTAAAGCGATGTTGCAAAAACAGTTCTCCAAAGTAGTACTGCAAAAGTTCAAAATGCTTACAGTCCATTAAAAGAGAGACTTTTTAGATGATTTATATTCTCTTTCACGTCGTGTCGCTGCGGTTCTCGGTCGAACTATACTTTTCCCACGGAGAATTTACGAAGATGAAAATAAAACGGCTTAAAGGCACTGACCTTTCCTTGACAAAACTGTACCCAAATCCTTTCTGCTATTCACAGGGGTTACCAGAGGGATAGCCAACGAATTCCTTCCGAATGAGGATCAAAAAAGGTCAAACCTGTTTCACCGTCGAAATCGACTTTCCTCGATCTTTTAACTCCCGAACTCCGATCTTCACTCTCCACTGATTTTTAACTGGCAGTATTATAAAGAAACTGCCGGCAATGACCTTTTAAACTTTAGGCATTAAATAAAACTCCATCTTTCAACCAAACTGCATCATAACATTGGACCACGCAGTGGCATGGAGTCAAAATGGCAAATCCAGCCACAAACTGCCCCTCCTCACAGGAAGGGGTCCTCCTTTTATACCCTATTTAAAAAACCTGTCACATGACCTCTACTGGCAGGAAAATGACATCACTCCACCATCACAAGACCACTACCTTAAGTCCAGTATAGCTTCAACACCACTGTCACGTGTCACGGGTATGTAACAGGTGAGAAGAATTTCTTTAGCCTGAGAGTAGTGAATCTGTGGAATTCTTTGTCACAGGCAGCTGTGGAGGTCAAGTCTTTATGTTTAATTAAGGCAGAGATAGATAGATTCTTGATTGGTCAGGGGATGAAGGGATATGCAAACAAGGCAGGAGACTGGGGCTGAGAGGAAAATTGGATCAGTCATGATGAAATGGCGGAGCAGACAGGATGGGCCAAATGGCCTAATTCTGCTCCTATATATTTTGGTCTTGTTGCTTCATAATTGAAAACTTTAAAAACTAAACTGCAATTTAATAAAATGCAACACATAATTTTTTTTGCAGGAAATGCTCTTCCTTGCTGCGACAGAGGAGGAAGTCCAAATTCATGCTGGCTTTCAACAGCAGTCTTATCAGTTCCTTTCCCCTTCTCTTTATTTCCCTCTCAATTTGTAATTTATGGTGTCTCATCAACTCCCCTTTGATTCATCGGAATAATTTACAGTGGCCACTTAATCTACCTGCATGGTTTGGAATCTCTCCTCCATTTTGCAAATTCATTGATCTTTAATTTCAGATCATGACAGACTCTTCAGATTATTGGAGCATATACAAGGTCCTTCAGAGATTCATAGGAATTTTATTCAGAATACCATCAAAGAAGCTGCCAGGTATGTTTGTAATCAGACCATCACTAATTTAAATCTGTAGCTCCCTGAAAAGTAAGAGATTTGGTTTCTTGAAGAGGATTAAAATTGAGTCCCAGGATGATGAGATCTGTTCCAGGTTATTGAGAGAGGAGATTACTGGGGGTTTGGCAGATCATCATTACCCACAGGCAAGATCCCAGATGACTAGAGAATAACAGGTGTTTTTCCTTTGTTTATGAAGTTGCTACGTAAATCGCAGTGACAGATTTGACTGCCTGATAGACTTAACCTGTAAATATACTTGTAAGAAACTTTGCCCCATGGGGACTCTCTTTTAAAAGAAAGGGAGGGTGAATGTGGTGAACTACATATACCTGTCTGGACATGCCCCTCTGCTGACTGCTCCTGTGGCTCCTCCCACAGACCCCTGTGTAAAGGCGATTGGAGGCACTGCTCCTCCCTCAGTCTCCAGGACGTTGTGTTGTGGTCTCTTGCTGCTAATCATGGTCTCTTGCAGCTAATAAAATTAATGCACCTTCAATAACTCTTGGAGATGGGAGGCAAACGATAGGCTTTTATTAGCGGCAAGAGACCACGATTAGCAGCAAAAGACCACCACACAACATCCTGGAGACTGAGGGAGGAGCAGTGCCTCCAATCGCCTTTACACAGGGGTCTGTGGGAGGAGCCACAGGAGCAGTCAGCAGAGGGGCGTGTCCAGACAGGTATATGTAGTTCACCACAGAAGTGCAAATTATCCCAGTGAGATTTGCAACAGAGGAATTGTTGAAGAAGGGGCAGGATCTGCTTACTTTTAGAAAAGCAAAGATTTATTTAGGAATAGTCAGCATGTCTATGTGCAGGACAGTTCCTGTCATTCAAACATGATTGAGTTTGTTGAGGAGGAGACAACGTTAATTGTTGAGGGAAGGGAATGGATGTTAGTAACGTTTTGACAAGATCCCTCAGTATAGGGTTATCCAGAAGATTAAAGTGTGTGGGCTCCTTGAAACCTTGGTAGATGGATTCAAAATTGGCTTAACCATTAGAAATCAGAGGGTATTCATGGAGGAATGTTATTCTGACAGGAGGTCTGTGACCAGTAGGTTCTACAAGAATCAGTGCTGGGACTTCTGTTCATGATACATACAAATGATTTTCAATAAATAGGTACTGTATGTAGAATAATAAACAAGTTTATGGAAGACACAAATGGTAGAGATGTGGTTGGTGAGAGGTTGTCAGCAGTTGGAAATGTCCCATCAGGGGCTTATACACCCTACACCATAAGACATAGGAGCCTAATTAGAGCATTTGGGCCATCGGGCCTTCTCCACCGTTTAATCACGATTAATCCATTTTTTCCTCTCAGCCCCAATCGCAGGCCTTTTCCCCAAATCTCTTCATGTCATAACCAATAAGTATCTATCAACTTCTGCTTTAAATATACGTGAAGACTTGGATTCCACAGCTGCCTGTGGCAACAATATTCTACAGATTCAGTACTCTCTGGCAAAATAAATTCTTCCTCATCTCTGTTCTAAAAGGACATCCCTGTATTCTGAGGCTATGTCCTCTGGTACTAGACTCTCACACTACAGGAAACATCCTCTCCACATCCACTCTATCAAGGCCCTAAACTGCTCAGGTGAGGCCTCACCATTGCTTAATAAAGCCTCAACATTACATTCTTGCTTTTATATTTTAGTTCTCTTGAAATGAATGCTAACATTGCATTTGCCTTCTTCACCACAGAATCAAGCTGAAAATTAATCTTTAGTGAATCCTGCTACAGGACTTCCAAGTCCCTTTGTGCTTCAGATTTTCAAATGTTCTCTCCATTTAGTAAATAGTCTACCCTTTTATTTCTCCTATCAAAGTGCATGACCATACACTTCCCGACATTATATTCCATTCCAAACATCAAAGTTGTCTACTGAGCTAAACACCCCCCCCCCCCCCATTCCCTTCCACTTGGTAAATCAGACCACCAGGCTGTGCTGCTTCTGTCTGCCATCAAACAGATGATAAAACAGGAGGATCCAATACAGAAAGTCATACAGTACCGACCTGAGGAAATAGATGAGTCAGTATAACACGAGGAAATCTGCAGTCCTGATGAAGGTTCTCGGCCCGAAACATTAACAGCACTTTTCCCTATAGATGCTGCCTGGCCTGCTGCATTCCACCAGCATTTTGTGTGTGTTGTTAGGTGAGTCAGTAGACAGGTCTGTGTTCAAAGTTCAAGGTTCTTTTTATTGTCAAGGTATTCATGTACAATACAAATCAAATAGTATCCAAGATGTGGGGTTGAGATTGCAAAGAGATCTGGAAAAAGCATGTAATAAGAGTAATATCACGATTGTAATGGGGACTTCAATATGCAAGAAGATTGGGAAAATCAGGTTGGTGTTGGATTGCAAGGGAGGGAATTTGTTGAATTCCTATGTGATGGCTTTTTAGAGCAGCTTGTGCTTGAGCCTACTCTGGGAAGGCTATCTTAGATTGGGTGTTGTATAACAACCCAGATCTCATTAGGGAGCTTAATGTAAAGGAACCCTGGGGAGGCAGTGATCATAATATGATTGAATTCAATTTGCAGTTTGAGAGAGAGAAGTATAAGTCACATGTATCAGTATCGCACTGGAATAAAGGGAATTTACAGAGGCATGAGAGAGGAGCTTGTCCAGATGGATTGGAGGAGGATACAGGTGGTGATGATGGCAGAGCAGAGATGGCTGAAGTTTCTGGGTATAGTTCACAAGGCGTAGGATAGATAAGTCCCACAGAAGAAGTAGTTCTCAAATGGCAAGGGAAGGCAACTGTGGCTGACAAGAGAAGTGGACTGCATAAAAGCCAAGGAAAGGGCACATAAGGTAGCAAAAGTGAGTGGGATGTTGGATGATTAGAAAGCTTTTAAAATCCAGCAAAAGGTAATTAAAATGCTATAATAAGGGAAAAGATGAAATATGAGGGCAATCTAGCCAAAAGTATAAAGCAAGATACCAAAAGTTTTATAAAGAGTAAATGGGATGTAAGAGTTGATATTGGACCACTGGAAGATGCTGCTGGTGAAGTAGTAATGGGGGAGAAAGAAATGGCAGATAAACCTAATGAGTAGTTTGCATCAGTCTCCACTGTGGAAGACACTAGCAGTGTCCCAGAGGCTCATGAGTGTCAGGGAGCAGGAGTGAATGCCATTGCTATTACAAAGATAAAAATGCTAGAGAAACTGGCAGTTCTTAAGGTAGATAAGTCACCTGAACCAGGTGGTCTACATCCCAGTGCCCTGAGAGAGGTTGCTAAAGAGATAATGGATGCATTGGTCATGAACTTTCAAAGATCCCTTGATTCTGGCATGGTCACAGAGGACTGGAAGATTGCAAATGTCCCTCCACTAAGGCAGGAAGGCAAAATAAAGGAAATTGTAGGCCAGTTAGCCTAATCTCAGTGGTTGGGAAAGTGTTGTAATCTATTATTAAGGATGAGGTTTCAGGGTGCTTGCAGACTTATGATAAAATAAGTCAAAGTCAGCATGGTTTCTGTAAATGTTTCTTGCCCAATAAATCTGTTAGAGTTCTTTGAGGAAGTAACAAGCAGGGTGGACAAAGGAGAGGCAGTGAATGTTATTTATCTGGATTTTCAGAAGGCATTTGATAAGGTGCAACACATCAGATTGTTTAACAAGATAAGTTCCATGGATTTACAGGAATGGATGGAGGAATGGTTGACAGACAGGAGGCAGCGAGTGGGAATAAAGGGGATTTTTATGGTGGGCTATCAGTGACTAGTGCTGTTCATCAGGGGTCAGTATTAGGACCGCTACTTTTGACATTGTCAATGACTTGGATAATGGAATTGATGGTTTTGTGACAAAGTTTGCAGATGATACGAAGATAGGTGGAGTGGTGGGTAGTGCTGAGGAAGCAATATGATTGCAACAGGATTTAGACAGATTGGAAGAAATGGCAAAAAAGTGGCAGATGGATTACAGTGTTGGGAAATGCATTTTGGCAAAAGGAACAATAATGCAGACTATTATCTAATGGGGAGAAAATTCAAACATCAGAGATGTAGAAGGACTTGGAAGTCTTTGTGTAAGACTCCCAGAAGGTTAATTTACAGTTTGTGTCTGTGATAAAGAAAGCAAATGTAATGTTGGCACTTATTTCAAGGGAATAGAATATAGAAGCAAGGAGTAATGCTGAGGCTTTATAAGATACAGGTCAGGCTGTATTTGGAGTATGGCCAACAGTTTTGGTTCCTTATCACAGAGAAGATTTGTTGTCACTGATGAGTCCAGAAGGGGTTCAGAAAGATGATTCTAGGAATTAAGGTGTTAACATATGAGGAGTGTTTGGCAGCTTTGGGCCTGTACTCACTGGAATTTAGAAGACTGTAGAGGGATCTCATTGAAGCCTACCATTGTTGAAAGGACTAGATAAGGTGGATATGGAGAGGATACTTCCTATGGTAAAAGTATCCAGAATTAGCAGGGTGACCTTTTAGAACAGAGTCATGGAGGAATTTTTTTAGCCGGAGGGTGGTGAATCTGTGAAATGCTCTGCCACAGACTACAGTGGAGGTCAAGTCCCTGGGTATACTTAAAGTGGAATTTGATAGCTTCCTGATTGGTCAGGGCATTAAAGGATATGGCAAGAAGGCAGGTGTACCGGGTTGAGTTAGATCTGGGATCGGCCATGATAGAATGGCACAGCAGACTCAATGGGCTGATTCTGTTGTGGTCTTATGATGTTTGTCTTTAGAGTTGTATTCAAAGACTCAGCAGCCAGCCTAGATGAGTATTTCACCACCATCACAACTTTTATCAGCGAGAGTATTTCCAAACCAGTACAATGGATCAACTGAGAGATCACTGTCTCTGAAACCTGGATCTGCAACATTCAAATCAGATGACCTGATGCTTACAAGAAATCAAGATAAGGCTCCATAAAGCAAAGAGACTGCACCAGTCCAAGATTGAGTCTCAGACCAGCTGTTTGTTGTGATAGGGATTGTGTGCTATAATGGGCTACAAAATGAAGTTGAGAATTATCGCCAATAACAGCACCATCCTTTCCCAATAAGCTGAACACATTCTGTATACATTTTGAATAGAAATGAATGTATACATCACCACCCACCCTGACAGAATCTACAGTCACCACTTTGGATGTAAGATCAGTCATTTGGAGGCAGAACCCCTTAGAAAACATCTGGCCAGATGGTGTCCCTGCCCATGTTAGATCCTCTGCAGATCAGCTGGCAGGGGTATTTGTAAACATTTTTTAACCTCTCTTGCTTTCAGTTGTGGTTCCCTCCTACTTTAAGGCCAATTCCTTCACAAGATAATGTGCCTAATCGACTACCACCCAGTGGCTCTGACATCTATCATCATGAAGTGTTTTGAAAGACTGGTCATGGCACACATCAACTCCAGCCTTCTACACAACTTCGGCATACTGCAATTTGCCTACCACCACCAAAACAGGTCTGTAGCAGACACCATCTCCCTGACCCTACGCTCTTCTCTAGAGCATCTGGAGATGATTATGTTGTACTATTGCTTATTGACACACACTTAATGCTGGAGGAACTCAGCAGTTCAGGCAACATCTATGGGAAAGGAATAATCAGTCATTGTTTCGGGCCAAGGCCCTTCACCTGGACTGGAAAGGAATAAAAGATGGGGTGGAGGGGGTGGGAAGAAGGAGTACATGCTAGAAGTGATAGGTGTAGTCGGGTGGGTGGAGGAGGGGGGGTGAAGTGAGGTTGGGAGGTGATGGATGGAAAATGTAAAGGTCTGAAGAAGAAGAAATCTGAACAGAAGGGGAATATCTATATCTATATTCTATTGTGTTGGAGCTGTGCATAGCCACACAGTCATAGGTGAAAACCAAGTAGAGCAAGGGAGTACACATCCCTGTGATGCTCCTGTGCTAATGGAGATTGTGGAGGAGATATTTTTGCCAATCCAAACTGACTGGGGTTAAAAAGTGAGGAAATCCAGGATCCAGTTGAACATGGGGGTTTTGAGTCCCAGATCTTGGAATTTACTGATTAGTTTTTAGGGGATGATGTTTAAATGCTGAGCTGTAATCAATAAAGAGCTTCCTTGATGTATGCATCTTGTGCTCAGTGGTGGGGAGGTCTTTACCCATGATGGATTAGGCTGTATCTGTTAATTTTTGTAGGCTTTTCTGTTTAAGGGCATTGGTGTTTCCATATCAGGCTGTGACGCAACCAGTCACTATACTCTAAACTACAAATGTAAAGAAGTCTGTCAGAAGTTTTAGATGATATGCTGAATTTTCACAAACTTCAAAGAAATTAGAGGTACTGCCGTGCTTTCTTTATGTAACCCTCAGGTTCGACTAGCATGCTTGTGTCTAGGGGAAGACAGCCTCTGGCCCAGCCAAACTGAGAAATCTCGTTTGTGTGGATGCTGCGTGATGTGTTGCCCGGTTACAAATCCGTACTACAAAATATCAGACAGTACACCATATGCAATTAAACGACTGAACTTTATAAATCTTACTCTGACTATAGGGTTAGTAAAAAAAAAGAAAAAGAGCCCATTTTAATGAAACAGTCTAATGTGAACGTTGGAGCTCATGCTTCTGTCCATTTGTTCCCCATCAGCTTCCTCTGAGCGTCACTGACCCTTGGACCCTTGCTCCAAGCTCACTCCATCTGGCGGTCTACCAACTTCCTCCACTCGTGTCTCCTCTCTTAATCTCTTGCCAACAAAATACCACAAAATCCCTTCTCTCAAACCCACAAGAAAGAACAACATGCCTCTCATTGGATGGCACACATTCCAAAACCCCTGTTATCTCTAGTCATAACCCAAACATTGCTGCTACAGAGAAACCATTACATTAACAGTGTAACATTACTCTGTATTACACTCCCCCCCCTCCAAATTTAGTCATGTCCTCATGACATTGAGATAATTCGCCAACCCTTCCTGCAAAGCACAAAGTTCAACCCAGATGTAAAAGGCAGTAACATAGCTCCCCAAAACAGTAGGGGTCACACTCTATTCTCCTGGTGTTACATAGCCCAGCCTATCCGGTGGTCTCCTAATTCTCTGAGACCTCCATTCCCCTCCATCTAACTCTTCAGGTTTAGACACTAATGGAGATACTTCGGGTCTACCTGGCAAGGCCTCCCCTGGCCCATCACTCACACCCACCTGCAAATTGGACCCTTCAGACCCGTGGCCAAGATCTGCTTCATCCCATGCAGGGTCCTGCTGCAACCCCAGGCTGTCCACAGATAGCACCCCCCCCCCCCCCCGCCCACTTCACCTGACTCAGTGGGAGAAAGGCTAGAAGTCTCTTCCTCAATCAATGGTAAGTTAGCTAAAGGCAGCATATACCACACATCTAGGTCCTCATCCTCCAAATCAGTATCCCTCTTAGGGATAGGGCCCGGCTTAAACCCTCCTGCTGTTGGCCCTGCAGTCGCCCCATGTTTCCGCAGTCCTCTTACTAGGTGTAGGCTCCAGGTCAGACTCTGGGTGGACCTGCACCTCTTGTCCCAGGGGCCGCAGGTGGTTCTGGTGGAGAATCTTGACAGGCCCATTCCCATCCTCTGGTTTCACCCAAAAAACTGGTAGGATTGGTATTTGACTCTCCACCACATAGGGCATAGCCATCCAGCAGTTAGCCAGCTTGTATGTTTCCTAGGTATCCCCAAATTCCCTATGAGGAGTTGGGAGAACCTCACCTTTTGATCATACCTCCTCCTATTTCCGTGATTCTGCATGGCAGCCGCGACCCCAGCTAAATCATAAGCCCTTTTCAGCTCTCTTCTCACATCAGTCACATACTTCAGATAAATCTTCAGTGGTAAGTCACCTTCATCAGTCCCAAAACAAAGGTCAATGTGCAACCTTGCCTCACACCCAAACATCAGATAGTATGGCGAGTACTCAGTAGCTTCATTTTGGGTACAGTTGTAACTGTGAACCAGATGTCCAATATATTGACTCCACCTGCTCTTCTTTCTGATCTCCAGGGTCCTGAGCATGTCTAGCAAGGTCCAATTAAACCTCACTGGCTGGGGATCACCCTTTGGGTGATAGGGCGTGGTCCTCGACTTCTCAACTCCAAGCATGCTCAGTAACTCATGGATGAGTTTGCTCTCGAAATCCCATCCCTGATCACTATGTATCCACCTGGGAAGGCCATAATAAATGAAATACTTCTCCCATAACAGTTTGGCCACTGTGGAAACACTCTGGTCCTTGGTAGAAAAAGCCAGCGCATATCTGGTGTCGTGGCCCATGATGACTAAGACATTCACCATGTTGCTGGCATCAGGTTCTATTGACAGGAAATCCATACACACCAGATCCAGGGGCCCCACACTGTGCAAGCGGGACAAGGGAGTGGCTTTCGTAGGCAGTGTCTTCCACCGTACGCATCAAATTCATGACTTGCAGTATTCTTCAACCTCCAATTTCAGGGCCAGTAAACCGGTCTCTGAGCAATCCATAGGTCTTTTCAACCCTCAAATGTCCAGAATCGTCATGAAGTGACTTCAGCGCAATCCTCCGATACTTCTCCAGCTGGCAATGCCGAGGTCAATCCGGGGGTGACATGTCCTGGTGTAGGATCTGGTTCTGCAACTCCAACCGAGGCCACTCTCTCAGTAATGGAGGCACCGCCATATGTTTCATCTTCTCTGCCTGAGTCATGTCTCCCTTTTCAACTGTTGACCAAATGGTACAGATGACCAAGTCATCTCACTGAACAGCTGCCACTTCCCTGGAACTCCCTGAGGCAGCGGGAATATTTAAAGAGAACAGTTAGACGGAGCGGGCGATGTTGTAGCGGGCGACAGAGTAGAGGGAGACAGAGTAGGAAGGCTTTGATTCGAGAGGCTTTGGCGAGCAGAGGCTGAGGACGAGCTTCACTCCAAGTGAGGCAAGGCCGGGTAAGTTCCTTTAAAAGGAGAAAGTTTCAAAAGTTGAGGCAACGTATTGGGTAGGTCATGGCAGCTGAGATCAGCCCCATGGTTTGTTCATCCTGCAGCATGTGGGAAATCAGGGATACTTCCAGTGTCCCTGACGACTATGTGTGCAGGAAGTGTGTCCAGCTGCAGCTTCTGGCAGACCGCATTGAGCGTCTGGAGCTGCGATTGGATTCATACTGGAGCATCCGCGATGCTGAGAAAGTGGTGAATAGCACGTTCAGTGAGTTGGCCACACTGCAGGTAAAGGCTACACAGGCAGAAAGGGAAGGGGTGGCCACTAGACAGTGTAGCAGTAGGCAGGTAGTGCAGGAGTCCCCTGAGGTCATCTCCCTCCTAAACAAATATACTGTTTTGGATACTGTTGGGGGAGATGTCTCATTAGGGGAAGGCAGCAGCAGCCGAGTTCATTGCACCATGGGTGGCTCTGTGGCCCAGGAGGGAAGGAAAAGGAGTGGGAGAGCTATAGTGATAGGGGATTCAATTGTAAAGGGAATAGATAGGCGTTTCTGCGGCCGCAAACGAGACTCCAGGATGGTATGTTGCCTCCCTGGTGCAAGGGTCAAGGATGTCTCTGAGCGGCTGCAGGACATTCTGGAGTGGGAGGGTGAACAGCCAGTGGTCGTGGTGCACATAGGTACCAACGATATAGGTAAAAAACGGGATGAGGTCCTACAAGGTGAATTTAGAGAGTTAGGAGATAAACTAAAAAGTAGGACCACAAAGGTAATAATCTCTGGATTACTACCAGTGCCACGTGCTAGTCAGAGTAGAAATAGGAGGATATTTCAGATGAATATGTGGCTTGAAAAATGGTGCAAGGGGGAGGGATTCAAATTTCTGGGGCATTGGAACCAGTTCTGGGGGAGGTGGGACCGGTACAAACAGGACGGTCTGCACTTGGTCTGGACTGGAACCAATGTCCTAGGGGGAGCGTTTGCTACTGCTGTTCAGGAGGCTTTAAACTAATGTGGTAGGGGGATGGGAACAAGTGCAGAGAGACAGAGGGGTGTAAAATGAGGGTAGAAGCAAAAAGTAGTAAGGTGAAAAGTAAAAGTGGCAGACAGGCAAATCCAGAGCAAAATGCAAAAAGGGCCACTTTTCAACATAATTGTATAAGGGCTAAGAGTGTTGTAAAAACAAGCCTGAAGGCTTTGTGTGTCAATGCGAGGAGCATTTGTAACAAGGTGGATGAATTGAATGTGCAGATAGTTATTAATGAATATGATATAGTTGGGATCACAGAGACATGGCCCCAGGGTGACCAAAGATGGGAGCTCAACATCCAGGGATATTCAATATTCAGGAGGGATATACAGGAAAGAAGAGGAGTTGGGTAGCATTGCTGGTTAGAGAGGAGATTAACGCAATAGAAAGGAAGGACATTAGCCTGGAGGATATGGAATCGATTTGGGTAGAGCTGCCGAACACTAAGGGGCAGAAAACACTGGTGGGAGTTGTGTACAGGCCACCTAACAGTAGTAGTGAGGTTGGGGATGGCATTAAACAGGAAATTAGAAATGTGTGCAATAAAGGAACAGTAGTTATAATGGGTGACTTCAATCTACATATAGATTGGGTGAACCAAATTGGTAAGGGTGCTGAGGAAGAGGATTTCTTGGAATGTATGCGGGATGGTTTTCTGAACCAACAGGTCAAGGAACCAACTAGAGAGCAGGCCATTCTAGATTGGGTATTGAGCAATGAGGAAGGGTTAGTTAGCAATCTTGTCGTGTGAGGCCCCTTGGGTAAGAGTGACCATAATATGGTGGAATTCTTCATTAAGATGGAGAGCGACATAGTTAATTCAGAAACAAAGGTTCTGAATTTAAAGAAGGGTAACTTTGAAGGTATGAGACGTGAATTAGCTAAGATAGACTGGCAAATGGACTACTTGACAGATAGACCTCAGTATGTGCGGTTGGGAGACTGTAGGTCTGACACGGTGGTCAGCAGCACAGGGGCGCCGCAGGGAACCGTACTCTCTCCGGTCCTGTTCACCCTGTACACATCAGACTTCCAATATAACTCAGAGTCCTGCCATGTGCAGAAGTTCGCTGATGACACGGCCATAGTGGGGTGTGTCAGGAATGGACAGGAGGAGGAGTATAGGAAACTGATACAGGACTTTGTGATATGGTGCAACTCAAACTACCTGCGTCTCAATATCACCAAGACCAAGGAGATGGTGGTGGACTTTAGGAGATCTAGGCCCCATATGGAGCCAGTGATCATTAATGGAGAACGTGTGGAGCAGGTTAAGACCTACAAGTATCTGGGAGTACAGTTAGACGAGAAGCTTGACTGGACTGCCAACACAGATGCCTTGTGCAGGAAGGCACAGAGTCGAATGTACTTCCTAAGAAGGTTGGCGTCATTCAATGTCTGTAGTGAGATGCTGAAGATGTTCTATAGGTCAGTTGTGGAGAGCGCCCTCTTCTTTGTGGTGGCGTGTTGGGGAGGAAGCATTAAGAAGAGGGACGCCTCACGTCTTAATAAGCTGGTAAGGAAGGCGGGCTCTGTCGTGGGCAAAGTACTGGAGAGTTTAACATCGGTAGCTGAGCGAAGGGCGCTGAGTAGGCTACGGTCAATTATGGATAACTCTGAACATCCTCTACATAGCACCATCCAGAGACAGAGAAGCAGTTTCAGTGACAGGTTACTATCGATGCAATGCTCCTCAGACAGGATGAAGAGGTCAATACTCCCCAATGCCATTAGGCTTTACAATTCTACCGCCAGGACTTAAGAACTTTTTAAAAGCTATTATTAATGCTTTTTGAGACGGTGATTTAGATGCATATCATATTTTTTTTTACTGAGTTAAGTATTGTATGTAATTAGTTTTGCTACAACAAGTGTATGGGACATTGGAAAAAAAGTTGGAATTTCCCCATGGGGATGAATAAAGTATCTATCTATCTATCTTAAAGGGTTGACGGTGGATATGCAATGGCAACCATTTAAAGATCGCATGGATGAACTACAACAATTGTTCATCCCAGTTTGGCAAAAGAATAAACCAGGGAAGGTAGTGCACCCGTGGCTGACAAGGGAAATTAGGGATAGTATCAAGTCCAAAGAAGAAACATATAAATTAGCAAAAAAAAAGCGGCACACCTGAGGACTGGGAGAAATTCAGAGACCAGCAGAGGAGGACAAAGGACTTAATTAGGAAAGGGAAAAAAGATTATGAGAGAAAGCTGGCAGGGAACATAAAAACTGACTGTAAAAGCTTTTATGGATATGTGAAAAGAAAAAGATTGGTCAAAACAAATGTAGGTCCCTTACAGTCAGAAACAGGTGAATTGATTATAGGGAACAAAGACATGGCAGACCAATTGAATAACTACTTTGGTTCTGTCTTCACTAAGGAGGACATAAATAATCTTCCGGAAATAGTAGGGGACTGAGGGTCTAGTGAGATGGAGGAACTGAGGGAAATACATGTTAGTAGGGAAGTGGTGTTAGGTAAATTGAAGGGATTAAAGGCAGATAAATCCCCAGGGCCAGATGGTCTGCATCCCAGAGTGCTTAAGGAAGTAGCCCAAGAAATAGTGGATGCATTAGTGATAATTTTTCAAAACTCCTTAGATTCTGGATTAGTTCCTGAGGATTGGAGGGTGGCTAATGTAACCCCACAAAAAAAGGAGGGAGAGAGAAACCGGGGAATTATAGACCGGTTAGTCTGACATCGGTGGTGGGGAAAATGCTAGAGTCGGTCATCAAAGATGTGATAACAGCACATTTGGAAAGAGGTGAAATCATCGGACAAAGTCAGCATGGATTTGTGAAAGGAAAATCATGTCTGACGAATCTTAAAGAATTTTTTGAAGATGTAACTAGTAGAGTGGATAGGGGAGAGCCAGTGGATGTGGTATATTTAGATTTTCAAAAGGCTTTTGACAAGGTCCCACACAGGAGATTAGTGTGCAAACTTAAAGCGCACGGTATTGGGGGTATGGTATTGATGTGGGTAGAGAATTGGTTGGCAGACAGGAAGCAAAGAGTGGGAGTAAACAGGACCTTTTCAGAATGGCAAGCAGTGACTAGTGGGGTACCGCAAGGCTCAGTGCTGGGACCCCAGTTGTTTATAATATATATTAATGATTTAGACGAGGGAATTAAATGCAGCATCTCCAAGTTTGCGGATGACACGAAGCTGGGCGGCGGTGTTAGCTGTGAGGAGGATGCTATGAGGATGCAGGGTGACTTGGATAGGTTAGGTGAGTGGGCAAATTCATGGCAGATTCAATTTAATGTGGATAAATGTGAGGTTATCCACTTTGGTTGCAAGAACAGGAAAACAGATTATTATCTGAACGGTGGCCAATTAGGAAAAGGGGACATGCAACGAGACCTGGGTGTCATTGTACACCAGTCATTGAAGGTGGGCATGCAGGTACAGCAGGCGGTGAAAAAGACAAATGGTATGTTGGCATTCATAGCAAAAGGATTTGAGTACAGGAGCAGGGAGGTTCTACTGCAGTTGTACAAGGCCATGGTGAGACCACACCTAGAGTATTGTGTGCAGTTTTGGTCCCCTAATCTGAGGAAAGACATTCTTGCCATAGAGGGAATACAAAGAAGGTTCACCAGATTGATTCCTGGGATGGCAGGACTTTCGTGTGAAGAAAGACTGGATTGACTAGGCTTATACTCACTGGAATTTAGAAGATTGAGGGGGGATCTTATTGAAACATATAAAATTCTAAAGGGATTGGACAGGCTAGATGCAGGAAGATTGTTTCCGATGTCGGGGAAGTCCAGAATGAAGGGTTACAGTTTAAGGATAAAGGGGAAGCCTTTTAGGACCGAGATGAGGAAAAACTTCTTCACACAGAGAGTGGTGAATCTGTGGAATTCTCTGCCACAGGAAACAGTTGAGGCCGGTTCATTGGCTATATTTAAGAGGAAGTTAGATATGGCCCTTGTGGCTAAAGGGATCAGTGGGTATGGAGAGAAAGCAGATACAGGGTTCTGAGTTGGTTGATCAGCCATGATCATACTGAATGGCAGTGCAGGCTTGAAGGGCCGAATGGCCTACTCCTGCACCTATTTTCTATGTTTCTAACTCAATTCCGGCAGCTGATTTGTCTTCAGAGCAGTCAGCTTACAGTAAACTTGCGGAATGGCATCATCAGAAGCTCCCAATTGATCCACCGCTCAATCCTGCCCCTCCTTTTCCTCTGTCTTCACGGTGATGGCAAACTGACACATGGCCTTCACCCCAGGGGCAGGAATGCTCTCCCACTCCTCGTCCCTGTCCAGTCCCTCATGTGCCCTTCGGGACAAAGCATCAGTATCAATGTTCCTGCTACCCAACTGATACTTCGGGCTGAAATCATAGGCAGACAACACTGCCAACCACCATGAGCCTGTGGCATCCAGTTTCGCCGAGGTCAGGATAGAAGTTAGGGGATTGTTTGTCCTCACCTCAAACTTAGCCCCATAGAGGTAGTCACTCAGCTTATCCACCACCGCCCATTTCAATGCCAGAAATTCCAGCTTGTGCGTGGGATAGTTTTTCTCGGAGGAGGACAGACTCCAGCTGACAAATGCAGCAGGTCTCAACCATGTGCCCTGATCCTGATACAGGACACCCCTTAAGCCATCTCGGCTGGCATCTGTATGCGGTACATACCGCAATTGGGGGTCCGCAAAAGCCAGCACCAGCGCCTGGGTCAGCAACTCCTTCAGTGACTGAAAGGCCTCATCACGATTTGCATCCCACCTCGGTCCAAAGGGCTCTGACAGGCTGAGATACTCTCCACCCTCCTGTCCTATTTTCCCCCTCCCTTTCTTCCCCAAGGAGGTTAACCACACAGGAGCTGATTCAATGGGTTACTCACTTTTGCATAGCCCTTCACGAACCTCCAATAGTAACCACAGAACCCAAGGAACGAGCGCAGAGTGCTCCCAGTCTGGGGTCTTGACCAAGTGGTCACTACCTCTATCTCTAGCTACTCCAAGCTGTGAGACTACGTGCCCAACATAGCTAACAGACGTCTTGCAGAACTGGCACTTGTCCAGGGAAAGTTTTAACTCTTCAGCTTTCAGGCAGCCCAGCACCTTCAGTAGCCTTACTTCATGTTCTTCCAAGGTGGACCCAAACACTATGAGGTCATCCAGGTACACCAGTACCTCAAGCAAGTTCATATTCCCCACTTGATCTGGTATTGGGAAATAAACCTGGTCAGGTGTCAGATCTCTCTATGGGAGAGCATTTTGGAGGTAGTGACCGCACCTCTATCTCCTTCACCATAGTGCTGGGGAGGGATAGGAGCAGACAATTTAGGAAAACATTTAATTGGGGTAGGAGGAAATATGATGCCATTAGGCAGGAACTTGGGACCATAAATTGGGAACAGATGTTCTCAGGGAAATGCACAGCAGAACAGGGAACATTTGCATGGAGCTCTGCATGGGTATGTTCCATTGAGACAGAGAGAGGATGTAGAGTTAAAGAATCATGGTGTACAAAGTATGTGGAAAATCTAGTTAAGAAAAGAAAAGCTTACGGAAGGTTCAAGAAACTAGGTACTGTTAGAGCTTTAGAAAATTACAGGTTGCTAGGAAGGAGCTTAAGAATGGAACTAGGAGAGCCAGAAGGGGCCATGAGAAGGCCTTGATAAGTAAGATTAAGGAAAACCCCAAGGCATTCTACAAGGATTTGAAGAACAAGAGGATGAACCGTGTGAGAATAGGATCAATCCGGTGCAATAGTTTAAGTGTGTCCATGGAGTCAGAGGAGGTAGCGGAGGTACTTAATGAAAACTTTGCCTCAGTATTCACTAGAAAAAGGGACCTTGGCAATTGTGGGGATAACTTACAGCGGACTGAAATGCTTGAGCATATAGACAAAAGAAAGAGGATGTGCTGGAGCTTTTGGAAAGCATTACGTTAAATAAGTCACCGGGATTAGTTGAGATATACCCCAGACTACTGTGGGAAGCGAGGGACGAGATTGCTGAGCCTCTTGCGATGATCTTTGCACCATCAATAGGGATGGGAGAAGTAGCGGAGGATTGAAGGGTTGCAAATGTTCCTTTGTTCAAGAACAGAAGTAGAGATAACCCAGGAAATTATAGACCAGTGAGCCTGACTTCAGTGGTGGACAGGTTGTTGGAGATGATCCTGTGAGGCAGGATTTATGAGCATTTGGAGAGACATAATCTGATTAGGGATAGTTAGCATGGCTTTGTCAAGGGCAGGTCGTGTCTTATGAACCTGATTGAATTATTTGAGGATGTAACCAAACACATTGATGAAGGTAGAGCAATAGATGTAGTGTATATAGATTTTAGTAAGGCATTTGATAAGGTTCCCCATGCAAGGCTCCTTCAGAAAGTAATGAGGCATGGGATCCAAGGAGATCTTGCTTCGTGGATCCAAAATTGGCTTACCCACAGAAGGCAAAAGGTGGCTGTAGATGGTTTGTATTCTGCATGGAGGATGGTGACCAGTGGTGTTCCACAGGGATCTGTTCTGGGAGCCCTCCTTTTTGTGATTTTTATAAATGACCTGGATGAGGAAGTAGAAGGGTGGATTAGTAAGTTTGCTGATGACACAAAGGTTGGGGGTGTTGTGGATAGTCTGGAGGGTTGTCAGAGGTTACAGTGGGATATTGACAAACTATAGATCCAGGCTGAGAAGTGGCAGATGGACTTCAACCCAGATAAATGTGGTGTTTCATTATGGTATGTCCAATTTGAAGACAGAATATAATATAAATGGTAAGACTCTTGGCAGTGCGGAGGACCTGAGCAATTTTGGGACACTCAAAGCTGCTGCGCAGGTTGATAGTGTTGTTAAGAAGGCATATGGTGTGTTGGCCTTCATCAACCATGGGACTGAGTTCAAGACCGGTGAGATAATGTTATGGCTAAATAAGACCTTGGTCAGACACCACTTGGGGTATTGTGTTCAGTTCTGGCCACCTCACTACAGGAAGGATGTGGACACCATAGAGACAGTGCAGAGGGGATTTACAAGGATGTTGCCTGGATTGCAAGGCGTACCTTGTGAAAATAGGTTGAGTGAACTCGGCCTTTTCTCCTTGGAGAAATGGAGGATGAGAGGTGACCTGATAGAGGTGTATAAGATGATGAAGGACATTGATCATGTGGATAGCCAGAGGCTTTTTTTTCCAGGGCTGAAATGGCTAACACAAGAGGGCATAGTTTTAAAGTACTTGAAAATAGGTACCGAGGGAATGTCAAGGGTAAGTTTTTCATACAGAGTGATGGGTGCATGGAGTGTACTGACAGCAGCGGTGGTGGAAACAGATACAATAGGGTCTTTTAAGAGCCTCTTAGATAGGTTCATGGAGCTTAGAAAAATAAGGGCTATGCGCAAGGGAAATTCTTGGTAGTCTCTAGAAAAGGTTACATGGTCGGAACAATATTATGGGCCGAAGAGCCTGTAATGTGCTGTAAATTTATATGTTCTATATTCTATGATCCAAAAATCTTATGTCCTCTCTCATATGCAAACTCCTTAGTCACGTGTTAAACTGTATAATCATTCTAGTTCTTGCCTCACCAGCACGTGGCATGGATAGCAAACCTGAGATCACGATTTTGGAAGTCCGCCCTTTAACTTAGAACCTAATTCCCTGAACTTCCTATGCAGAACCTCATCACTCATCCTACCCATGTCATTGGTACCTACATGGACCACGACCTCTCGCTGTTCACTCTCCTACATAAGAATGCTGAGGACTTGATCCAACATGTCCCAGACCCTGGTATCTGAGAGGCAACATACCATCTGGGAATCTCATTCCCGCCTACAGAACCTGCTGTCCATTCCCCTAACGAACGAATCCCCTGTCACCACTGTGCAGCTTTTCTCTCCGCCCCCCACCCCACCCTTCTCTTTGGGTCACAGAGGCAGACTCAGTACCAGAGACTTACCCACTGTGACTTTCCTCTGTTAAGTTACCCCACCCAACAGTATCCAGTTTCCTGTATCTTGCATCTTGGGTGTAATTATCTCTTTATATGTCCTATCTATCACCCCTTCAACCTCCCAAATGATCTGGAGTTCATCCAGTTTCAGCTCCAACTTCTTATTGTGGATTGTTAGAAGCTGCAGCTGGATGCACTTCTCGTAGTTGTAGTCATCAGGTACACTGGCCTTCACATTTCCTGCAAGAGGAGCATTCAACTATTCTGCCTGGCATCTCGACTGTCCTAACTGAACAGATGTAAAGAAGGAAAAAGAGAAAAAAACTTTATCTAGGGCATTTCTTTTTTGCCTTCTCTGACTGAAGCCTCGCAGAGCTAAGGCCTCAAGATCACTACTCTAACTCTGTCTACTCCAATGATGGCCACAGTGCTAGCCCCTGCCTTCGTTTAATTTGCTCTTGCTAATCAATCCCAAACGCATATTGGTTGCTAGTCAGAGCTCAATTATGTTGCCGCGATCCACCACTGCCTTTTTCTGCTTGGGCAGTGGACCTGAGTGAAATCCCATCCTCTCAAACTTCTGATGACCAGATTGGTTGCTTAGAGCTCAGTGCTGGTCAGGGTCCAGCAGTATCCACTCAGAGGGAATAGTCAGTGGGTACAGCAGTATCTCCAGAGGGAGTAGTCTGCAGATCCAGCAGTATCCACAGACAGGGAATACTCAGTGGGTCCAGCAGTATGCAGAGAGAGTAGTCTGTAAGTCCATTAGCATCCACTCAGAGGGAATAGTCTGCAGGTCTGGCTGTATCTACAGACGGAATAGTTGGTGGGTCCGGCAATATCCATAGACAGGAATAGTATGCAGGTCAGGCAGTATCCACAGATGGGGGTTAGTCTGCAGGTGAGGCGTTATCCACAGAGAGGGAATAGTTGGTGGGTCTGCCAGTATCCACAGAGACGGAGTAGTCCGTGGGTCCCAGTATCCGCAGATGGAATAGTTGGTGGGTCTGGCAGTATCCACAGACAGAGAATAGTCCATGGCTCCAGTGTCATCCACAGGCAGGAAGTAGTCCGCAAGTCTGGTGATATTCACAGAAGGAAAAGGTTTCAGGTTAATAACACTTCATTAAATGTTTGGTGTTTATAATTCAATCTGAGATATTTGATGCTGTTTGAATTGTCGTAAACATTTGGCTGTGTTAAATATACTGTAGAAAGAAAATATTTTGTTCTTCTAATTCTTGCTCTCATTTTATTCCCTAGGTTTAAAAGACGAGTATTAATCCAGCAATTAGAAAGAGTACTGGAAAATGTTGCTTCAAGGTCTCTGGCAGGGTAGATCAACCATGTCAACAATAGATGGTTCATTTGTAGGATGAAGGAACAGCAGCTTACTTCTCTGTCATACTGAATTGCTCATAGCCTGTTTGATTTGGGCATCCTGTCAGCCCATTGTGGTACAGGACACAGTCTCTGAACACTGATTTAGGTTCTGTGGGAGCTGTTGCTTTTAGTGATGGATATGGTGAACATCAAGGAATGGAGGAAAGAAGAACTGATGATTTAAAATAATCATCTTTTTGGTACTACTGTTCACTTTGTTATTGAAGGCTTGCACATTCCGATATGGTGTTACCTTTGGCACATGATCTAAGCACTGTGCTGTAGGAAGAAATGTGAATTTTTATTTTTAAACACAATAAAAAGATAAATATGTGGAGGGACACCATCTACCTCAGAGTCACTTTACAATTTTGTAGATAATCGCATGTGGCCAATTCATCCATACTATGCACAGCCTCTACACAAGGTGCTTTGTACTGTGTGTGAACTCTGCATGGGTATCTTCACCTTTTTATTGTTGATTTGAGAGATTATTTTTGACTACATTGTTACAAATTAAAACACCAAATTGTCATATTTTAAGGGGTAAAATTACTTTTGTAACTTACCTATTGGAAAAAAAATGTTTATCATGGAATTTTGTATTGGTGATCACATGTGCAAGTGCAGTGTCACAGAGCTGAGGTTACACAGTTGGAGTTAGACCTTACACAGGGGAAGGTGGGTGAGTGTGTCTGTCATCTCCAGGACACTACTACTGATGTTCTGCAGAATATTGTCCTTAACCCAGCCATCTTCAGCTAATCACTGACCATCCATCCATCCCAAGGTCAGTGGATGTTCAGCTGCTCAACAAAAGAAGTGCCTATGACTGCATACAGCACAACCACATTCACACACAGGTTAGTAACAGGCTAGGAATATTCACACTGCATCATCGCCAGTATGAAGCCACTCACAGATTGGAGGAGCAACACCTGATATTCTGTCAGGGTAGCCTCCAACCTAATGGCATAAACATTGATTTCTCCAACTTCTGGTAATTTCTCTCCTCCCCATTCACTCTTTTTCCAATCCCCTTGTCTTCCCATCATCTCCCTCTGGTTCCCCTTCTTCCTTTTCTCCCATGATCTACACCTATCAGATCACTTCACATTTTCCACCTATCACCTCCCAGTTTCTCACTTCACCCCAACCTGTTTACCTATTACCTGTCAGTTTGAACTGCTCCCCCTACCTTCCTTCACAACCTTCTTACTCTGGCTTCTTCCCAGTCCTGATGAAGGGTCTCAGCCCGAAACATGGACTCTTTATTCCTCTTCCTGACCTGTTGAGTTCCTCCTGAATTTTGTGTGTGAATCTGAATAATTTTGGTATGGTCACTCTGCACTGAGGATTTGCATGTACATTCTGGAATGGAATTGAATTGTTTTATTACTTGCATCCTTCATATACATGAGGTGTAAAAATCTTTACGTCTCTGTCTAAATGTGCATTCTGCAATTTATGTTAATAATAAATAGTCTGTATAACAGGACAGTCATTATAACATAGAAATACAATTGTATTAGCATGAGTTAATCAGTCTGATGGTCTGGCGAAGAAGCTGTCCTGGAGCCTGTTGGTCCTGCCTTTTATGCTGCGGTACTGTTTCCCGGATGGTAGCAGCTGGAATGGTTTGTGTTTGAGGTGACTCAGATCCCTAATGATCCTTTGGGCCCTTTTTTCACACCTGTCTTTGTAAATTTCCTGAATAGTGGGAAGTTCACATCTACAGATTCATAGCAGATGTCAGCGTTCGGGCTGAGTTGACTGTAAACTCAAATGCACTTTACTGTTTGATCACTTTTCTTATAAGGTGGATGGAGGATGAGAGGTGACCTGAGAAAGGTGTATAAGATGATGAGGGGAATTGATCATGTGGATAACTAGAGGCTATTTCCCAGGGTTGAAACGGCTAACACAAGGGGGCATAGTTTTAAGGTGCTTGGAAATAGGTACCGAGGGGATGTCAGGGGTAAGTTTTTCACACAGAGACTGGTGGGTGCGTGGAATGACCTGCTGGTGGTGGTGGTGGAAGCGGATACAATCGGGTCTTTTAAGAGCCTCTGAGATAGGTACATGGAGCATAGAAAAACAGAGGGCTATGTGCTAAGGAAATTCTAGGCATTCTAAAGTAGGTTACATGGTTGGCACAACATTGTGGACCAAAGGGCCTGTAATGTGCTGTAGATTTCTATGTTCAATAAGGGGACTTAGATCCTAGTGTATTTGGGACAGTAACTTTGAACAATACTTTGTGGAAACAACCAAGTACAGGCTATTTTAGATGGGTTAAATGTAATAACTGCAATTTTGGTCATTTTGGTAGCGATATACATTCCACCTCAGGTCAATGTCAATCAGGCTTTAGATGATCTGAGTAATGGGATCAACTGCATGAAACAGCACACCCTAACACCTTCACCATTGTTTTGGGAGATTTTAACCAGGCCAGTCTGAAAAAATTACCAAGCAATTACTATCAACAGATCACTTGCAATACCAGAGGAAACAACACATTGACCATTGCTACACCACCATCAAGAATGCCTACTGTGCTATTCCACACCCTCACTTGGGGAAGTCTGATCACCCGGTTGTACTTCTACTCCCTGAGTATAGGCAGAGACTGAAGACTGCAGCACCAGCAGTGAGGACCAAGAAAGTATGGACAAGGGAAGCATCGGAGTGCCTACAGGACTGCTTTGAATTGGTGGACTGGACTGTATTCAGCGATTCATCTTCGAATCTGGATGAAAATGCTGCAGTTGTTACCGACTTCATTGAAACCTGTATGGATAAGTGTGTGCCTATATTCCCAAACCAAAAGGTGTGGATGAACCAGGAAGTACTTAGTCTGCTGAAAGACTAGATCTGTGGCACAGAAGTCTGGCAACCCAGGCCCGTACCAAAAAACCAGGTATGATTTGCGGAGGACTATTTCAAGGGCGAAGAGACAATTTCGAATGAGGCTGGAGGCGACATCACATGTACGACAACTCTGGCAGGGTTTGCAAGACATTACTTCCTACAAAGTGAAACCCAATAGCATGAATGGCAGCGATGCTTCCCTACCAGAGAACTCAGTGCCTTCTCTGCCTGCTTTGAAAGGGGGAATATAACGACAGCTGCGAAGATCCCTGCTGCACCTGATGATCCTGTGATCTGTCTCAGAGGCTAATGTTAAGCAGTTTTTAAAGAGAGTGAACCCTCGCAAGGTGGAAGGTCCTGATGGAGTACCTGGTAAGGATCTGAAAATCTGTGCCAACCAACTGGTGGGAGTATTCAAGGACATTTTCAACCTCTCACTGCTACGGGAGGAGGTTCCCACTTGCTTCAAAAAGGCAACAATTATACCAATGCCTAAGAAGAATAATGTGAGTTGCCTGAATGACTATTGTCCAGTAGCACTCACATTGATGGTGATGAAATGCTTTGTGAGGTTGGTCATGACTAGACTGAGCTCCTTCTTCTGCAAGGACCTGGACCCATTGAAATTTGCCTATCACCACAATTGGTCAATGGTAGATGCAATCTCAATGGCTCTTCACATGGCTTTAGACAACCTGGACAACACAAACACCTATGTTGGGATGACTATAGCTCAGCATTTAATATGATCATTCCTACAATCCTGGTTAAGAAGTTGCAGAACCTGGGCCTCTGTATCTCCCTCTGAAAATGGATCCTCGACTTAGTGATGTTTTTAGGCTGGCCTGGTTAAAATCCCCCAAAACAATGGTGAAGGTGTTAGTGTGTGCTGTTTCGTGCATGTTGATCCCATTGCTCAGATCATCTAAAGCCTGATTGACATTGGCCTGAGGTGGAATGCATATCGCTACCAAAATTGCACGGTTTTGATCGAGGCACAACTGCACAAGGACGTGGATTTAGACTGTTAGACTGGCGAGTTAGACAACGAGTTAGACTGGCGGGTAGGATTTAAAAGAAGACAGCTTTATAGAGCAGACAACTGAGTTAGAGGGAGACAGAGTGGGAGGGCTTTGGTTCAATGGGGCTTCGATGATAGTGGGTCGAGGTGAGGTAATTTGCTTGTGAGGAGTAGGAAGTATGTGAGGCCGGTGTTCTGTACAGGGTATCAGGTGTGGGATGTCTGGGAGACTCCCAACCTCCTGGACGGCCACATCTGTGCCAGGTGTGTCGAGCTGCAGCTTCTTAGGGACTGGATTAGGAAACTGGAAATGCAGCTCGATGACCTTGGTTGGTCAGAGAAAATGAGGTGGTGATAGAGAGGATCTATAGGCAAGTAGTCACACCGGGGCCTCGGGAGAAAATTAAGTGGTTAATAATCAGGAAGAAGGGCAAGAGTCAGATACTAGAGAGCACCGTTGTGGCTGTCCCCCTTAACAGTAAGTATTCCTGTTTGAGTACTGTTGGCGGGGATGACTTACCTGGGGGAAGCAATAGTGGCCGCGCCTCTGGCACAGAGTCTGGCCCTGTAGCTCTGAAGGGTAGGAAAAGAAACCTAGAATATAGAAGCATAGAAAACCTACTGCACAATACAGGCCTTTCGGCCCAGAAAGCTGTGCCAAACATGTCCTTACCTTAGAAATTACCTAGGGTTACCCATAGCCCTCTATTTTTCTAAGCTCCATGTAACTAACCAGAACTCTCTTAAAAGACTCTATCATATCCACCTCCACCACTGTCACCAGCAGCCCATTCCATGCACTCATCACTCTCTGCGTAAAAAGCTTACCCTTGACATCTCTTCTGTACTTACTTCCAAGCACTTTAAAACTGTGCCTTCTCATGCTAGCCATCTCAGCCCTGGGATAAAACCTCTGACTATCCACGTAATCAATACCTTTCATCACCTTATACACCTCTATCAGGTCACCTCTCATCCTCTGTCGCTCCAAGGAGAAAAGGCCAAGTAGTTTACTCAACCTATTCTCGTAAGGCATGCTCCCCAACCCAGGCAACATCCTTGAAAATCTCCTCTGCACCCTTTCTATGGTTTCCACATCCAAGGAAGAGGATAGCAGCAGTGATAGGGGACTCTATAGGGGGTCAGACAGGCAATTCTGTGGTTGCAGGAAAGAAACACAGATGGTAGTTTGCCTCCCAGTTGCCAGGGTTCAGGATGTTTCTGATTGTGTCCACAATATCCTGAAGTGGGAAGGTGAACAGCCAGTGGTTGTGATACATATTGGTACTAACGACCTAGGGTGGAAAAGGGAGGCGGTTCTGAAAACAGACTACAGGGAGTTAGGAAGGAAGTTAGGCAAGACTTCCAAGGTCGTAATCTCAGGATTACTGTCTGTGCCACACGACAGTGATTATAGAAATAGAGTGAGGTGGAGAATAAATGCATGGCTGAGGGATTGGAGCAGGGGTCAGGGATTCAGATTTCTGGATCTTTGGGACCTCTTTTGGGGCAGGTGTGACCTGTACAAAAAGTTTGGGTTGCATTTGAATCCGAGGGGGACCAATATCCTGGTGGGGAAGTTTGCCTAGGCTATTGGGGAGAGTTTAAACTAGAATTGCTGTGGGGTGGTAACTGAACTGAAGAGGTGGTTGGCTCACAAATAAAGAAAGCTTGTAGGCAGTGTGAGAGGAAGAATAGGTAGGTGATAGAGAAGGGATGCACTCAGACTGATGGCTTGAGATGTGTCTATTTTAATTCAAAAAGCATCATGAACAAAGCAGATGAGCTGAGATTGTAGATCAGTACTTGAAGCTATGATGTTGTGGCCTTTACCGAGACTTGGATGTCTCAAGTGCAGGAATGGTTACTTAGAATACCAGGCTTTAGATGTTTCAGAAAGGACATGGAGGGAGGAAAAAGAGGTGGGGGCATGGCACTGTGATTAGAGACAGTGTCACGGCTGCAGAAAAGGAAGAGGTCATGGCGGGATTGTCTACTGAGTCTCTGTGGGTGGAAGTTAGGAACAGGAAGGGTCAATAACTCTACTGGATGTTTTTTATAGACCTCTCGATAGTAACAGGGACATCGTGGAACAGATAGGGAGACAGATTCTGGAAAGGTGTAACAATAAAAGGATCGTCATAGTGGGAGATTTTAATTTCCCAAATAATGATTGGCATTTTCCTAGAGCAAGGGGTTTATATAACCATATAACAATTACAGCATAAAAACAGGCCATCTCAGCCCTTCTAGTCCGTGCCGAACTCTTACTCTCACCTAGTCCAACCAACCTGCACTCAGACCATAACCCTCCATTCCTTTCCCGTCCATATACCTATCCAATTTTACTTTAAATGACAATATTGAACCTGCTTCTACCACTTCTATTAGAAGCTCGTTCCACACAGCTACCACTCTCTGAGTAAGGAAATTCCCCCTCGTGTTACCCCTAAACTTTTGCCCCCAACTCTCTTTTTTTTCTTTTTCAATCTTTTTATTACTATCAAAATAGAGGATATACATAGTATTGTTACACAATTGTTGGGATTACATTGTTAATAGATAACATAGATAGTTATATATTCAGTTAATACAAAAGTAATAAACCTCCCAAAAATGTTCAAAATACAAATGTAGAGTTCACAAAAGAAAGGATTAACATATCCAAAAAGACAAAAAAAGAAAAAAAAAATATATACCCCAAAAAAGAACTAAACTAACCAACACTAACCTAACAGGTAAAAAAGAGAAAAGAAATGAACATGGGCTGTTTATAGCATCAAAAAAAAAAAGAGCATCAGTGTCATCCACTCTGAACCTCCCTCCCTACGTATATTAACACCGAAAAATAGGTTTGGAAAGAGGTCAAATCACATCATATGAAAGTGTTGAATAAAAGGCCTCCAAATCTGATCAAATTTAATAGAAGGGTCATATATAACGCTTCAGATCTTTTCTATGTTTAAACATCACATAGTTTGAGAGAACCAATGAAATGTGGTGGGAGGATTAATCTCCTTCCAATTCAACAAATCGATCTTTTAGCCATTAATGTGAGAAATGCAATCATCCAACGTGCTGAAGAGGTTAAATGGTGTGGTCCTATCATTGGTAAACCAAAAATTGCTGTGATAGGATGAGGTTGTAAATCAATATTCAAAACAGTTGAAATAATATCAAAGATATCTTTCCAATATTTTTTCAGAGTGGAACATGACCAAAACATATGAGTTAAAGAAGTGGTATCAGAATGACATCTGTCACAGACTGGACTTATATGAGAATAATAACGAGCTAATTTATCCTTGGATATATGGGCCCTATGAACTACTTTGAATTGTATCAACGAATGTTTAGCACATATAGAGGATGAATTAACTAATTGAAATTTTTTTTCCTATTTTTCGATAGTTAAGGTCAGCTTAAGTTCCCTTTCCCAATCATTTTTAATTTTATTAGATACATCTGAATGAATTTTCATAATTATATTGTAGATAGATGCTATTGCACCTTTCTGAGAAGGATTTAAATCTAAGATTTTTTCCAAACTATCCGTAGAGTAAAAGTTCGGGAAAGTAGGAAGGACGGTATTTAGAAAGTTTCTAACCTGTAAATATCTAAAGAAATTAGATCTAGGTAAATTATATTTGTTAGATAATTGTTCAAATGACATGAAACAATTATCCAAAAATAAATCACAAAACCATGAAATACCTTTAGTTTTCCAAATCAAATAGGCTTGATCTATAATAGGATAGAAAAAATAGTTAGATATAATAGGACTTGCTAGAATAAATTGATTTAACCCAAAAAATTTCCGAAATTGAAGCCATATTCGTAAAGTATATTTAACTATTGGATTATCTAATTGTTTATCCAATTAGAAGGAGCAAAGGGAAGTGAAGTCCCTAGAATAGAACCAGAGAAAACCCTTGTACCGAGTTACATTCAAGATTTACCAAGTGAGGGCTTAAAGTTACATCCAAATCCCATAACTAAAATTTCAAATAATGAATTGCCCAATAATAAAATCTAAAATTCGGCAGTGCCAGACCACCCTCCTTTTTAGACTTATGTAAGTATTTTTTGTCTAGTCTCGGATTTTTATTCTGCCAAATATAAGAAGAGATTTTAGAATCAACACTATCAAAAAAAGATTTTGGAATAAAAATTGGTACCGCTTGAAATAGATATAAAAATTTGGGTAATATAAACATCTTGATAGCATTGATCTGGCCTATCAATGACAAAGACATTGGTGACCAATTAGTAAATAACTGTTTAATCTCATCAATTAAAGATAAAAAGTTAGCCTTAAATAGATCTTTATGTTTTTTGGTAATTTTAACCCCTAAATATATAAAATAGTCAATAACCAATTTAAAAGGTAACCGTCCATATATTGGGACATGCATATTTAGAGGAAATAGTTCGCTCTTATTAAGGTTCAGTTTGTAACCTGAAAAATTACTAAACTGAACCAACAAAGATAAAACTGCAGGAATGGATTCCTCGGGATTAGAAATATACAATAATAAATCATCTGCATATAATGATAGTTTATGTATCTCATTCCTGCAGGTAACAGCAAAAATATTAGATGATTCTCGAACAGCAATTGCTAAAGGTTTCAGAGCAATGTCAAATAGTAATGGACTGAGAGGACAACCTTGCCTGGTGCCCGGAAATAAACGAAAAAAGGAAGATCTTTGATTATTAGTAATAACTGAAGCTACTGGGGTATGATATATCAATTTAACCCAAGATATAAATGTCAAACTAAAATTAAATTTCTCAAATACAGTAAATAAATATGGCCATTCAACTCTGTCAAATGCTTTCTCAGCATCCAATGAAATGACACATTCTGGAGTACTACATGAAGGAGTATAAACAATATTCATTAATCTCCTAATGTTAAAAGAAGAGTACAGGTTTTTAATAAATCCAGTTTGATCCACAGAAATAATTCGAGGTAACACCTTCTCCAACCTAGTCGCCAATATCTTAGAAAAAATCTTGGAATCTACATTCAACAAAGATATTGGTCGATATGATGCACATGCAGTGGGATCTTTATTCTTTTTTAATATTGGGGAAATAGAAGCCCTATAAAATGATTGTGGTAATTTACTCAATTTAATTGCTTCTTTAAAAACTCTACCTAGCCAAGGAGAGAGAATAGCAGAAAAACATTTTAAAAATTCTACTGTATAACCGTCTGGACCTGGTACTTTACCAGAATTCACTCAATACATGATGCCTTTTATTTCTTCATCTGTGATAGGAGTTTCTAATATTAAACGTTCTTCGGGTGATAATTTCAGAAAATTCAATTTCCTTAAAAAGTCATACATAGTATTAGGATCATTGGGAAAATCAGAATTATATAAAGCGGTATAAAAATCTTGAAAAGTTTTGTTTATTTCATCATGATTAACTATCAAGTTATCACCTTGTTTACGAATCTTCATGATTTGGCATTTAACCGAGGCAGTTTTCAATTGGTTAGCTAATAATTTACCCGATTTGTCACTATGTATGTAAAACTCACTTCTGGTTTTCATTAATTGGTTTTCAATCAAGGATGTAAGAAATAAATTATATTCCATTTGAAGCTTGACTCTCTGTTTATAAAGCTCCTTACTAGGAGCAATGGAATATTTCTTATCAATTTCTTTGATCTTGTCAACCAATAATAATGCTTCATTCTTAATACGTTTCCTCATACCAACAGAATAGGAAATAACCTGACCTTGGATATATGCCTTAAAAGTGTCCCATTGGAAATTTCTTCTGTAAAATTATTTGAAAAGAAGAAATCAATTTGTTCCTTCATAAACACAACAAAATCCGAATCTTGAAGCAAATTAGAATTAAATCGCCATTGTCTAATGTTGGGAACTGTATCCATTAATTTAATAGAAAGCTTCATTGGAGCATGATCGGAAATGGCAATAATATCATAGTTACAATTAATCACAGATGGGATGAGACGAGAATCAATAAAAAATAATCAATTCTAGAGTAATAGTGACACACATACAAAAAAATGAAAACACTTTGTCCTTGGGGTGTAGAAATCTCCAAATATCCAAAATTCCAGAATCATTCATGAAAGAATTGATAAGAGTAGCAGACTTGTTTGGTAAGACTTGAGTAAATATGGATCTATCCATCGAAGGATTCAAACAACAATTAAAATCATCACCCATTATCAACGTATATTCATTTAGATCAGGAAAAGCAGTAAATAAATTCTTAAAAAATTCGGGATAATCCACAGTAAACATTAGCCATAACCACTTTTTTATTAAAAAGTAACCCAGTAATAAATAAAAATCTGCCATTCGGATTGGAAACAGTATCATGATGAACAAATGTAATTGAGGGATCAATAAAAATTGAAACACCTCTTATTTTAGCCTGCAAATTCGAGTGAAACTGATGGCCCTTCCAAAACCTGAAAAACGCTGATTATCCTTTTTCCTTACATGAGTTTCTTGTATAAAAATAATACGAGCATTTAGCCTTTGGAATACTTTAAAAGTCTTCTTCTGTTTAAATGGATGGTTTAAACCATTTGTATTCCAAGAGACAAAATTAATAATCTGAGCCATAATTACATAAGATAAACCCTTTGGTATGTAAAGAGTTAAGCATAATGTGAACTCATGAACCCGGAAGAGGAACAAAAGCTCAGGGAGGAACCAGAGGTGACAACACTGTATACATCTTTGTAGTTCTAAATCAGCCCAAAAAAGAAAACCGAAAAAATTGAAAGACCCCCCACCCTCCACCCGCAAAGCCCCCAGACTGAGCCTAAAGGCCAGAAAAAGAAATAACACTAAATCTACCCCCGTTTCTCTAGAAGGCAACTCCAAAGATATATGTTAAAATAAAGACCACCCAAAATCCAAAAAAATAAAGATTATATTGTAACAAACTTCATGAAGTAATTTCTAACAACAAAAAGAAAATGTAAACAGCAACGTATATTATAAATCCAAAACAAAGACATAAGTAATTAAAAATTACATTTCAGAAAAAACAAAGGCATTATGGGAAGGAGAATGCAAAAAGAAGGAAAAAGATGGCGGAATGAAAGAACAAAAGGAAATATGAAATCAGAACAACCAACCGCCGTCTTGATTATACAATACTAAAACAGAACTAAGATATTCCTCCTAAAAAAATCCCCCATCAATCATTAATAAAAATGACAAAAATAAAAAAATTAAACAAAACATTAAGAAATTTAAAAGGAGAGAGAAAAAGAACAAGTATTTTGAGTAAAAAAAACTATGATTAAAATGTAAAATATCACTACACTAGCTTATAACGATCAAACTTCATAGGATAATTACAGTCTTTAAAAAAAAAGAAGGCGCATAAGCACAAAACCAGGACTACAATATCATAGAATAATTAAAAATGAGTGTCTGAAGCAAGTGGATAATGTTCATCCAAAAAACTTCAAGCGGCGGCTGTAGTTTGAGACCCTTTTCGTAACATTCTGACATCAAAGGTTTGAAAGCCAATCGTGCCTTCATTACTTCTGGGCTATAATCCTGCACAAGACAAAATTTGATAGTTTTGATGATGGATCATACCTTGCTGATGAGCGACATGAAGAAGATGTTCTTTAACATGCACATAGTAGAACTGGACAATCACTGCTCTCGGTTTGCTTCCAGAGCTCAAATTTCGGGGAAAGGAGCGATGAGCGCGTTCCAGCCATGGGGGTTCATTTGGAAATACAGAGGTAAACACATCCTTTAAAAGTTGAGAAAAATTTTTTACCGGGTCCCTTCTACGCTCCAAAGAATAAAGACCTAACTTGTTCAACCTTTCTCTGTATTAGATGGGGTGGAGTTTGTTAGATGTGTTTAAGAAGGTTTCCTGACACAATATGTAGATAAGCCTACAAGAGGAGAGGCTATGTTTGATGTGGTATTGGGAAATGATCCTGGTCAGGTGTCAGGTCTCTCAGTGGGAGAGGATTTTGGAGATAGTGTTCATAATTCTATCTCCTTTACCATAGCATTGGAGGGGGAAAGGAACAGACAAGTTAGGAAAGTGTTTAATTGGAGTAAGGGGAAATATGAAGCTATCAGGCAGGAACTTGGAAGCATAAATTGGGAACAGATGTTCTCAGGGAAATGTACGGCAGAAATGTGGCAAATGTTCAGGGGATATTTGTGTGACGTTCTGCATAGGTATGATCCAATGAGACAGGGAAAAGATGGTAGGGTACAGGAACCGTGGTGTACAAAGGCTCTTGAAAATCTAGGCAAGAGGAAAAGAAAAGCTTATGAAAGGTTCATTCAAAGGTTTGAAAGGCCCATTCTAATATGTCTATCCATGGCCTCCTCTACTGTCAAGATGAATCCACACTCAGGTTGGAGGAACAACACCTTATATACCAGCTGGGTAGCCTCCAACCTGATGGCATGAACAGTGACTTCTCTAACTTCTGTTAATGCCCCTCCTCCCCTTCTTACCCCATACCTGACATATTTAGTTGTTTGTTTTTTAGTTGTTTTTTTTTTCTCTCTCTCTGCCCATCACCCTGCCTGTTCTCCATCTCCCTCTGGTGCTCCCCCTCCCCCTTTCTTTCTCCCAGGGCCTCCCGTCCCATGATCCTTTCCCTTCTCCAGCTCTGTATCACTTTCACCAATCACCTTTCCAGCTCTTAGCTTCATCCCATCCCCTCTGGTCTTCTCCTATCATTTCGCATTTCCCCCTCCCCCCACTACTTTCAAATCTCTTAGTACCTCTCCTTTCAGTTAGTCCTGACGAAGGGTCTCAGCCCAAAACGTCAACAGTGCTTCTCCTTATAGATGCTGCCTGGCATGCTGTGTTCCACCAGCATTTTGTGTGTGTTGTTTGAATTTCCAGCATCTGCAGATTTCCTCGTGTTTGCTCTTATGAAAGGTTCAACTGATAGTTAGTTTTATTTTGGGTTTTTTTTAGGCAAATACAGAATGAGGTTGGGAGGTTATTATATCTGTGTTATCAAATGTTTGCATTTGTATTCCTGCCTTATTAATTATGTACTCTCAAGCTCTCTGTATTTGTGTTTTTTTCTATGTTTTTGAAAATTAATAAAAAGATTTAAAAAGAAAAAAGAAAGGTTCAAAATACTAGGTAATGATAGAGAGCTAGAAATTTAAAAGGCTAGCAGGAAAGAGCTTAAGAATGCAATTAGAAGAGCCAGAAGGGGCCATGAGAAGGCCTTGGCTAGCAGGATTAAGGAAAACCCCAAGGTATGAAAGAAGATATGAGGTTGCTTTGGCAAGTAAGGTGAAAATAAATCCAAAGGATTTCTATAGTTATATTAATAGCAAAAGGATAGTGAGGGATAAAATTGGTCCCTTAGAGAATCAGAGTGGACAGCAATGTGTGGAGCCGAAAGAGATGGGGGAGATTTTGAACAATTTCTTTTCTTCAGTATTCACTGAGGAGAAGGATATTGAATTGTGTAAGGTAAGGGAAACAAGTAGGGAAGTTATGGAAACTATAACAATTAAAGAGGAGGAAGTACTGGCACTTTTAAGGAATATAAAAGTGGATAAATCTCAGGGTCCTGACAGGATATTCCCTAGGACCTTGAGGGAAGTTAGTGTAGAAGTAGCAGGAGCTCTGACAGAAATATTTCAAATGTCATTAGAAACGGGGATGCTGCCAGAGGATTGGCGTATTGCTCATGTGGTTTCATTGTTTAAAAAAGGTTCTAAGAGTAAACCTAGCAATTATTAGCCTGTAAGTTTGACGTCAGTGGTGGGTAAATTAATGGAAAGTATTCTTAGAAATGGTATATATAATATTCTGGATAGACAGGGTCTGATTAGGAACTGTCAACATGGATTTGTTCATGGAAGGTCAAGTTTGACAAATCTTACTGAATTTTTTGAAGAGGTTATTAGGAAAGTTGACGAGGGTAGAGCAGTGGATGTTGTCTATATGGACTTCAGTAAGGCCTTTGACAAGGTTCCACACAGAAGGCTAGTTAGGAAGGTTCAATCATTAGGTATTAATATTGAAGTAGTAAAATAGATTCAACAGTGGCTGGATGGGAGATGCCAGAGAGTAGTGGTGGATAACTGTTTGTCAGGTTGGAGGCCGGTGACTATTGGTGTGCCTCAGGGATCTATAATGGGTCCAATGTTATTTGTCATATACATTAATGATCTGGATGATGGGGTGGTAAATTGGATTAGTAAGTATGCAGATGATACTAAGATAAGTGGTGTTGTGGATAATGAAGTAGGTTTTCAAAGCTTGCAGAGAGATTTAGGCCAGTTAGAAGAGTGGGCTGAAAGATGGCAGATGGAGTTTAATGCTGATAAGTGTGAGGTGCTACATTTTAGTAGGACTAATCAAAATAGGACATACACGGTAAATGGTAGGGCATTGAGGAATGCAGTAGAACAGAGTGATCTAGGAATAATGGTGCATAGTTCCCTGAAGGTGGAATCTCATGTGGATAGGGCGGTGAAGAAAGCTTATGGTATGCTGGCCTTTCTAAATCAGAGCATTGAGTATAGGAGTTGAGATGTAATGTTAAAATTGTACAAGGTGAGGCCAAATTTGGAGTATTGTGTACAGTTCTGGTCACCGAATTATGGGAAAGATGTCAACAAAATAGAGAGAGTACAGAGGAGATTTACTAGAATGTTACCTGGGATTCAGCATCTAAGTTACAGGGAAAGGTTGAAAAGTTAGGTCTTTATTCTTTGGAGCGTAGAAGGTTGAGGGGGCACTTGATAGAGGTATTTAAAATTATGAGGGGTTAGATAGAGTTGACGTGGATAGGCTTTTTCCATTGAGAGTAGGGGAGATTCAAACAAGAGGACATGAGTTGAGAGTTAGGGGGCAAAAGTTTAGGGGTAACACAAGGGGGAACTTCTTTACTCAGAGAGTGGTAGCTGTGTGGAATGAGGTTCCAGTAGAAGTGGTAGAGGCAGGTTCGATATTGTCATTTTTAAAAAATTGGATAGATATATGGACAGGAAAGGAATGGAGTGTTATGAGCTGAGTGCAGGTTGGTGGGACTAGGTGAGAGTAAGCGTTCGGCATGGACTAGGAGGGCCGAGATGGCCTGTTTCCATTCTGTAATTGTTATATGGTTATTCTACAAGTGTGTGAAGAACAAGAGGGAAAGACGTTGGAGAATAGGACCAATCAAGTGTGACAATGGAAAAGTGTGTATGGAATTGGAGGAGATAACAGAGGTTCTGAATGAATACTTTGCTTCAGTATTCGCCACGGAAAACGACCTTGGTGATTGTAGGGATGACTTACAGCGAACTGAAAAGCTTGAGCATATAGACATTAAGAAGAAGGATGTGCTGGAGCTTTTGGAAAGCATCAAGTTGGATAAGTCACCAGGACTGGAAGAGAAATACCCCAGGCTACTGTGGGAGGCAAGGGAGGAGATTGCTGATCCTCTGGCAATGATCTTTGCATCATCAATGGGGATGGGAGAGGTTCCAGAGGATTGGAGGGTTGCAGATGTTGTTTCCTTATTCAAGAAAGGGCGTAGAGATAGCCCAGGAAATTATAGACCAGTGAGTCTTACTTCAGTGGTTGGTAAGTTGATGGAGAAAATCCTGAGAGGCAGGATTTATGAACATTTGGAGAGGTATAATATGATTAGGAATAGTCAGCATGGCTTTGTCAAAGGCAGGTCATGCCTTATGAGCCTGATTGAATATTTTGAGGATTTGACTAAACACGTTGATTAAAGTAGAGTAGTATATGTAGTGTATATGGATTTCAGCATGGCATTTGATAAGGTACCCCATGCAAGGCTTATTGAGAAAGTAAGAAGGCATGGGATCCAAGTGGACTTTGCTTTGTGGATCCAGAATTGGCTTGCCCACAGAAGGCAAAGAGTGGTTGTAGATGGGTCATATTCTGCATGGAGGTCGGTGAGCAGTGTTGTACCTCAGGGATCTGTTCTGGGACCCCTTCTTTCGTGATTTTTATAAATGACCTGGATGAGGAAGTGAAGGGATGGGTTAGTAAGTTTGCTGATGACACAAAGGTTGGGGTTGTTGTGGATAGTGTGGAGGGCTGTCAGAGGTTGCAGCGGGACATCGATAGAATGCAAAACTGGGCTGAGAAGTGGTAGATGGAGTTTAACCCAGATAAATGTTCATTTTGGTAGGTTGAATATGATGGCAGAATATAGTATTAATGGTAAGACAATGTGGAAGTGCTGCACAGGTTGACTGTGTGGTTAAGAAGGTGTACAGTGCATTGGCCTTCATCAACTGTGGAATTCAATTCAAGAGTCGAAAGGTAATATTACAGCTATATAGGACGCTGGTCAGATCAGACCCTACTTGGAGTACTATGCTCAATTCTGGTCACCTCACCACAGGAAGAATGTGGAAACTATAGAAAGGGCTCCTTGGAATGACAGAGAATGAGAGGTGACCTGATAAAGGTATACATATTTTTTACAGAGGGTTGTGAGTGCCTGGAATGACTTGCCAGGGATGGTGGTGGAGGCTAAAATATTAGGGGTATTTAAGAGCCTCTTGGACAGGCACATGGATGAAAGAAAAATGGAGGGTTATGGGGTAGTGTGGGTTTAGTACTTTTTTTAAAGGATTATATGGGTTGGCACAACATGGAGGGCTGAAGGGCCTGTACTGTGCTGTAGTGTTCTAAGGTTCTATGGTTCTATAAAATGATGAGAGTCATTGATCGTGCGGATAGTCAGGGGCTTTTTCCCAGGGTTGAAATGGCTAGCACGAGAGGGCACAGTTTTCAAGTGCTTGGAAGTAGGTACAAAGGAGATGTCAGGGTAAATTTTTTATGCAGAGAGTGGTGAGTGCGTAGAATGAGCTGCCGGTGACGGAGGTGGAGGCGGATACGATAGGGTCTTTAAGAGACTCCTGGATAGGTACACGGAGCTTAGAAAAATGGAGGACTATGGGTAACCCTAAGTAATTTCTAAAGTAAATACAAGTTCAGCACGACATTGGTGATAACATCGCCTCCTCGCTGACGATCAACACTGGTGCACCTCAGGGGTGTGTGCATAGCCCACTGCTCTACCTTCTGTATACACATGACTGTAAGGCTGGGTATAGTTCAAATACCATCCATAAATTTGCTCATGATACAACCATTGTTGATAGAATCTCAGGTGGCTATGAGAGGGTGTACAGGAGCAAGTTATGCTAAGTGGTGTCGTAGTAACAACCTGGCACTCAATGTCAGTAAGACGAAAGAGCTAATTGTGGACTTCAGGAAGAGTAAGACGAAGGAACACATACCAATCCTCGTAGAAGGCTCAGAAGTGGAGAGAGTGAGCAGTTTCAAGTTCCTGGGTGTCAAGATCTGCAGTTATAAAGAAGGCAAGACAGTGACTATACTTCATTAGGAATTTGAAGAGATTTGGTATGTCAACAAATACACTCAAAAACTTTTATAGATGTACTGTACTGTGGAGAGCATTCTGACAGGCTGCATCACTCTCTGGTATGGAGGGGCTACTGCATAAACTTCTTTTTTGGAAAAGAAGTTACAGAAGGTTGTAAATTTAATTGGTTCCATCTTTGGTACTAGCCTACAAAGTACCCATGTCATCTTCAAGGAGTGGTGTCTCAGAAAGGTAGCGTCCATTATTAGGGACCTCCAGCACCCAGGACATGCCCTTTTCTCACTGTTATCATGGTGTAGGATGTACAGAAGCCTGAAGGCAGACACTCAGCAATTCAGGAACAGCTTCTTCCCTTCTGCCATCTGATTCCTAAATGGACACTACCTCACTTTTTAAATATATATTATTTTTGTTTATTTGCACGAGTTTTAATCTATTCAATATACGTATACTGTAATTGATTTACTTACTTATTATTAATATTATTTTATTTTGGGGTTTTTTTCTTCTATGTTAGGTATTGCATTGAACTGATGCTAAGTTAACAAATATCACAACACATGCCAGTGATAATAAACCTGATTCTGATTGTGATAAAGGATTCTGTGAATAGTTAGATCTGAAATTTTTCTAAAAGGCCATCAAGAGACTGAAAAGTAAACAGGGATAAGCTGTTGCAGATACTTAAGGACAGATTTCTTAATTCCCAGCAGGGACTGAGGCTTTCTAAGGCATTGGTCAGACTGCACTCGAGGTATTGTGAGCAATATTTGGGCCTCTTATCTGAGAAAAGATGTGCTGGCATAGGAGAGGGTCATGAGAATGATTCTGGGAGTGAAAGGGTTAACATGAGTGCTTGATGGCTCTGTGCCTTTTCTCATTGGAGTTTAGAATAAGTGGGGATGAAGGGTCTTGGCCTGATACGTTGACTGTACTCTTTTCCATTGATGCTGCCTTGTTTTTTGAACGTCTTTTCTCTTTTCTGCCTGATTTGAATCAGTATTCCTTAGTGATGGTGTGGTGAACTACATATACCTGTCTGGACACGCCCCCCCCCCCCCCCCCGCTGACTGCTCCTGTGGCTCCTCCCACAGACCCCGGTATAAAGGCGATTGGAGGCACAGCCCCTTTCTCAGTCTCCAGGATGTTGTGTGGTGGTCGCTTGCTGCTTGTGCTTTCTTCCAGCCAATAAAAGCCTACCTTAACCCATGTCTCAGAGTTATTGATGGTGCATCAGATGGGTGGAGATTTTAATTTTTGGCTTAACCCTATATTAGACCGCTCTTCAAGTAAAACCCCTGTCACTAATAAATCAGTCCTACTTTTTAAATCTTTTCTATTTCAATGTGGTATTCTCGAAGTGCGGCGTTTTTTACACCCCCAAGAAAAGGAATATTCATATTTTTGTTAGGTTCATCATATGTACTCTCGGATTGACTTCTTTTTTATAGATAGAAACTTGCTTCCACTGGTATGATCCTGTGACTATAAGGAGATTGCTTTGTCTGATCATGCACCTGTGCTTCTGGCTTTAAGATTACCTGTTTACTCTGTACCAAATAGAAGTTGGCATTTTAACTTATCATTGTTATCTGATAAAAATTTTCTAAAGTTTTTAGAAAACTATATTACTTTTTTCTTTAAAGAAAATTTTAAAGGAGATACTGCTGGTACTATAGTCTGGGATACTTTTAAAGCCTATATTCATGGAGAAATTATCTCTTACTCTACCTATATAAAGAAAAAAGCTGACAAAGAAAGGTCTGACTTAGCAGCGATATTAAAAGATCTTGATCGAAAGTGTGCCCTATCTCCAGATCCAAGTATATATAATAAGCAGATTGAAATCCAATCCAAGTATAATCTTCTGCTGACTTACCCAATTGAACGACAGCTGTTGAGAGATAAAACTCAATTTTACATTCACGGGGATAGAACAGGTAGTTTATTAGCCAATCTCTTAAAATCTTTTACAGTTAATCATCAGATCACAGAAATTTTTAAAGATAATGGTACTAAGATATCCGACCATTCTGAAATTAACAACGTATTTAAAGACTTTTACCTTAAGTTATATCAGTCTGACTCTTCTTCAGATGATACCTATATGAATGCTTTTTTCAGTAATATCAACATTCCTACATTGTCTGCTGATAGCCTAACACAGTTAGATCAGCCTATTTCCAATGAAGAAGTGGCTGAGGCTATACGTGTTTTACATTCTGGTAAGACCCCAGGACCTGATGGCTTTCCTGGGGAGTCTTATAAAACTTTCACTATGTTACTTACACCTTATTTATCCTCTGTTTTATCAGAGTCCTTTAAATCAGGTAAACTCCCTCAATCATTTTATTAAGCTTTTATTTCTCATATTCTTAAAAAAAATAAAAATCCAGCTGAATGTTCTTCATACAGACCTTTTTCTTTATTAAATGTTGATACAAAAATTTTATCCAAAATCTTGGCTCGAAGACTTAAAAATATTTTACCATCTATTATATCACATGACCAGACAGGATTTATTAAAAATCGTTACTCACATTTTAATATACGTTGGTTATTGAATGTGATATATTCACCATCTAAAAAAATATCAGAGTGTATATTATCCTTAGATGCAGAAAACGCCTTCGATATGATTGAGTGGAATTATCTTTTTAAGACCTTAGAAAAGTTTAATTTTGGGCCTAATTTTATTTGTTGGGTTAAATTAATTTACTTATCTCCTACTGCTCAGGTTATTACTAACTCTCAAATTTCTAAGCCCTTTAAATTACAGCGGGGAACTAGACAAGGTTGCCCTCTTAGTCCTTTACTTTTTGCTTTAGCTATAGATCCCTTAGCAATAGCATTTCAAGAACCTAAGGACATTTCTGGTGTACTAAGGGAAGGTATGACTCATAAAATTTCGTTATACGCTGATGATATTTTACTTTTTATCTCTAACACTGAAACTTCTTTACCTTTGGTTCTTTCTTTAATTTCCCAGTTTAGTTTTTTTTCAGGATATAAGCTGAACTTACATAAAAGTGAGCTATTTCCTTTAAATGACCTAATGTCATCAAATGCCAAATTTCCGTTCCAAGTTGTTACAAGTCAATTTACATATCTAGGTGTAACAATTACTAAAAACTTCAAGGATTTATTTAAAGAAAACTTAAACCCCTTATTGAATTATGTGAAAAAGACACTTTCTAAATGGTCTCCTCTTTCTTTATCCCCAATTGGCCGAATTAATTCGATTAAAATGAAGATTCTTTCTAAATTTTTATATCTTTTTCAGGCTTTACCTATTTTTATTCCTAAGACCTACTTTGATTCTTTAGATTCAATTTTAACATCTTATATTTGGAATAATACCTGGATTGATACCTGGAATTATGATGTTGTAGCTATTAGTGAAACATGGTTGCAGGAAGGGTGTGATTGGCAACTAAATATTCCTGGATTTAGTTGCTTCAGGTGTGATAGAGTAGGAGGGGCCAGAGGAGGAGGTGTTGCATGCTTGTCCGAGAAAATCTTATGGCGGTGCTTTGGAAGGATAGATTAGAGAGCTCCTCTAGGGAGGCTATTTGGGTGGAATTGAGGAATGGGAAAGGTGTAGTAACACTGATAGGAGTGTATTATAGGCCACCTAATGGGGAGCGTGAGTTGGAAGAGCAAATGTGTAAGGAGATAGCAGATATTTGTAGTAAACACAAGGTGGTGATTGTGGGAGATTTTAATTTTCCACGCATAGATTGGGAAGCTCATTCTGTAAAAGGGCTGGATGGTTTAGAGTTTGTGAAATGTGTGCAGGATAGTTTTTTGCAACAATACATAGAAGTACCGACTAGAGATGGGGCAGTGTTGGATCTCCTGTTAGGGAATGCAATAGGTCAGCTGACAGATGTATGTGTTGGGGAGCACTTCGGGTCCAGTGATCACAATAGCATTAGCTTCAATATAATTATGGAGAAGGACAGGACTGGACCTAGAGTTGAGATTTTTGATTGGAGAAAGGCTAACTTTGAGGAGATGCGAAGGGATTTAGAGAGAGTGGATTGGGTCAAGTTGTTTTATGGGAAGGATGTAATAGAGAAATGGAGGTCATTTAAGGATGAAATTATGAGGGTACAGAATCTTTATGTTCCTGTTAGGTTGAAAGGAAAGGTTAAAGGTTTGAAAGCGCCATGGTTTTCAAGGGATATTAGAAACTTGGTTCGGAAAAAGAGGGATGTCTACAATAGATATAGGCAGCATGGAGTAAAGGAATTGCTCGAGGAATATAAAGAATGTAAAAGGAATCTTAAGAAAGAGATTAGAAAAGCTAAAAGAAGATACGAGTTTGGTTTGGCAAATAAGGTGGAAGTAAATCCGAAAGGTTTCTACAGTTATATTAAAAGCAAGAGGATAGTGAGGGATAAAATTGGTCCCTTAGAGAATCAGGGTGGTCAGCTATGTGTGGAGCCGAGGGAGATAGGAGAGATTTTGAATGATTTCTTCTCTTTGGTATTCACTAAGGAGAAGGATATTGAATTGTGTAAGGTGTGGGAAACAAGTAAGGAAGTTATGGAACCTATGACAATTAAAGAGGTGGAAGTACTGACGCTTTTAAGAAATTTAAAAGTGGATAAATCTCCAGGTCTTGACAGGATATTCCCCAGGACCTTGAGGGAAGTTTGTGTAGAGATAGCAGGAGCTCTGACGGAGATCTTTCAGATGTGCCGGAGGATTGGCGTATTGCTCATGTGGTTCCATTGTTTAAAAAGGGTTCTAGAAGTAAGCCTGGCAATTATAGACCTGTCAGTTTGACATCAGTGGTGGGTAAATTAATGGAAAGTATTCTTAGAGATAGTATTTATAATTATCTGGATAGACAGGATCTGATTAGGAGTAGCCAGCATGGATTTGTGCGTGGAAGGTCATGTTTGACAAACCTTATTGAATTTTTTGAAGTAGTTACGAGGAATGTTGACGAGGGTAAGGCAGTGGATGTAGTCTATATGGACTTCAGCAAGGCCTTTGACAAAGTTCCACATGGAAGGTTAGTTAAGAAGGTTCAGTCGTTAGGTATTAGTGCTGGAGTAATAAAATGGATTCAACAGTGGCTAGATGGGAGATGCCAGAGAGTAGTGGTGGATAATTGTTTATCGGGATGGAGGCCGGTGACTAGCGGGGTGCCTCAGGGATCTGTTTTGGGCCCAATGTTGTTTGTAATATACATAAATGATCTGGATGATGGGGTGGTAAATTGGATTAGTAAGTATGCTGATGATACTAAGGTAGGAGGTGTTGTGGATAATGAGGTGGGTTTTCAAAGCTTGCAGGGAGATTTATGCCGGTTAGAAGAATGGGCTGAACGTTGGCAGATGGAGTTTAATGCTGAGAAGTGTGAGGTTCTACATTTTGGCAGGAATAATCCAAATAGAACATACAGGGTAAATGGTAGGGCATTGAGGAATGCAGTGGAACAGAGAGATCTAGGAATAACAGTGCATAGTTCCCTGAAGGTGGAGTCTCATGTAGATAGGGTGGTGAAGAAGGCTTTTGGAACGCTGGCCTTTATAAATCAGAGCATTGAGTACAGAAGTTGGGATGTAATGTTAAAATTGTACAAGGCATTGGTAAGGCCAAATTTGGAATATTGTGTACAGTTCTGGTCACCGAATTATAGGAAAGATATCAATAAATTAGAGAGAGTGCAGAGACGATTTACTAGGATGTTACCAGGGTTTCAGCACTTAAGTTACAGAGAAAGGTTGAACAAGTTAGGTCTCTATTCATTGGAGCGTAGAAGGTTGAGGGGGGATTTGATCGAGGTATTTAAAATGTTGAGAGGGATAGATAGAGTTGACGTGAATAGGCTGTTTCCATTGAGAGTAGGGGAGATTCAAACGAGAGGACATGATTTGAGAGTTAGGGGGCAAAAGTTTAAGGGAAACACGAGGGGGTATTTCTTTACTCAGAGAGTGATAGCTGTGTGGAATGAGCTTCCTGTAGAAGTAGTAGAGGCCAGATCAGTTGTGTCATTTAAGGTAAAATTGGATAGGTATATGGATAGGAAAGGAGTGGAGGGTTATGGGCTGAGTGCGGGTAGGTGGGACTAGGTGAGATTAAGAGTTCGGCACGGACTAGGAGGGCCGGAATGGCCTGTTTCCGTGCTGTGATTGTTATATGGTTATAAGTTACGAGGAATGTTGACGAGGGTAAGGCAGTGGTTGTAGTCTATATGGACTTCAGCAAGGCCTTTGACAAAGTTCCACATGGAAGGTTAGTTAAGAAGGTTCAGTCGTTAGGTATTAATGCTGGAGTAATAAAATGGATTCAACAGTGGCTAGATGGGAGATGCCAGAGAGTAGTGGTGGATAATTGTTTATTGGGATGGAGGCCGGTGACTAGCGGGGTGCCTCAGGGATCTGTTTTGGGCCCAATGTTGTTTGTAATATACATAAATGATCTGGATGATGGGGTGGTAAATTGGATTAGTAAGTATGCCGATGATACTAAGGTAGGAGGTAGGAGGTGTTGTGGATAATGAGGTGGGTTTTCAAAGCTTGCAGGGAGATTTATGCCGGTTAGAAGAATGGGCTGAACGTTGGCAGATGGAGTTTAATGCTGAGAAGTGTGAGGTTCTACATTTTGGCAGGAATAATCCAAATAGAACATACAGGGTAAATGGTAGGGCATTGAGGTATGCAGTGGAACAGAGAGATCTAGGAATAACAGTGCATAGTTCCCTGAAGGTGGAGTCTCATGTAGATAGAGTGGTGAAGAAGGCTTTTGGAACGCTGGCCTTTATAAATCAGAGCATTGAGTACAGAAGTTGGGATGTAATGTTAAAATTGTACAAGGCATTGGTAAGGCCAAATTTGGAATATTGTGTACAGTTCTGGTCACCGAATTATAGGAAAGATATCAATAAATTAGAGAGAGTGCAGAGATGATTTACTAGGATGTTACCTGGGTTTCAGCACTTAAGTTACAGAGAAAGGTTGAACAAGTTAGGTCTCTATTCATTGGAGCGTAGAAGGTTGAGGGGGGATTTGATCGAGGTATTTAAAATTTTGAGAGGGATAGATAGAGTTGACATGAATAGGCTGTTTCCATTGAGAGTAGGGGAGATTCAAACAAGAGGACATGATTTGAGAGTTAGGGGGCAAAAGTTTAAGGGAAACACAAGGGGGTATTTCTTTACTCAGAGAGTGATAGCTGTGTGGAATGAGCTTCCTGTAGAAGTAGTAGAGGCCAGTTCAGTTGTGTCATTTAAGGTAAAATTGGATAGGTATATGGACAGGAAAGGAGTGGAGGGTTATGGGCTGAGTGCGAGTAGGTGGGACTAGGTGAGATTAAGAGTTCGGCACGGACTAGGAGGGCTGAGATGGCCTGTTTCCGTGCTGTGATTGTTATATGTTATATATGGTTATAATAAACAAGCTCGTTTAAGTAAAGTTTACCTACAAAGAAATAAAGAGATGGGTAGATTAGCCCTACCCAATTTTAGGTTTTACTATTGGGCTGCCAATATAAGGAATATTACTTTCTGGTTCTATTATATTCATCGTAAAGATTGCCCATCATGGGTCTCCTTAGAAGTTAATTCTGTAAAAAATTCCTCTATCGTCTCTCTTCTTGGATCATACTCTTCCTTTTCAGCAAATAAAACAATAATTGTTAAGCAAACTTTAAGGATTTGGACTCAATTTAGAAAATTTTTTGGTTTAGCGAATTTTTCATTATCATCTCCCATTCTCCTTAGTTATTTTTTTATCCCTTCCATGACTGACAAAGTCTTTAAGGATTGGGATGAACTAGGTATTAAGTGTTTTTGGGACCTGTTTATCTCAGGATCTCTTGCTTCATTTGACCAATTGTCAACTAAATTTGCACTCCCAAAAACACATTTTTACAGATACCTTCAAATTAGAGATTTCTTACGTTTCCAATTAACTACCGGTACTTTTCTTATAGGTCCTGATAAAAATTTACTGGACGATCTTTTAAATTTAAAACCTTTTGTTAATGGTTCTATTACCGGTACCTATAACTTGTTGATTGATTCTAGACAAGACTTTTTAGATAAAATAAAAAAAGCTTGGGAGGATGACCTAAATTGTCAGATTTCTGATGATAAATGGAATAAAATTCTTAAATGGGTTAATAAATCATCTTTCTCTGCTCGTCATTCTCTTCTACAATTTAAAGTGGTTCATAGAGCTTACATTTCTAAACAGAAGCTGTCCAGTTTTTATCCGAATGTTTCTCCACTTTGTAATAAATGCAACTCTGCAAATGCCTCTTTAATTCATATGTTTTGGTTTTGCCCTAAAATTGAAAAGTTTTGGCAGGAAGTATTCCATACCTTCTCACAACTTTTTAGGGTCCAATTTGACCCAAATCCCCTTACTGCCTTGTTTGGTATTATTGCAAATGAAGATATAACATTAAATACTCCTAACCTACAGGTTTTACCCCTCCTACACATCTTCAATGGCTACGTGATATTATGTCTTATTTAAATTTAGAAAAGATTCGCTGCTCAGTCTTAAATTCAAAACAATCTTTTTATGATATCTGGGGACCTTTCCTAAATTACCTATCCAATTTATAAAGTTTAACAGTGCACAGACTTTTATGTATATTTTTATCTTCTCTTCATAAGCGAATATGTTTTTTTAAATTATCCATTATCATCCATCAGCTTTTTTCTTTGGTAGTTGGTAGGGGGAAGACTTTTTATATAAAAAATTTCTTTTATGATGTATGACCTATCTTTAAATTTTTGATTCCAGAGTGGTATACCTTTATGTGTTATGCTATAACATTTTGATCAATTTTATTACAAGATATGAATGTACACAAGTTATGTTGAGATGTATCTATGTGTTGCACTCTGTAAATCTTGTTTTTCCTTCTGAATAAAAATATTGTAAAAAGAAAAAGATGCTGCCTGGCCTGCTGACTTCCTTCAGCATTTTGTCTGCGTTGCTTGGATTTCCAGCATCTGCAAATTTTCTATCGTTTGAGAATATGGGGGTACTGAAAACTATTTAATATTGAAAGGCCTACATGGACCATAAGATATGAGAACAGAATTAGGCCACTTGGCCCATCGAGTCTGCTCTGCTAATTCATCATGGCTGATTCTTTTTTTCCTCAGGCCCAATCTCCTCCCTTCTCCCCGATTCGTTTCATGCCCTGACCAATCAAGAATTAATCAACCTCTACTTTAAATATGCCCAATGACTTGGCCTCCATGGCCATCTGTGACAATGAATTCCTCAGATTCATTGAAGTAGTATGGGATTGAGTGGGATCTGGGATCACCCATGATGATATGGCTGAGCAGGTTCAATGGACTGAATGGCCTAATTCTGCTCCCATGTCTTATGATTCACCATCATCTGGCTAAAGAAGTTCCACCTCACCTATGATCTAAAAGGACTACCCACTATTCTGAGGCTGTGTCCTCTGGTCTTAGACTTCCTCACCATAAACATCCTCTCCACATTCATTCTACCAAGGCTTTTGAACATTCGATCTATAGTTCAGCTGAGGCGCTGGCTTCTTGCTGTGGATTTAGACCCTCTGACTCTGTGTTGCCCTGTCCCGGGATATCTTACGTGGCGCGGAACGTCTCCACTGCCTCGGGATATCTCCCCTAACCCAGGCTATCTCTCTGACCCGGAATTTCTCCACTGTTCTGGGATCTCCCACAGGCTGGTGTTCCCCTGGTCACTGCTGCTCAAAGGAGGGAGCTTTATTCTTTGTCCAGAGGCCGAATGTTCGGGATCGAGTCAACTGCATCGGTTTGTCGCCAGATGTGAGGTCGCTTTGCTGTATCCTGCTCCGCCGCGGAGAGTGCTGCCCCTTTTGTCGACGGGGAGGTGAGGGACACCTGAGATGACCTCAGAATCAGATCGGAGTATGGAGTCTACGGAGGGGAGAGGCGTGCCAGGGAGGGCCGAGTGGTCATCGGGCGAAAGGGACGGTGAACCCGTTTGGGCTTCAGTACCAATGACAACAGATCGGAATGACCATTCTGCCTGAAGCTCATTGTTAAGATGGGGAAGTCGGCTGCGAGATGAGGGGAGGGTTTGTGGGCCGCAGGGGAGAGAGGCAATTTCTCTGGCCAGGGTTTGAGGCTGGTCACTAGGCGCAGCCCCGGGACCTACTGGGACTGTCGGCTGGACTGCTGCAGACACACAGGATCAGGGTGCTGAGGATCCCACAGATTGGACAGCACCTGTAGGGAGGAGAACTGCCGATCTTTCGGGGGAAGGGGAGCGGGTCAGTGTGGAGAGGGGGAAGAGATTGGGGAACCTACCCGCCAGTCCTTCAGTATCGCCCCTCCCACATCATAGTGCTCCCTCAGTATCTCCCCCTCAGAACTGCCGCTTATACAAAACTACAAAAATTTATTTACACAAAAACACGCAAAATACAAACATCAAGTATTTCCTGAGGCAGAGAGCCACCAGCTGGGTCTGCAGTTGGAAGACTTAGGACTGCAGCAAAGACCCAATGCCTCTTATTTCCCCAGAAGTTCACCAGATTCCTTTGGGTCCTGGAGACAAAAGCTGTTGGCGGGATTCAAGTATCAGCCGGTATCATATTATGAAGGTGACCAGCTGAATTATGACCAATACTCTAACTCGGTATGAGATGGCACGAAGGAGGCCTGACCTTCATCCCAGCCGGGCAGAGATTTTTGTCTCCAAGTCCTGCCAGTTCGTCAGCCAGGCCTCCTCCGTTGAGCTCAGGTAGACCCCAAGTAGAAGAGATGCTTGGTGCTGCACGCAAATGGCCTCAACCTGTCTGGTAGGGAGTCCACCTGCCACAAACCCAAGAGGCCCACACTCTTCTCCCAGTTGTAATGTATTGTGTGAGTATTCATAGGTCAGAGTGCGTATGACGTCAGGACGGGGGTAAGAAAAAATGGAAGTCTGTTAAATAAATGTGGTTGTTCAATCTACAGCGGTGTCTGAGTCACATCAATATGACATGGTGTCAGAAGAAATCGTGAAACAAAAATAAAAAAGGAAGAGAAGACATGTAAAAGATGTCACAGTTACAGCCACTGTCAAGTTTAAGCCGACAAGGTAATATTGCTGAGGATTGGAAGGTATGAGTCCAGAAGTTTGAGCTGTTTTGCACCATTAGCGGCGTAGCTGAAAAGATGGAGAAAGTGCAATGTGCTACGTTTCTGCATGTGGCGGGGGCGGAGGCAATAAAGGTTTGCAACACGTTTGTCTTCCAAGATGATGAGCAAGATAAAATTGAAGTGTTGAAGAAAAAGTTTCAAGGTTACTGCGAACCGAGAAAAAACCTACCGTACATCCGACACATGTTTTTCACGAGGGCTCAAGGACCGACAGAGACCATAGACGCCTATGTAACAGATTTGAAGAACAAGACAAAAGACTGAGTTCAGACAACTGCATGTTTCTTTAATATGTGACAGGATTGTATGCGGCATACGAGATGATCAAGAGAGAGGCAGTCCATTGAGAGAGACGGATCTTACATTAGAAAAGGCAATTGATGTTTGCCGTGCCGGCGAGATCACATCAAGTCAGGTTAAAGCACTCAATGAAGAGATTGAAGTGCACAAAATAAAAACTGTGAAAACTGACAAGAGTAGGACAAAGCCAGCTCCACAGGATGATCAAAAGGAAGTTAACTGCAACAGATGTGGTTATAAACATGGATACAGAAAATGTCCAGCCTTTGGTCAGACATGCAAGTTATGCCAGAAAAGAAATCACTTTGCAAAGATGTGCAAATCGCAGGAGCACGCAAGGAAAATGCATGCTGTGGAGCAGAGTGAGGGCAACAGTGACATGTTCATTGGCACAATTGAAGTGGAACAGGAGGTATGCATCAAGAATATTGACAATGCAGAGATGGAGGATGAAGATGATTGGACTCAAGATCTGAGGATAAACAGGAGGAATGTGACATTTAAGCTTGACACCGGGGCAAAGTGCAATGTAATGTCAGCAGAAACATTCAACTCACTGGACATCAGAGGAAGACTGAGAAAATCCACCTGCAAGCTTGTTGCATATTTCGGCCACAAGACAGCGCCATTGGGAAAGAAAACACTCACCTGTGAGTACAAAGGATAAAAACACAAGATACAGTTTGAGATAGTAGAGCAACATGTTCCAGCAATACTGGGCAAAGCAACATGCACAAAGCTAGGCCTGGTGAAGTGAACCTATGGTGTTGAAAAAGAAAATGACATTCTCAAAGACTTTGCTGACTTGTTTTCTGGACTAGGATGTTTACCAGGGAAACACCATATCCAGATTGATCCAACTGTTGTGCCTGTCGTGCATGCCCTGAGAAAGATTCCAGTAGCTCTCAGGGATCGAGTAGTGGAGGAGCTACACAGAATGGAACAGATGGGAGTCATAACAAGACAAATAGAACCGACCGACTGGGTGAGTAGTATGGTGACAGTGGTCACAGAAAAAAAGATGAGAATTTGCCTGGATCCACAAGATCTCAACCAAGCCATCAAAAGAGAACACTATCCGCTGCTCATGGTTGAAGAGGTTGTCTCCCGCATGCCTAATGTGAAACACTTTTCAGTATTGGATGCAAATCAAGGTTTCTGGCAGATCAAGCTGGATGAAGAAAGTTCCAGATTATGCACTTTCAACACGCCCATAGGGAGATATCGTTTCCTGCGTCTACCCTTTGGGATTTCTTCTGCATCAGAGGTATTCCAGAGGTCAGTGGCACAAATGATTGAAGGCCTGGATGGAGTGGTCAACATCATTGATGATTTGCTGATATGGGGTGACACCATTGAGGAACATGATCAGAGATTGAGGAAGCTTCTGGAGAGAGCACGTGAGTACAACCTAAAACTGAACAAAAGTAAATGTAGGATCAGAACTACAGAGATCAAATACATAGGTCACGTACTCAGCGCTGATGGGCTAAAACCTGATAATGAAAAGGTCAGGGCTATGGTACAGCTACCACCACCCAAAGACAAGCAAGAACTATTGAGGTTCATGGGCATGATACAGTATCTTGCCAAATTCATTCCCAACTTATCAGAGGTCAGCACTCCACTTCGAAAGCTATTAGAGAGCAACACTGAATGGCATTGGGAAGATGAACAAAAGAAAAGTTTTGACACATTGAAGCAGTTGGTTACCAATGCGCCAGCCCTCAAGTTCTATGATGTCAATAAACCGGTGACGATGTCTGTGGATGCCAGTTCGGAAGGAATAGGAGCTGTTATACTGCAGGATGGGAGGCCTGTGGCGTATGGATCACAAGCAATTACAGACTGTCAATGCCGATATGCTCAAATTGAGAAGGAATTACTCGCCATAGTTTATGGGTGTGAGAAGTTCCACCAATATGTATATGGCAAAAAAATCCAGATTGAGAGTGATCACAAACCACTAGAGAGCATCTTCAAAAAGCCACTTCACCAAGCTCCTATGAGGCTGCAAAGGATGCTTCTCAGGCTACAGAGGTACACTCTCACAGTCACCTATAAACCAGGAAAAGAACTGTACATCGCTGATGCTTTGAGCCGTGCTTACCTCAAAGAGCAAAAGGAAGAGTTGCTAGGAAGAGAGCTGGAGGTCAACTGGGTTACACCTCAGCTACCCATCTCTGAGGGGAAGTTGAACATGTTCAGGAAAGCAACTGCAGATGATCCTGAAATGCAAATGCTAAGAGACATTATGATGAACGGATGGCCAACAGAAAGAAAAGATGTTCCAAAAGAAATACAGAAATACTGGACGTTTAAAGAGGAAATCAGGACTAATATTCAAAACGGCAAAACTCAAATGAGACAGGAAATGCTCAACAGAATTCATGAGTTGCACCTGGGGATAGTGAAATGTAAAGAAAGGGCAAGGGGCATTCTCTATTGGCCAGGTATGTCAACTCAGATAGAGGACATTGTGTCTCGGTGTGCTGTCTGTAATGAAAACAAAGCAACAATCCAAGAGAGCCTTTGCTTCCCCATCCATTACCAGGAAGACCATGGGAGAAGATTGGCACAGATCTCTTTCACTACAATGGTGCAGAATATCTGCTTTGTGTGGACTACTATTCAAAATATCCGGAGATCACCAAGTTAAGTGACACGTCCAGTCAAGGTGTCATTACTGCAATGAAGTCGACATTCGCAAGACATAGTATTCCAGATATTGTTTTTAGTGACAATGGTCCACAATATGCCAATGGTGAGTTTAGAGGGTTCTCAGAAAGCTGGGAATTTCAACATGTTACTTCCAGTCCTGGGCACGCTCAGTCTAATGGACAAGCAGAGAGATCTGTACAAACTGTGAAGAACATGCTCAAGAAGACACACAGCAGCAACGGTGACCCGTACATTGCTCTGCTTGAATACCGCAACACACCGATTGAGGGTGTGGGCTTCTCTCCTGCACAGCTGTTGATGGGACGTCGTCTGAAGTCCAAGCTGCCAACATCCACAACTCTACTGACTCCTGAAGGTAATCTTCAAGTACATGACAAGCAAAAGTACAAGCAAATAAAGCAAAAGAGCTACTATGACAGACATACAAGACAGTTGCCAGATCTGCATACAGGTGAAAATGTCAGAATACAGAGAGGAGACACTTGGCAGCCGGCTGTGGTTGTGAACAGACATCAGCAACCAAGATCCTTCATAGTTTGCACGCTGGATGGAAGAGTCTACAGGAGGAACAGGAAGCATCTGCTGAAGAGAGGTGAGAGGGAGTTTCCACGTACAGATCCACAGGGCATTTCCACAGATACAGACATGGAAACAAATGACACCAAGAGTGAGGGGCGCGACGAAACCCCACAACGCAATGAAGGTGAGGGTTCGGCGCAGACCGACCGAGGTGGAAATGCAGACCGCAAAGACACAGAGGTCACTCGAGAGACTGACACTGATGAAGGACAAGCACAGTCACAGTTGTATCGCACACGGTCTGGGAGACAAGTCAAACTTCCAGCTAGATACAGAGAATAGATCTACCGACAGTCTCACACAGTTTGAGGCAAAGTCACACATGTTATAAGTTCCAAGGTGTGAAATAAAAGGTTTATTAGTCGTATGTTAGTAAAAGAAAATACACTGCTGTTAGTATTGTAAGACACAATGTCGAATACAGTATAAGTTAAGATTTTTTTTAGTTTATGTCATGGCTGTTGCAATATAAGAAAGGCATTGTTTTGGTAATTCACAGTGTTGTAAAAAAAAATCTTGAGAAGGGGGATGTAATGTATTGTGTGAGTATTCGTAGGTCAGAGTGCGTATGACGTCAGGACGGGGGTAAGGAAAAATGGAAGTCTGTTAAATAAACGTGGTTGTTCAATCTACAGCAGTGTCTAAGTTACATCAATACTACACCAGTTAACCCTTGCAGACAGAGGACATGGCCAAGAAGATCTGCTGCCTGTTTCGCATCGTCTGAAAGTCAATCAAGTCGGTGACCATGAGGAGGATGTCATCGGCATAGCCGACAGGATGACCTCCATGTCTGGTTTGCGTCAAACCAAACCCATCAACCTCCTACGGAGGAGGCACCAAAATGGGGCACCCTTGAAACACTCCCCCACCTCCCAAAGCACAAGGGCTCTGTCAAAGATCCATTAAGCTTAACGAGGCATTCCGCACCAGTGTACAACAGTCGGGCGCGTGTCAGAAAATGAGGCGCGAGCACAAATGCTTGCAGAGTCCCAAAAAGTACTTGTAGTGTACCCTATTGAACGCCTTCTCCTGATCAAGGGAGGAAAAGGTGACTGACAGACCAGCCTTCTGGCACAGGTGATGCACTATCAATTACTCCAAAAGACTGGAAGTAGAGTAAATACTGAAAGGCTTTTATTAACAATAAAATGGATCCACGTCCATGCTGTATGTCTGTCCTGGACCGTGGGAGGAGCAGTGACACAATCGCCTTTATTCAGGGGTCTGTGGGAGGAGCCACAGGAGCAGTCAGCAGAGGGGCGTGTCCAGGCATGTCCAGACAGATAACCCAGTTACAACTTATATACATGGTTTACCACAACAGGTGAATCAGATCCTGGTGAAGGTGGATATTGTCCAGGAGGGACTGCCCTTGGATCAGGGTGGATCACTTGAACCAGCACAGAACCCCGATGACTGGCTATTGCCCAGGCAACGATCTAATACTCCGCCCATGGAGAGATACTGGACGCCATTTATTTAGCAAACAGAGATTCCTCTTTCTTTGATAGCAGGGCTACAACTGCGCACCAAGAGAAGGCTATCTCACCCGTTGCCATGCTTTCCCGAAATATCCTTGCATAAACAGATGTCCCAGAAGGCCTGGAGAAATTCAACAGTCAACCTGTCTAGTCCCAGGGGCTTGCCTCTCTGCGGCTGGTTGAGGACGCTGGTCAGCTCCTCCAAGATTGCGGAGCATTTAACTGATCAGCACCCTTGGCAAGTCCTCCCTCAGAGCTTTGCGTGCATCCTCACCACCTGGCGAGAATAGAGCCTCATTGGAGGAATGGACCTGCAATAATTTTTGCTGGATCTATGACTGAGGAGCCATCCTCTGCCAGTAACTCCACGCACTGCCTGCGAACGCCCCTCTCCTTTCGAGAGAGTAGAAGAAGGGCGAAGCGTGGCCCAGCCAGATCCTGCACCATCTGGAACCATGACCTCACTTGAGCGCCTTGGGACCTCTGGCAGATGCCTCAGCACCTCCTTCTTCCTCTGGTATTCATTCCCGAGGGCTGGTCCCCATTGGTCGGTCCTAGCCAGGACTCCAAGTCGATCAGCTCATTCTCAAGCTGATCGATCCCAGACACCCGCTGCTTGGTCAACCCATGAGCATATTCCTAACAGAACAGTCGGATGTGAACCTTGCCCACATCTCAGGGAGGAAAGCTCCTCTGTTCTTCCTGCCAAGTCTTCCAAAACTGATGTAACGAAACCCGGAACCGGCCATCTTCCAGCAGCTGGATTTTGAAATGCCAAAACACGGACCCCAGGCAGGCAGGGTACTGAATTCTACCTGCCACAGGTGGAGGTCCAAGTGTGTAACTTGTTCATTCTTTATACACCACTGGAACCTTTCATTTAGCTTGTTGTTTTATGATACGGAATGAATTTGAATGAAATGCGGAGTGTGTGGGGGCGGGTCGAAGTGAAGGGTGAGGGTTCCTACCTCTGCTGGAGAGGCCGCTCTGTACCAGAAATTCCCTCAGATACAGTACATTGCTTCCGCTGGCAGTGCGACGCACACTGACTGTAATTACCCTATTGTCCACACGGCGGGGCTACTGTGCTACAGGGACCTGAGCATCACCACACCCTCGTTTGTAAGAAGACTCGCGAATTGTTAAACTGGCACAATTAAGTTCGGATACATTTTTTTTGCAGAAAGTATTGTTCCAACATTAGCTAAAAGAGACTGAACAAAGGCAGCAAGGAGAGAGCAGCTAGAACTGTTGCAGAGATTGGAGCAGGACTCAGGAACGCTGGTTTACACCTGACGCACTCTCCACATGCGTCCACAGAAATTCTTCAACTCTGGAAAAGCTGCAGAAACAATGGCTTAATCTATTCTAGCAACACGCACAAAATGCTGGAGGAACTCAGCAGGCCAGGCAGCATCTGTGGAAAGAGTACAGTCCACGTTTCGGGCTGAACCCCTTCAGCAGGACTGGGAGTCGATTGGTGAAAGAGATAAAGGGCTGGAGAAGGGAGAATCTGATGGGAGAGGGTAGAAGACCATGGAAGAAAGGGAAAGGGGAGGAGCACCAGAGGGAGGTGATGGCAGGAAAGAAGATAAGGTGAGAGAGGGAAACAGGAATGGGGGATGGTGAAGAAGAGGGGGTGGGGCCATTACTGGAAGTTAGAGAAATGGATGTTCATGCCATCAGGTTGGAGGCTACCCAGATGGAATATAATGTGTTGTTCCTCCAACCTGAGTGTGGCCTCATTGTGGCAGTAGAGAAGGCCATGGATAGACATGTCAGAATGAGAATGGGAAGTAGAATTGAAATGGTTGGTCACCAGGAAATTCCACTTTTTCTGGTGGAGCAGCGCAGGAGCTCGGCAAAGTGGTATCCCAATCTACGTTGGGTCTCACCGATATACAGGAGGCCACACTGGGAGCACTGGATACAGTAGGTGACCCCAACAGACACACAGGAGAAGTGTCACCTCACCTGGAAGGACTCGAGGAGAAATACCAGGATGGAGATCAGTGGGGAGGGACGAATGGAAGAGGGAGTCGTGCAGGGAGTGATCCCTGTGGAAAGTTTTGGGGAGGGGGGAAGGTAAGATGTCCTTTCTGGGATCAGTTGCAAATGGTGGAAGTTCTGCAGAATTACATGCTGGACACAGGGGCTGGTGGAGTGGTAGGTGAGGACAAGAGGAACTCAATTCCTGGTGGGGTGGCAGGAGGATGGAGTGAAGGCAGACATGCGGAAAGTGAGGGCAGCGTTGATGGTGGAGGAAGGAAAGCCCCTTTCTTTGATGGAGGACATCTCCTTCGTTCTGGAATGAAAACCCTCATCTTGAGAGCAGATGCAGTGGAGGTGGAAAAACTGAAGAAAGGGGATGGTATTTTTACAAGTAACAGGGTGGGAAGAGCTGTAGTCCTGGTAGCTGTGGGTTTATAAAATTTATCAGCACATAAGCTGTCTCCAGAGATAGTTAAAGAGAGATAGTCAAAGGGGAGGGAGGTGTCGGAAATGGACCAGGTAAATTTGAGGGCGGGGTGGAAGTTGGTGGCAAAGTTGATGAAGTCAATGAGCCTAGAATGGGTGCAAAAAGCAGCACCAATGCAGTCATTGATGTAGCGTGGGAAAAGCTGGTGAGTGATATGTAGACTGGGCTTGGAACATAGACTGTTCTACATAGCTGACTAACAGGCAGGCGTAGCTGGGATCCATGGGAGTGCCCATGTCTACAGCTTTTGTTTGAAGAAACTGGGAGTAGCCAAAGGAGTAATTATTGAGAGTGAGGCCCAGTTCCACCAGACAAAATACTGGCTCCTGTCTGTGCCCAGTTCAGTTTCTGTGTTTCCTCACTGTGGGGTTATAGTCAAGTTTATCGTTATAGCCACAGGTCCACGTGTGTACAGGTACAATGAAAAACTTACTTTTTAATTGCTTTATTTATTTAGAGACACAGCACATAGTCGGCCCTATTGGCCGCACTGCCCCTGCAAACCTCCACAAACCCGATTGACCCTAACCTAATCACAGGGCAATTTACAACAACCAGTTAACCTAAGGGAATATCTTTAGACTGTGGGAGGAAACCAGAGCACCTGGGGAAAAGCCATGCATTCCACGGTTAGGATATACAGAAACTCCTTACTGAACAGTGCTGGAAAATGAACTCTGAATTCAGAATGCCCCGAGCTGTAATAGCGTCATGCTAACTGCTACACTACTTGTAGCTGCATCACAGGTACAGAGCATTAGATATGCAGCAGTTACAAGAAAAACATAAATTAAACATACATTCAGGAAAACACTAGTAGAGCAAAACAAATTATATTTTAGGCCAAAGTTGTTATAATGAGGTAGTGATTAGGGTTGTGCCAGATGGTTGGAGGGAATAGTTGCTCTTGATCCTGGAGGTGTGGTATTTCAGGCTTTTGTATCTGCTGCCCGATGGGAGCTGTGGAAGATAACGTGGATCGGATGGTGGGGATCTTTGATGATAGATGTAGCCTTGGATCAGTCTGGGTACAGAAGGGAGTTATGGTAACAGCTGTGTGAAGTGTCAGGTGCTCGTCTCCTCTGCGTTATGTGCTGTCCTTAGCAACGGAAAACATCTGAAGTTATAACAATGACTCACACACACACTTTCACCATGAAATATTCAGTTAGAATTACTTACCCCAAAATAACACCAGTGCCTTGTTCACAACAGAAAAATATCTTGTTTTTGGGTTCTACTCAGTGGGATTGAGATGCTATCAAAATGGAAGGGGAATGGTGCAGAGAGCGTCACACTGTGGGAAGGAAGGCTACACCCAGGGAAGGAGATCTTTCAGCTGAAGAAATTAAAGTGACCACTCAGACCTGCCAATTAAGAATGTGCAGGAGTTGAACAGCCTAATTTTGCTTCCATGTCTTATGGTTAAAAAGAAGAGAGCACAGGTAATAACAGAGATGAATAGCAAGGTCTAAGCAAATATCTGCTTGTTTGGAATTTGTGCCAAATGTGCAAAGTGTGCAGAGCAAGATACTGAGGGAAAGAACCAAAAAAACAAAAACTGGAACTTTTAAGTATAAAGCCCAAGTGCAAAATAAATTGTCTTCACAAAAAAGGGGCAGAGCTGGGCTGAGAAGTGGCAGATGGAATTCAATTCAGAAAAGTGTCAAGTGCTTCACTTTGGAAGGTCAAATTCGAAGACAGAATAAAGGATTACTAGGAGGATTCTTAACAGTGTGGATGGACAGAGGGATCCTGGGATTCACATCCATAACTCCCTTGAAGTCGCTGCGCAAGTTGATAAGGTGGTTAAGAAAGCATGTGAGATGCTGGCCTTCATTAGTCCTGGGATTGAGTTCCCGAGCCACGAGATAATGTTGCAGCTCCAGAAATCCCTGGTTAGACCACACTTGGAATATTGTGTTCAGTTCTGGTCACCTCATTGTAGGAAGGTTGTGGAAGCTTTAGAGAGGGTGCAGAGTAGTTTTACCTAGATGCTGCCTGGATTAGAGAGCATGTCATGAGTTGGGTTGAGTGAACTAGGGTTTTCTCTTTGGAGTGAAGGAGGATGAGAGGTGACTGATAGTTGATAAGAGGCGAAGATAATGTGTTTAGCTAGAGACTTTTCCCCAGGGTGGAAATGGCTAATATGAGAGGGTTTTTAAGGTGATTGGAGGAAAGAATAGGGATATGACAGAAGCCGGTTTTTACATTGAGAGTGATGGGTGCATGGAACGCCCTGCCAGAGGTGGCGATAGAGGCAGATACATTAGGGACATTTGAGAGACTCTTAGATAGGCACATGGAAGATAGAAAAATGGAGAACTATGTGGATGGAAGGGTTAGATTGATCTTAGATTTGGTTAAAAGGTCAGCACAATATCATGAGCTGAAGGGACTGTACTGTTCAGTGTTCTATATTCAAGCCCTCCAGTGCTTTCTGGCACCCGTCCCAGCTCAGTCACATCCTTTGTGCAGCCGGGTGGCCAGAAGCTCCAGTGTGGTCTTCCACATGGGAATAGGAGGCATGTCCTGTGGGAAACCATTGACAGACACCCACCATCCTCTCCTTTCACTCCTCCATGAAGATGCCCTATCACTGGCCTCTCGCTGTGATAACGCTCCTGTGAAAGGCTGCGGGATGTTTGTTGTATGACAGCTTTTGCAGAAATAGCAACTGTTGCCCTGTGCTAATTATAACTTGTTGTTCCTCTGCTGCTGAGAACCCCGCCCCAGGATGTTGTTGTAAGTACTTCACAGAACATCAAATAGTGCAGCCAGAATCAGGCCCTTTGGTCACGGTGTCTGTGTCAGGTTAAGCTGCACATTTGCCTGCATCTAATCTATATCCCACTGTTCCCAGCCTCTTGCTGTGCCTGGCTAAATGACTCTCAAACACTGCTATCAAACTGTTTCCACTACCGCCTCTGGCAGCCTGTTCCAGGCACCCACCACTCTCTGTGTGTAAAATAAGACTTGCTCATAAATCTTCCTTAAACAGTTCCCCTCTCACCGTTAAGCTATGTCCTCTAGTATTTGACATTTTGACATAAGGTAAAAGACTCTGACGAACTATATCTATGCTGCTCATAATCTTATAAATCTCTATCACATCTCCCCTCAGCCCCCACCACTCCAGAAGAAACAACCCAAGTTTTTCCAACTTCCTCTTACAGCACATGCCCTCTATTCCACCCGCCAAAACCTTCACATCCTTCCTGGGTGACCAGAACTGCACACAGTACTCCAGATGTAGCCTAACCAAAGCTTTATACATGAATTTCTGACTTCTATATTGAGCACTCTGACCAATGAAGGTAAGTATTTGATAACCTTTACCATGCTGTCACTTTCAAAGAACTGTGGACTTGCACCTCAACATCCCCCTGTATGTCAATGGTCCTCAGGGTCCTGCCATTTACAGTACACTTTCTTCTTGCATTCAATACCCCGAAGTGCAACACCTCACACTTGTCTGAATTACATTCCATGTGCCATTTCTCTGCCCATGTTTCCAAATGGTCTGTATACTGCTGAATCCTTTAACAACCTTCCATGTTACCAACAATGCAACCATTTTCCATGTCATTTGCAAATTAACTGATCAGCTCACATAATTTTTCATCCAAATCCTATATATATCTACATCACAAAGAGCAGGGCTCCCAGCATTGATCTCTACAGAAGATCACTAGTCAGTCAGGATAACAGGATTATAAGGCTAACAGGGAGTTTAAGAAGGAAATTAGGAGAGCCAGAAGGGGCCATAAGAAGGCCTTGGCGGGCAGGATTAGAACCATAGAACATTACAGCACAGAAACAGGCCTTTTGGCCCTTCTTGGCTGTGCCGAACTATTTTTTTGCCTACTCCCACTGACCTGCACCTGAACCATATCCCTCCATACACCTTTCATCCATGTTTTTATTAAATGTTAAAGGTGAGCCCGCATTTATCGCTTCATCTGGCAGCTCATTCCACACTCCCACCACTCTCTGTGTGAAGAAGCCCCCCCCCCCATGTTCCCTTTAAACTTTTCCCCCTTCACCCTTAATCCATGACCTCTGGTTTTTTTCTCCCCTAGCCTCAGTGGAAAAAGCCTGCTTGCATTCACTCTATCTATACCCATCATAATTTTATATACCTCTATCAAATCTCCCCTCATTCTTCTACACTGCAGGGAATAAAGTCCTAACCTATTCAACCTTTCTCTTTAACTCAGTTTCTCAAGTCCTGGCAACATCCTTGTAAACCTTCTCTGCACTCTTTCAACCTTAATAATATTCTTCCTGTAATTTGGTGACCAAAACTGCTCACAATACTCCAAATTTAGCCTCACCAATGTCTTATACAACCTCACCATAACATTCCAACTCTTATACTCAATACTTTGATTTATAAAGGCCAATGTACCAAAAGCTCTCTTTACTACCCTATCTACCTGTGATGCCACTTTTAGGGAATTTTGTATCTGTATTCCCAGATCCCTCTGTTCTACTGAGCTCTTCAGTGTCCTACCATTTACCTTGTATGGTGTACCTTGGTTTTTCCTTCCAAAGTGCAATACCTCACACTTGTCTGTATTAAACTCCATCTGCCATTTTTAGCCCATTTTTCCAGCTAATCCAAATCCCTCTGCAAACTTTGAAAACCTTCCTCACTGTCCACTACACCTCCAATCTTTGTATCATCAGCAAATTTGCTGATCCAATTTACCACATTATCATCCAGATCATTGATATAGATGACAAATAACAATGGACCCAGCACTGATCCCTGTGGCACACCACTAGTCACAGGCCTTCACTCAGAGTAGCAATCTTCCACTACCACTCTTTGGCTTCTTCCATTGAGCCAATGTCTAATCCAATTTACTACCTCACCATGTATACCTAGTGACTGAATTTTCCTAACTAACCTCCCATGCGGGACCTTGTCAAAGGCCTTACTGAAGTCCATGTAGAAAACATCCACTGCCTTCCCTTTATCCACTTTCCTTGTAACCTCCTCAAAAAACTCTAATAGATTAGTTAAACATGACCTACCATGCACAAAGCTGTGTTGACTCTCCCTAATAAGTCCCTGTCTATGCAAATACTTATAGATTCTATCTCTTAGTACTCCTTCCAATAATTTACCTACTACCGACGTCAAATTTACTGGCCTATAATTTCCCAGATTACTTTTAGAGCCTTTTTTAAACAACAGAACTACATGAGCTATTCTCCAATCCTCCGGCACCTCACACGTAGATACCGACATTTAAAATATATCTGCCAGGGCCCCTGCAATTTCAACACTAGTCTCCTTCAAGGTCCGAGGGAATACCCTGGCAGGTCCTGGGGATTTATCTACTCTGATTTGCCTCAAGATAGCAAGCACCTTCTCCTCTTCAATCTGTATAGTTTCCATGACCTCACTACTTGTTTGCCTTATTTCCACTGACTCCATGCCAGTTTCCTTAGTAAATACAGATGCAAAAAACCCACTTAAGATCTCCCCCACTTCTTTTGGTTCCATACATAGCCGACCACTCTGATCTTCAAGAGGACCAATTTTATCCCTTACTATCCTTTTGCTCTTAATATACCTGTAGAAGCTCTTTGGATTATCCTTCACTTTGATTGCTAAAGTAACCTCATGTCTTCTTTTAGCCCTCCTGATTTCCTTAAGTATGCTTTTGCACTTTTAATACTCCTCAAGCACCTTATTTGCTCCCTATTTCCTATACATGTCATACATCTCTTTCTTCTTATCTATCAGAGTTCCAATATCCCTTGAGAACCAAGGTTCCTTATTCTTATTCACTTTGCCTTTAATCTGACAGGAACGTACAAACTCTCCACTCTCAAAATTTCTCCTTTGAAGGCCTCCCACTTACCAATCACATCCTTGCCAGAAAACAGCCTGTCCCAATCTATGCTTTTTAGATCCTTTCTCATTTCTTCAGATTTGACCTTTTTCCAGTTTAGAACCTCAACCCGAGGACCAGATCTACCTTTATCTATTATCCAGTGTTATGATCACTGAAACCAAAGTGTTCCCCTACACACCTATATAGGAGATCTAATATCACCTCCTCTCTAGTCAGTACCTCTATATATTGATTTAGAAAACTTTCCTGAACACATTTTACAAACCCTAACCTGTCTAGACCTTTAACAGTATGGGAGTCCCAATCAATATGAGGAAAATTAAAATCCCCTACTATCACAACTTAATGTTTCCTGCAGTTGTCTGCTATCTCTCTGCAGATTTGCTCCTTCAATTCTCGCTGACTATTGGAAAACCCCAAGGCATTCTACAAGTATGTGAAGAGCAGGAGGGTAAGGCATGAAAGAATAGGACCTAACAAGTGTCGCAGTGGGAAAGTGTGTATGGAACCGGAGGAAATAGCAGAGGTACTTAATGCTTTACTTCAGTATTCACTATGGAAAAGGCTCTTGGTGATAATAGTGATGACTTGCAGCTGATTGAAAAGCTTTTGCATGTAGATATTAAGAAAGAGGATGTGCTGGAGCTTTTGGAAAGCATTAAGTTGGGTAAGTTGCCGGGCCCGGATGAGATGTACCGCAGTCTACTGTGGGAGGCGAGGGAGGAGATAACTGAGCCTCAGGTAATGATCTTTGCAACATCAATGGGGACAGGAGAGGTTCCAGAGGATTGGAGGGTTGCGAATGTTGTTCCTTTATTAAAGAAAGAGAGTAGAGATAGACCAGGAAATTATAGACCAGTGAGTCTTACCTCAGTGGCTGGTAAGTTGATGGAGAAGATCCTGAGAGGCAGGATTTATGAACGTTTGGACAGGTATAATATGATTAGGAATAGTCAACACGGCTTTGTCAAGGGCAGGTTGTGCCTTACGAGCCTGATTGAATTTTTTGAGGATGTGACTAAATATATTGATGAAGGAAGAGCAGTAGGTGTAGTGTATATGGATTTTAGCAAGGCATTTGTAAGGTACCCCATGCAAGGCTTATTGGGAAAGTAAGGAGGCATGGGATCCAAGGGGACATTGCTTCGTGGATCCAGAACTGGCTTGCCCACAGAAGGCAAAGAGTGGTTGTAGACGGGTCATATTCTGCATGGAGGTCGGTCACCAGTGGAGTGCCTCAGGGATCTGTTCTGTGACCCTTACTCTTTGTGATTTTTATAAATGACCTGGATGAGGAAGTGGAGAGATGGGTTAGTAAGTTTGCTGATGACACTAAGGTTGGAGGTGTTGTGGATAATGTGGAGGGCTGTCAGATGTTACAGCGGGACATTGATAGGATGCAAAACTGGGCTGGGAAGTGGCAGATGGAGTTCAAACCAGGTAAGTGTGAGCTGGTTCATTTTGGTAGCTCAAATATGATGGCATGGCACGGCATGTGGCCTCTGTCGGTCATGGTCAACTATGGGTACTGCACCTCTGGTAGTCACTGATTTGTCGAGCAGCGTCGTCTGTGGCTATTGAGGCCAATCCTGGAACAGCAGGCTCTGCCACAGTTGCCGCATATGTAGGGCACGTGGAATTGTTATATGCTATCCACTGTACTCTCCACTCCTTAAACTGACTCAGGATCACTCTTTTGCCTTGCTCTAGGTGTTGCTGAAGAGTACCTCGCCATTTGTTGCGATCATCTGCTGTATCCTCCCAGCAGTCCGTGTTGATTCTTAAGGCTTTTATGTCGCGTTTGCAGAGGTCCTTGAAGTGAAGCTGAGGTCTACCAATGTTCCTCTTGCCTGTTGCTAGTTCTCCGTAGAGGACGTCCTTTGGCAGTCTACCATCCTTCATATGATGGATGTGGCTCAGCCAGCGCAGCCTGCGTTGTCTTAAAAGCGTGAACATTGTGGGGAGTCCAGCGTGGGAGAGGACCTCAGAGTTTGGGACTTGTCTCTCCAGGTGATGCCAAGGATGCAGCGAAGGCTGCGCAGGTGAAAACTATTGAGTTTCCTCTCCTGTTTGGAGTAGATGGTCCAAGTCTCGCTACCATACAGGAGGGTGATGATAACACATGCATTGTACACAGCAATCTTGGTCTTTGTAGCGAGTTTCCAATTTTGGATGATGGCAGAATATAGTATTAATGCTAAGACTCTTGGCAGTGTGGAGGATCAGAGGGATCTTGGGGTCCAAGTCCATAGGACACTCAAAGCAGCTGCGCAGATCGACTCTGTGGTTAAGAAGACGTACGGTATATTGGCCTTCATCAACCCTGAGATTGAATTTAGGAGCCGAGAGGTAATGTTCTAGCTATCTCGGACCCTGGTCAGACCCCACTTGGAGTACTGTGCTCAGTTCTGGTCGCCTCACTACAGAAAGGATGTGGAAACCATAGAAAGGGTGCAGAGCAGCTCTGCAAGGATGTTGCCTGGATTGGGGAGCATGCCATATGAGAATAGGTTGAGTGAATTCGGCCTTTTCTCCTTGGAGCGACAGAGGATGAGAGGTGACCTGATAGAGGTGTATAAGATGTTGTGAGGCATTGATCATGTGGATAGTCAGAGGCTTTTCCCCAGGGATGAAGTGGCTAGCATGAGAGGGCATGGTTTTAAGGTGCTTGGAAGTAGGTACAGAGGAGATTTTCAGGGGTAAGTTTTTTATGCAGAGAGTGGTGAGCGCATGGAATGGACTGCTGGCAGTGGTGGTGGAGGCAGACATGATAGGACCTTTTAATAGACTCCTGGACAGGTATGTTGAGCTTAGAAAAATAGAGGACTATGGGTAACTCTAGGTAATTTCTAAGGTAGGGACATGTTCGGCAGTTTTGTGGGCTGAAGGGCCTGTATTGTGCTGTAGGTTTTCTATGTTTCTAAATGGTTTCATTACGAATTGAATACCAATTGAAATTGTGGAGATGTGGAAAGCAGGTGATATATGGTGGGAGCTGGTCTAAGTGACCAACAGCAGCTTTGTACTAACATTGGCTCAAAGCTAGATGAGATCTGATCTGGCAATACTGTGATGCATCATGCCTGTTGGATTAGAAGCAGACAGTAGATGCAGGATTTGATGAAGGTGAATCTGGTACAAGTGTAGGCGGCTCTGACTTCAGTCTTGTCCTGAGATGTGAGTTATTCACTGCCTGTGAAAAAAGCACTGAGGTCAGAGGGTGGGTGAGTGAGTGTGGAGACCAGAAACTGGAGTGAGGAGACTGGGAATAGGAGTGAGGGGAGGAGACTGGGAATAGGAGTGAGGGGAGGAGACTGGGAATAGGAGTGAGGGGAGGAGACTGGGAATAGGAGTGAGGACAGTAGATTGAGAACAGCTTTTATTGGGTCAAACCATGTCTTACATGTGGGAACTGTTTAATGACCAGCCGGCCAGAATTTTGGATCAATGTGTTGCTGTGGTGAAGACTGACAAGGATGTCAACGTTTGTAAACCTCTAATGAGAGATGTTGTAAATATAGTCAAAACACAAGAGGAAGCAAATGTGAGGTTTAGGAATCTGAAATTGGACAATGTCACCAAGGAATATTAAGAAAAACAGGCAGAAACTGGGAAGTAGGAGGGCTAAAATGGGCCATGGAATGTCCTTAAGAGGTAGGATTAAGAACAATCACAAGACAGGTTATAATTACATTAAAAACAAGGGGTTAACAAGAGAGATGGTAAGACAACTCAAGCACAGAGATGGACATTTATGCCTATAGTCACAGGAAGTTTCCAGGACTTTCCATTGGAGCATAGCAAAGATTAGGGAGGGGTTTTCTCATATTCTAGGGTGCATTGATAACAAAAAGGAAGAGGTATTGGTCCCCTTGAAGGCCTTAAATTGGATGGGATTTATTAGAGGTTATTGATAAAGGTGAGAGAAGAGGTTGTTGGAAATCTGACAAAGATATTGAAATCCACTTTGGCCACAAACAAGGTCCCAGAGGCTGGGAGAACAGTGATTGTTGTTCATATGTTAAAGATGAACAATAAACAATAAGTATACCGTTTTGGATACTGTTGGTGGGGATGACCTACCAGGAACAAGTTGCAGTGGTCCTATCTCTGGCACTGAGGTTGGACCCTCGACTAGGAAGGGGAGGAGGGAAGAGAAGAGAGCGGTACTGATAGGGGATTCTATAGTCGGGGGGCAGATAGGAGATTTTGTGGGGAAGATCAGGAGTCTCGGATGGTATGTTGCCTCCCTGGTGCCGGGGTCCGGGACATCTCAGATCGGGTGCAGGTTATTCTCGAGAGGGAGGGCAAGAACCCAGATGTTGTGGTCCATGTAGGGACCAATGACGTGGGTAGGATGAGTGAGGGGGTCCTGCATAGCGAGTTCAGAGAGTTAGGTGCGAAGCTGAAAGGCAGGACCTCCAGGGTAACAATCTCAGGATTGCTACCTGTGCCACGTGCAAATGAGGCAAGGAACAGAAGGATTATACAGATTAATACATGGCTGAGAGGATGGTGCAGGAGGGAGGGCTTCAGGTTTTTAGATAATTGGGCTTTGTTCCAGGGAAGGTGGGATCTGTTCCGATGGGACGGTTGACACCTGAACTAGAGCGGTACTAACATTCTTGCAGGAAAGTTTGCTAGTGCTGCTCGGGGGGGTTTAAACTAAATTTGCAGAGGGCAGGGATCCAGAATGTGAGAGAGGATAGCGAGATGAAGAATAAAGGACAGGTGGGGACTACACGGTTCCGGAATATTAAGTGTGTAGTAGAGAAAGGTGAGGCGGAACAAGTAATAAGGAGGACACATGTACAGAGGGATGGTCTGACGGAACATGGAGTTAAATGTGCTGAAAGAATAAGTAAATTTAGAAAGGACGACAAAATTCAAGGGGCATATAGCCCGAAAGGAGTTCGGGGAGCTGGGTTAAGCACAATAGGCAACGATTTAAACAGAGAGAGGAGAAGTGGGCTAAAAATTCTATATCTGTATGCACCAAGTGTCAGAAATAAGGCGGATGAGCTTGAAGCTCAGGTGCGAATGGGTAACTATGATGTTGTTGGGATAACGGAGACATGGCTGCAGGGAGATCAGACCTGGGAAATGAATGTACAAGGGTATACGTGCTATCGTAGGGACAGAAATGTGGGCAGAGGGGGTGGGGTGGCCCTGTTGGTGAGGAATGAGATTCAGTCCTTTGGAAGGGGGGACATAGGATCAGGAGAAGTAGAGTCTGTGTGGATAGAACTGAGGACCAGTAAGGGCAAAAAGACCCTAATGTTGTCTACAGGCCACCAAACAGTAGCATGAATATTGGGTGCAAGTTGAATAGGGAGTTAACATTGGCATGTGGCAAAGGTAATGTTGCAGTAGTTATGGGGGATTTCAACATGCAGGTGAACTGGGAGAATCAGGTTGGTGCTGGATCCCAGGATAGGGAGTTTGTAGAGTACCTACGGGATGCATTCTTTGAACAGCTTGTATGAGAGCCGACCAGGGACAAGACTATTCTGGATTTAGTGTTGTGTAATGAACAGGATTTGATAAGCGATCTTGAAGTAAAGGAGCCATTAGGAGGTAGTGACCATAATATGATAAGTTTTTATCTGCAATTTGAGAAGGATAAGGGCAGATCGGAGGTGTCAGTGTTGCAGTTGAACAAAGGAGACAATGGAGCCATGAGGGAGGAGCTGGCCAAAGTTAAATGGACGGATATCCTAGTAGAAAAGACAGTGGAACAGCAATGGCAGGTATTCTTGGGAATAATGCACAAGGTGCAAAATCAGTTCATCCCCCGGAGAAGGAAGGATTCAAAGGGGGGGAAGGGGCCACAGTGGTTGACAAAGGAAGTCAGAGATTGCATAGCATTAAAAAAAAGTATGACAGAGCTAAGGTGAGTGGGAAGACAGATGATTGGGAAATTTTTAAGGAACAACAGAACTTAACTAAAAAGACAATACGGGGAGAAAAAATGAGGTACGAATGCAAGCTAGCCAGGAATATAAAGGAGGATAGCAAAAGCTTTATTAGGTATGTGAAGAGAAAGAAGATAGTTAAGAACAATGTTGGGCCCTTGAAGAATGAATTGGGTGAAATTGTTATGGGAAACAGAGAAATGGCAGAAGATGTCAGCCTAACATCAGTAGTGGGGAAGATGCTAGAGTCCATTATTAAAGATGAAATAGTGGCATATCTAGATAGCAGTGATAGGATTGGGCCAAGCCAGCATGGATTTACCAAGGGCAAATCATGCTTGACTAATCTATTGGAGTTTTTTGAGGATGTAACCAGGAAGTTAGACAAGGGAGATCCAGTGGATGTAGTGTACCTCGATTTTCAGAAGGCATTTGATAAGGTCGCACATAGGAGATTGGTGGGTAAAATCAGAGCTCATGGCATTGGGGGGAAGATATTGACTTGGATAGAAAACTGGTTGGCAGATAGAAAGCAAAGGGTAACGGTGAATGGGTGTTTCTTGGAATGGCAGGTGGTGACTAGTGGGGTGCCACAGGGCGCGGTATTGGGACCACAGCTGTTTACGATTTACATCAACGATTTAGATGAAGGCATTGAGAATAACATCAGCAAGTTTGCTGATGATACTAAGCTGGGTGGCAGTGTGACATGTGATGAGGATGTTAGGAGAATTCAGGGTGACTTGGATAGGCTGAGTGAGTGGGCAGATACTTGGCAGATGACGTTTAATGTGAATAAGTGTGAGGATATCCACTTTGGGAGTAAGAACAGGAAGGCAGATTATTATCTGAACGGTGTAGAGTTAGGTAAGGGAGAAATACAAAGAGATCTAGGAGTCCTTGTTCATCAGTCACTGAAGGTGAATGAGCAAGTGCAGCAGGCAGTGAAGAAGGCTAATGGAATGTTGGCCTCATTACTAAGGGAATTGAGTACAAGAGCAAGGAAATCCTTTTGCATTTGTACAGGGCCCTGGTGAGACCACACCTGGAGTATTGTGTACAGTTTTGGTCTCCAGGGTTAAGGAAGGACATCCTGGCTATAGAGGAAGTGCAGCGTAGATTCACGAGGTTAATTCCTGGGATGTCCGGACTGTCTTACACAGAGAGGTTAGAGAGACTGGGCTTGTACACACTGGAATTAAGGAGATTGAGAGGGGATCTGATTGCAACATATAAGATTATTAAGGGATTGGACAAGATAGAGGCAGGAAATATGTTCCAGATGCTGGGAGAGTCCAGTACCAGAGGGCATGGTTTGAGAATAAGGGGTAGGTCATTTAGGACAGAATTAAGGAAAAACTTCTTCTCCCAGAGAGTTGTGGGGGTGTGGAATGCACTGCCTCGGAAGGCAGTGGAGGCCAATTCTCTGGATGCTTTCAAGAAGGAGCTAGATAGGTATCTTATGGATAGGGGAATCAAGGGATATGGGGACAAGGCAGGAACCGGGTATTGATAGTAGATGATCAGCCATGATCTCAGAATGGTGGTGCAGGCTCGAAGGGCTGAATGGTCTACTTCTGCACCTATTGTCTATTGTCTATTGTCTATAAAGATATACCAGGAAATGATCGGCCAGTGAACCCCACATCTGCAGCAGGAAATTACTGATGAAGATTCTTAAGTATCTGATCTGATCTCATTTGAAAAAGCATAGATTAATTAGCAGAGATCATGTCTCATAAATATGATTGAGTTTTTTTGTGTGGGGGAAGATAATTACTGAGGGCAAAGTTGTTTGATGTGGTCTACATGGAGTTTAAACCTTTCAATAATGTCTTTCGTGGCGGCTGGTCTAGAAAAGTAAGCAACTTGCATCCATGGATGCTCAGCAGATTAGATTAAAAATTGGCTTGGCATTGAAAACAGAGGGTAGTGGCGGAGGAATGTTATAGAAACATAGAAAACCTACAGCACAATACAAGCCATTGGGCCCACAAGGTTGTTCCAAACATGTCCCTACCCTAGAAATTACAAGACTTCCCTTTAGCCCTCTATTTTTCTAAGCTCCATTTACCTATCCAAAAAACTCTTAAAAGACCCTATCGTATCCCACTCCACCACCATTGCTGGCAGCCCATTCCACGCACTCACCACTCACTGAGTAAAAAACTTATCCCTGACATCTCCTCTGTACCTACTCCCCAGCACCTTAAACCTGTGTCCTCTTATGGCAACCATTTCAGCCCTGGGAAAAAGCCTTTGACTATCCACATGATCAACGCCTCACAACATCTAATACACCTCTGTCAGGTCACCTCTCATCCTCCGTCGCTCCAAGGAGAAAAGGCCGAGTTCACTCAACCTATCCTCATAAGACATGCTCCCCAATCCAGGCAACATCCTTGTAAATCTCCTCTACACCCTTTCTATGGCTTCCACATCCTTCCTGTAGTGAGGCAACTAGAACTGAGCACAGTACTCCATGTGGGGTCTGACCAGAGTCCTATATAGCTGCAACATTACCTTTTGGCTCCTAAATTCAATTCCACAATTGATGAAGGCCAATATACTGTATGACTTCTTAACCACTGAGTCAACCTGCGCAGCAGCTTTGACTGTCCTGTCCTATGGACTCGGACCCCAAGATTCGTTTGACCCTCCACACTGCCAAGAGTCTTACCAATAACACTATATTCTGCCATCGTATTTGACCTACCTAAACGAACCACTGCACACTCTTTGGAGTGAAGGAAGCTGAACAGCAACCCGATGGAGGCAAAGATTGAGTGGGTAACCAATGATGTTTTCCCAGGGTGCAAATGGCTAATTCAAATGTCATAATTGTAAGGTGATTTGAGGGAAGTATAGAGGGGTTGTCAGAGATAGTTTTTTTTTACATAGAGAGTGGTGGGTGCGTGGAATACTCTGCCAGGAGTGGTGGTAGAGGCAGCATTTAAGAAACTGTTAAGCAAATGGATAATAGAGAAATTTGGGGCTGTATAGCAGGGAAGGGTTAGATTTATCTAGGCTAAAATGTCAGTACAGCATTATGGGCTGAATGTTCCAGGTCTCTGAAACTTTTTAATTATAATGTAGCTTCATTAAAATTCACATTTTAAGCTACTGATTTAAGTTATATCTTATGCTATGGATTTTAATTTAAAGTGAGCCCTTTGAGATGGAGAGTGGAACATACAATCTGCATAACACACACAAACTGCTGGAGGAACTCAGCAGGTCAGGCAGTGGCAATGAAGGGGAATTAACAGCTAACGTTTTGGGCTGAGTCCTTTCTTCAGGACAATTTATGAGTGTTTGTTGCTGTCTCACTTTGCTCTGAGCTTGTAATGACCTTAAATTCCACCAGCAATGACTCACAGTTGAATCGCTGCCCTGACCCCAGAATGCTTCCAAAACACCATCAGGAAATGAAACAGTCTCTAAATATTATGTGCTTATCAATAAATATATTCTCTCCAAATTTTACAATCTGTGACAGCCCACAGGCCATTTTCTTGGCTCTTGGCTTGATTTTCCTGCACATGTTTGTGCCTAATAGGTTATGACAAAACCAAAAAAACTTGTCTCCTCATGTCGCAGTTTTATAACAACGCGGCAACTAACACAGACAGATTCCAATAAAGCAAACATCTGTTCAGCAGCCAGGTCTGGAATTGTGCAATGTTTCTGACCCCTGATTCAGCCTGATTGTAATTTTCAGACAGTGTTACACTGATCCCCCTCCCCCCCCCCCAACATTGCATTGTCGTTGCTCAATCCAGTAACCCCTCTCCAGGAGACTCTGCCCTCAATGAGGAGAGATAGTCAGGGAGTGGCGTGAGGGTTACCCAGGCCATGGCATCCTCCGCTGCTTCCCACTCGCCTTCCTTCCTGAGAACAAAGGTGGGATGTTCACAACAGTCAAAATTTTTCAGAAAACTCCTCAGTATTCTCAAGTGAGAGAGACCTTTACGTTTGTGAGGACAGAATAAAAACAGGCGGATATGCTGGAAAATGTCAATATTATCAGAGGATGTGCTGGGATTTTTGAAAAGCATTAGGATGGATAAGTTCCTGGGACCAGGTCACAGGCGGGATATACTCCAGGTTACAATGGGAAGTGAGTGAAGAGGTTGCAGTACTTTTGGCAATAATTGTTCAACAATAACAGAGAACATTACAGCACAGTACAGGCTGTTCAGCCCATAATGCTGTGTTTTCACCTACTCCAACATCAATCCAACTCTTCCCTCTCACAAAACCATCCATTTTTCTATCATCCATGTGTCTGTCTAAATGTCCGTTATGTATCTGCCTCTACCACCACACCCACCAACGTCTGTGCAAAAAAACCTGCCTCTGTAGATGGCTTGTAGGTGTCAGGGAAGAGGAGTCAGGCTGAGAAATGTTTGTTCTGTGCAGGTTGGGATTTTTGGGGAAGAATGAGACGTCCAAGAGCTGAGCAAGGGGCTTCTCTTAATATTGAGTCTGACTCCACACTGTGCCTGTGTTGGCTCCACTGTACTGAGAGGGGCCTGGGCATTCGTTTGGGGAAAGGGCCTGGTGGGCCTTCAGTCCCAGTTGTGTAATGCTAGAGCTGTTATATCAGAATGAACTGCAGCAAGGTGGTCATTACTATATCTCGTTGGGAGAGAATAACTTTCTTTCAAATGGCAGAAAGGGAAACGGGATCCCTGATCATCAGTGAATCCACAACGTCTGGCTGAAGTTGAGAGGAATCCGGCGATCTTCAATATTCTCTCTTGCTGCTCCTTCCCCAGAGAGCTGAGGTTGGACAGGATCTACTGGCATGGAGAAACCATGCAGTCAGTGAGTGAATAGTCCACAGCTTACACCCACTCTGCTCTCAGGCAGGGGTACAGTCTTCCCTCAGGGAGGGGTACGGTCTTCCTTCAGGGAGGGGTACAGTCTGCCCTCAGGGAGGGGTACGGTCTTCCTTCAGGGAGGGGTACAGTCTGCCCTCAGGGAGGGGTATGGTCTGCCCTCAGGGAGAGGTACGGTCTGCCCTCAGGGAGAGGTATGGTCGGCCCTTTGGAGAGGGTTCAGAGCAGGTTCACAAGGATGATTCTGGAAATGAAAGGGTTATCATACGAGGAACATTTGATGGCTCTGGGTCTGTCCTTGTAGGAATTCAGAGGGTGAGGGGGATAGCATTGAAACATTTCGTATGTTGAAAGGCCTAGACAGAGTAGATGTGGAAGGGATGTATCCCATGGTGGGGGAGTCTAGGACAAGAGGGCACAGACTCAGGATAGAGGAGTGTCCATTTAAAACAGAGATGTGGAGAAATTTCTTTCGTCAGAGGGGTGGTGAATTTGTCGAATTTGTTTCCATGGGTGACCTGGAGGTCAGGTCATTGGGTGTATTTAAGGCATAGCTTGATAGGTTCTTGATTGGACATGGCATCAAAGGTTATGGGGAGAAGGCCGGGGAGGGCTGAGGAGGGAAAAAAAGGATCAGCCATGATTGAATGGCAGAGCAAACTCGATGGGTCACATGGCCTAATTCTGCTCCTGTGTCTTCTCTCCATATCCCTTCATGCCTTGACCAATAAAGAACCTACCAACCTCAGCCCCTCTATTCTGAGGTGGTGTCCTCAGGTTTTAGACTCTCCCACTATAGCAAACATCCTTTCCACATTCACTCTTTCGAGGTCTTTCACCAGTCAAAAGGTTTCAATGAGGTTAATCCTCATTCTTCTGAATTCTAGTGAATCCAGCCCCAAGAGCCATCAAATGCTCTCATATGACAAGCCATTCAATCCTGGAATCATTTTCATGAGCCTCCTTTGAATCCTCTCCGGTTTCAGCACATCCTTTCTAAGGTAAGGGCTCAAACCTGCTCACTATACTACTAGTGAGGCCACACCAGTGTTTTATAAATTCTCAACATTACATCCTTACATTTATATTCTAGTCCTCTTGCAATGAACGCTAACATTCCATTTACCTTCCTCACCACTGACTCAACTGACTCCCTTTGTGCCTCAGTGTTTCGTATTTTCTCTCCATTTTCTCTCCCTTTCATTTCTTCTACCAAAGTGCATGACCATACACTTCCCTACACGGTATTCCATCTGCCACCTCTTTGCCCATTCTCCTAATCTGTTTAAGTCCTTCTGTAGGCTTTCTACTTTCTCAAAACTACCTGCCCCTCCACCTCTCTTCATATCATCTGTAAACTTTGTCCAACAATTCCATCATCCAAATAATTGACATATAACGTAAAAAGAATCATTCCCTATACAGGTCCCTATGGGACCAGCAGCCAACCAGAAGAGGCTCCCTTTATTGCCACTCTTTGCCTTCTGCTAATCAGCCACTGCTTTATCCATGCTTGAATCTTTCCTGTAATTTCAAGGGCTCGTAGCTTGTTAGGCAGCCTCATGTGTGACATCTTGTCAAAGCCCTGAAAATTAAAGTACATTCTCCTTTGTTCATAAGACCGTAAGACAGGAGCAGAATTAGGCCATTCACTCCATTGAGTCTGCTCCACCATTTCATCATGGCTAATCCTTGATCCCACCAGACAAAACATCTTCTCTGCATTCACTATCTAGTCCTTTCAACATTCAGGAGGTTTCAACAAGTTCCCCCCACCGAATTCTTCTAAATTCCCGTTAGTACAGGCCCAAAACTGCCAAACACTTCTCATGTGTTAACCCTTTCATTCCTGGAATCATCCTCATGAACCTTCTCTGGACTCTCTCCAATGGCAACATATCCTTTCTGAGATATGGTCAGACCCCACGGAGTACTGTGCTCAGTTCTGGTCACCTCACTACAGGAAGGATGTAGAAACTATAGAAAGGGTGTAGAGGAGATTTACAAAGATGTTGCCTGGATTGGGGAGCATGCCTTATGAGAATAGGTTGAGTGAATTTGGCCTTTTCTCCTTGGAGCAACGGAGGATGAGAGGTGACCTGATAGAGATGTATAAGATGATGAGAGGCATTGCTCATTGTGGATAGTTAGAGGCTTTTTCCCAGGGCTAAAATGGCTAACACGAGAGGGCACAGTTTTAAGGTGCTTGGAAGTAGGTACAGAGGAGATGTCAGGGGTAAGTTTTTTATACAGAGAGTGGTGAGAGCGTGGAATGGGCTGCCAGTGACGGTGGTGGAGGTGGATACAATAGGGTCTTTTAAGAGACTCTTGGATAGGTACATAGAGCTTAGAAAAATAGACGGCTATGGGTAATTTCTAATGTAAGTGCATGTTTGGCACAGCACTGTAGGCTGAAGGGCCTGTATTGTGCTATAGGTTTTCTATGTTTCTGTGGGGCCCAAAGCAGTTGACAATACTCCAAGTGTGGCCTGACTAGTGTCTTATAAAGGCTCAGCAGTATTCCTTGCTTTTATATTCTATTCCCTTTGAAATGAATGCCAACATTGCATTTGCCTTCTTTACCACAGACTCAACCTGTAAGTTAACCTTCTGTGAGTCTTGCATGAGGATTCCTAACTCCCTCTGCACTTCTGATGTTTGAATATTCTCCCCATTTAGATAACAGTCTGAACTATTGGTCCTTTTACCAAAATGCATTATCATACATTTCCCAACATTATTCCATCTGCCTTTTTTTGCTCATTCTTCTAATTTGCCCAAGTCCTGCTGCGATCATATCGCTTCCTCAGCACTACCTACCCTCCACCTATCTTCGTATCATCCGCAAACTTTGCCGTAAAGCCATCAATTCCACTATCTAAGTCATTGATAAACAACATGAAAAGTAGTGGTCCCAATGCTGACACCTGAGAAACACCACTAGTCACTGGTGGCCAACCAGAAAAGGCTCCTTTTATTCCCACTTGCTGCCTCCTGCCATTACTCTATCCATGCCAATATCTTTCTTGTAACACCTGCAACCTCATGCATGGTACCTTATCAAATGCCTTTTGAAAGTCCAAGTAACTGATATCCACTGCCTCTCCTTTGACTATCCTGCTTGTTATTTCTTCAAAGAATTCCAACAGATGTCAGGGAAGATCTTCCCTTGTGGAAACCATACCGACTACAATCTACTTTATCAAGTGCCTCCAAGTACCCATAGACCTCATCCTTAATAATCAAATCCAACATCTTCCCAACCACTGAAGCCAGACTAATTGGCCTATAATTTCCTTTCTTCTGCCTTCTTGAAGAGTGGAGTAACATTTGCAATTTTCCAGTCTTCCAGAACCACTCCAGAATTTAGTGATTCTTGAAAGATCATCACTAATGCCTCCACTATCTCTTCAGCCACTTCTTTCAGAACCCTAGGGGGTACACCATCTGGTCCAGGTAACTTATCTACCTTCAGACTTTTCAGTTTCCAAAGAACCTTCTCTCTGATAATGGTAACTTCATACACATCATGACCCCTGACACCTGGAACTTCCACCAAACTGCTAGTGTCTTCCACAGTGAAGATGGATGCAAAATACTTATTCAGTTCATCTGACATTTCCTTATCACCCATTGTTCTCTCCCCAGCCAGCATCATTTTCCAGTGATCCAATATCTACTCTCGCCTCTCTTTTACACTTAAGACCATAAGACATAGGAGCAGAATTAGGCCATTTGGCCCATCAATCGTGGCTGATTCTTTTTTATTCCTCCTCAGCCCCACTCCCTGGCCTTCACCCCACAGCCTTTGATGCCATGTCCAATCAAGAATCTATCAAAATCTGCCTTAAATACACCCAATGTCCTGGCCTCCACAGCTGCCTGTAGTAATAAATTACACAATTTACTACCCTCTCGTTAAAGAAATTTCTCTGCATCACTGTTTAAATGGATGTCCCTCTATCCTGAGGTTGTGCCCTCTTTCCCTAGACACCCCCACTGTGGGAAACATCCTTTCCACCTCTACTCTGTCTTGGCCTTTCAACATTCGAAAGGTTTCGATGAGCTCCCCACTCAACCTTATAAATTCCAGTGAGTACAGCCCCAGAGCTATCAAACATTCCTTGTATGATAACCATTTCATTCTGGGAATCATCCTTGTGGACCTCCTCTAAACCCTCTAATGCTGCACATCTTTTCTTAGATGAGGAGCCCAAAACTGTTCACAATACTCAAGTTGAGGCTTCACCAGTGCCTAATAAAACCTCAGCATCACATTCCCTGCTCTTGGATTCTAAACCTCTTGAAATGAATGCTAACATTGCATTTGCCTTCCTCATCACTGACTCAACCTGCAAGTTAACCTTCAGGATGTTCTGCACAAGGATTCCCAAGTCCATTTGCATCTCAGATTTTTGGATTTTCTCCCTGTTTAAAAAATTTTCTGTACATTTATTTCTACTACCAAGGTGCATGACTATGCATTTTCCAACATTGTATTTCATTTGCCACTTTCTTGCCCATTCTCCTAATCCATCTAAGTCCTTCTGCAGTCTACCAGTTTCATCAACACTACCTGCCCCTCCACCAATCTTCATATTATCTGCAAACTTGGCAACAAAGTCACCTATTCCATATCAAAGTCATTAATATACACCATAAAAAGAAGTGGTCCAACACCAACCTCCTGCAGAACACCACTAGTCCTGATCGGTCCCTAAGAGGATTTGATTCCCAATCCTCTCAACCCTGCAACCATGTCTCTGTAATGGCCACTAAATCATACCCCTTTGTACTGATTTGTGCCAAAGGTTCACTGACCTAGTTTTGAATACTACTAGCATTCAAAGTGCCCTTACACTCATTGTCCTTTTAAAATCTTGTAATCTTTTACTCTGTTGCACTTTTCTTCACTCTATTCTTACATTTTTCTTTTTTATCTTTTACTTTTACTTTATCTTTACCACACTTTTCTTTTTTACTTTTTCCCATTGGTACAGCTCCCTCCTTCCCCAATACTGGTGCCATTTCCCATGAATTCAAACCCACTTCTCTCACACCGATCCTTGAGCCACACATTTAAACTCTCTAATCTTCTTGACCCTATGCCTATTTGCATGTAGCTCAGATAGTAATCCAGAGATTACCACCTTTTTAGTTCAGCTTTATAATTTAGCCCCTAGATGCTCATATTCTCTCGGCAGAACCTCTTTTCTCCTTCTACCTCTGTCGCTGGTACCCACATGGACCACGACAACTGGATCTTACCCTCCCACCGCAAATTCCTCTGTAGGTCAGATAAGATTTCCTGAACCCGGGTACCAGGCAGGCAACACTCTATCCTCATGACAGAGATCTCTGTCTATTTCCCTAACTGTACTAACCCCAATTACCACTACATTTCTCTTCTTTCCCTCCTCTTGAATGGCTCCCTGAACTACGGTGCCAGAGTTAGGTTGCTCATCCTTCCTACAGCCCCCACTCTCATCAACACAGGGAGCAAGAGTCTCAGACCTGTTGGACAAACACAAGGGCTGAGGTTACTCCAGCACTGTCTCTTGGATCCCACTACATGCCTCATTATAACCTAGGAGCAGAATTAGGCCATTTGGCCCATTGAGTCTGCTCTGCCATTCAATCATGGTTGATCCTTTTTTTCTCCTCAGCCTCAGCCCCAGCCCCACTCCCCAGCCTTCATTCTGTAACCTTTGATGCCGTGTCCAATCAAAAACCGATCAAGCTGTACCTTAAATACATTTAATGACCTGGCCTCCACTAATTCCTGTTGTAATAAATTCCACAAATTCACCACCGTCTGGCTAAAGAAATTTCACATCTCCATTTCAAATGGATGCCCTGCTATACTGAGGTTGTGCCCTCTTGTCCTAGACTCCCCCATAATGCGAAACATCCTTTCTACATCTAATCTGTCTAGGCCTTTCAACATTCAAAGTTCCAGTGAGTACAGACCCAGAGCTATCAAATATTCTTTGTATGATGAAGAGCCCATCTCATCTCTGCTCTTGTATTCTAGACCTCTTGAAATGAATGCTAACATTGTATTTGCCTTCTTCACCAACGACTCTACCTGCAAGTTAACCTTTAGGATGCTCTGCACAAGGATTCCCAAGTCCATTTGCATTTCAGATGTTTGGATTTTCTCCCTGTTTAGAAAATAGTCTGCACATTTATTTCTACTACCAAGGTGCATGACCATGCATTTTCCAACATTGTATATCTTTTGTTTTTCTCTTGCCCATTTCCCTAGTCTAAGTTCTTCTGCAGCCTACCTGTTTCCTCAATGCTATCTGCCCCTCCACCAGCCTTTGTATTATTTCCAACAAAACCATCTATTCTATCATCTAAATCATTGACATACAGCATGAAAAACAAACCCAACACCAGCTCCTGTGGAACTCCATTAGTCACTGGCAGCCAATCAGAAAAGAATCCTGTTACTCCCACTCACTGCCTTCTACGAATCAGCCAATACTCTAACCATGCCAGTAACTTTCCTGTAATACCATGGGCTCTTAACCTGCAAGCAGCCTCATGTGTGACACCCTGTCAAATGCCTTCCGAAAGTCCAAATATACAACATCCATTGCATCCTCTTTATCAATCCTACTTGTAATCTTCTCAAAGAATTCCAACAAAGTTGTCAGGCAAGATTTTCCTTTAAGGAAACATGATGACTTTGTCCTATCTTGTCCTGTGTCATCAAGTACTCCATAAACTCATCCTTAACAATTGACTCTAACATCTTCCCAACTACTAAGGCCAGACTAACTGGTCTATAATTTCCTCTCTGCTGCTTTCCTCCTTTCTTAAAGAGTGGAGTGATATTTGCAATTTTCCAGTCCTCTGGCACCATGCCAGAGTCCAATGATTATTGAAAGATCATTGCTAATACCTCCAAAGTCTCTACTGCTACCTCTTTCAGAACCTCAGGTTGAAGTTCATCTGGTCCGGGTGACTGGGTGGCTTTAGGTCTTTCAGCTTTTTGAGCACCTTCTCCATTGTGATAGTAACTGGACTCACTTTTCTTTCCTCACACTCTTTAACATCTGGCACACTGCTAGTGTCTTCCACAGTGAAGACTGATGCAAAATACTTAATTAGTTCAGCTGCCATCTCCTTGTTCCCCGTTATTATTTCTCTTTTATTGTATACAAACTTGAAAAAGCTTTTACCATCCATTTTGATATTGTTTGCTCGCTAGCTTTCATATTTCATTTTCCCCTCCTAATGGTTCTTTTAGTTGCTCTCTGTAGTGTTTTAAAAGCTTCCCAATCCTCTGTCTTCCCACTAATTTTTCCTTTGTTGTATGCCCTCTCTTTTGTTTTTACATTAGCTTTGACTTCCCTTGTCAGCCACAGTGGTAATATTTTGCCATTTGAGTATTTCTTTGGTTTTGGAATATATCCATCTTTCACCTTTCTCGTTTTTCCCAAAAACTCATGCCACTGATGCTCTGCTGTCATCCCTGCCAGCAGCTCCTTCCAATTTACTATGGACACCTCCTCTCTCATACCACTGTAATTTCCCTTACTCCACTGAAATACTGCTACATCAGACTTTACTTTCTCCCTATCAAATTTCAAGTTGAACTCAATCATATTGTGATCACTGGTTCCTAAGGGTTCTTTTACTTTAAGCTCCCTAATAATTTCCAGTTCATTACATAACAATCTGTATCTGTACTGGGTCCAATGTTGTTTGTTATATACATTAATGATCTGGATGATGGGGTGGTAAATTGGATTAGTAAGTATGCAGATGATACTAAGGTAGGTGGCGTTGTGGATAATGAAGTAGGTTTTCAAAGCTTGCAGAGAGATTTAGGTCAGTTAGAAGAGTGGACTGAACGATGGCAGATGGAGTTTAATGCTGATAAATGTGAGGTGCTACATTTTGGTAGGAATAATCCAAATAGGACATACATAGTAAATGGTAGGGCATTGAAGAATGCAGTAGAACAGAGTGATCTAGGAATAATGGTGCATAGTTCCCTGAAGGTGGAATCTCATGTGGACAGGGTGGTGAAGAAAGCTTTTGGTATGTTGGCCTTTATAAATCAGAGCATTGAGTATAGGAGTTGGGATGTAATGTTAAAATTGTACAAGGCATTGGTAAGGCTGAATTTGGAGTATTGTGTACAGTTCTGGTCACCGAATTATAGGAAAGATGTCAACAAAGTAGAGAGAGTACAGAGAAGATTTACTAGAATGTTACCTGGGTTTCAGCACCTAAGTTACAGGGAAAGGTTGAACAAGTTAGGTCTTTATTCTTTGGAGCGTAGAAGGTTGAGGGGGGACTTTACAGAGGTATTTAAAATTATGAAGGGGATAGATAGAGTTGACGTGGATAGGCTTTTTCCATTGAGAGTAGGGAAGATTCAAACAAGAGGACATGAGTTGAGAGTTAGGGGGCAAAAGTTTAAGGGTAACACTAGGGGGAATTTCTTTACTCAGAGAGTGGTAGCTGTGTGGAACAAGCTTCCAGTAGAAGTGGTAGAGGCAGGTTCGGTATTGTCATTTAAAGTAAAATTGGATAGGTATATGGACAGGAAAGGAATGGAGGGTTATGGGCTGAGCGTGGGTCAGTGGAACTAGGTGAGAGTAAGCGTTTGGCACAGACTAGAAGGGCCGAGATGGCTTGTTTCTGTGCTGTAATTGTTATATGGTTATATAGTTATAACACCCAATTCAGTATAGCTGATCCCCTAGTTGGCTCAATGACAAACTGCTTTAAAAAGCCATTTCATAGGCATTCAATAAACTCACACCCTTGGGATCCATTTCCAACCTGATTTTCCCAATCGACCTGTATGTTGAAATCTCCCATGAGTATAATAATACTGCCCTTTTGACACACCTTTTCTGTTGTAATTTGTGGTCCACATCCCAGCTACTGTTGGGAAGCCTGTATATAACAGGAATCAGGGTCTTTTTACCCTCGCAGTATCTTAACTCAACCCACAATGATTCAACATCTTCTGATTCTATTGATGCACCATCAATAACTCTTGGAGACGTGAGACGAGATATAGGCTTTTATTGGCCGGAAGAAAGAACAAGCAGCAATTGACCACCACACTACATCCTGGAGACTGAGACCGGGGCGGTGTCTCCAATCGCCTTTATACCGGGGTTGGTGGGAGGAGCCATGATCAGTGGGAGGAGCCACAGGAGCAGTCAGCGGGGGGGGGGGGGGGGGGGGGCGTGTCCAGACAGGTATATGTAGTTCACCACATCTATGTCACATCTTTCTACTGGTTTGATGCCATTCTTTATCAGCAGAGCCATGCCATCCCCTCTGCCTACTTATGTATCTGAAGAAACTTTTGATATCCTCTTTAATATTATTGGCTACCTTACTTTCATATTCCATCTTTACTTTCTTAATGACTTTTTTAGTTGCCTTCTGTTGGCTTTTAAAAACTTCCCAGTTCTCTAACTTCCCACTAATTTTTGCTCTATTATATTGACTTACTTTGGCTTTATGTTGGCTTTGACTTCCCTTGTTAGCCATGGTTGTGTCATCTTTCCTTTAGAATACTCCTTCCACTTTGGATGTATATATGCTGTACCTTCCAAATTACTTCCAGAAATTCCAGCCATTGCTGTTATGCTGCCATCCCTGCCAGTGTTCTTTTCCAATTAATTCTGGCCAACTCCTCTCTCATGTCTCTGTAATTCCCTTTGCTCCACTGTAATACTGATGCATCTGACTTGTTTCTCAAACTTCAGGGTGAATTTGAACATATTTTAATCACTTTCCCCTAAGGGTTCTTTTAACTTAAGCTCTCTAATCAATTCTGGTTCTTTGCACAACATCCAACCCAAAATACCTGATCCCCTAGACCTGCTCTAAAAAGCCATCTCACAAGCATTCTAGATATTCCCCCTCTTGGAATCCAGCACCAATCAACTCGCATATTGAAATCCCTCATGACTATTGTAACATTGCCCTTTTGACATCCATTTTCTGTCTCCTGTTGTAATTTGTAGACCACATCTTTATTCCTGTTTGGGGGTCTGTATTTAACTCCTATGCAGGTCTTTTTACCCTTGCAGTTCTTTGGCTCTATCCACAATGATTCAACACCTTCTGACCCTATGTCACCTCTTTCTAATTATTTGATTTAATTTTTTACCACCAGAGCAATACAGCCCCCTTTGAATTCTTGCCAATCCTTTCAATACAGTGTATATCCTTGGACATTAAGCTCCCAGCTATAATCTTCTTTCAGTCATGATTCAGTGATGCCTACAATATCATACTTGCCATTTTGTAACTGTGCAGATCGATGGGACTAGGCAGATTAACAGTTCTGTATGAACTAGATAGGCTGAAGTTGCCATAGTGTTCTATGACTCAGGTATGTGGTGTGCTGGCTGAAACCTTGCTCTGGTACTGTGTCCTGACTCTGTGTTTCAGTTCAGCTTTTGTCTGCATTGCTGCTGAAGGTGTTCCTGTGCTGTTGTTGAAAGTAGAAAGTATTCTAGACAGACAGAAAGTATTCACTCAAACACAATAAACTGGCTGCCACTCCGAAATCTGCCACAACTTGTGCCTATCCTTGAGCCATCCATTGTAGCCATAAGCACTTGTACTTCTTTCCTTGAACTGTATGTCCACAGGCTGTTCTTCTTTGTAAGCCCATCATCCCTCTTGGGGCATGGTCTGCTGGCAGCAGCTCACCAGAGTCCTCTGTCCTTGGCCGGTCTTTTATGTTGTCCCAAGTGTAGCCCACCTTCTTTGTGTATCCACCCTCTCTCAGGCATGAGGTCTTTGGAGCTTTTGCTGGCATTTCTATTGTGCTAGGTTTTTAGGGGATGCCTAACCCTCCTACTTTTACAGCTGGGCTTGGGACCGTCCATGGAGGAGTTTTGCAGGGATATGATGACCAGTAAACAAGCAACTTTAATGAAAGTGAAGACACATTCCAGTGACTGAATATATCAGGAATGTGGAGACGGTCAGCACAGTGTGAAAGGCATTCAGTCCCAGGATGGGACGGCAGGAGCTGAGAATTGTCTTGGGAGATGGGGCATCATTACTCATGGAGCTGACAGTGAAGCAAAATGGCAAAAATCTAAGGAATCCATGGATAATGGAAATAATTGTTCATTCCTGTCTCACTCAGAAATAAAATAGGTAGACTGGCTCAACTGTGACTAATGAGGGAAATTAGGAATGGTATCAATTCCAAGGCGGAGGTATGAGAATCAAAATCACCGGCTTGTGGCGTGAAATTTGTTAACTTGGCAGCAGCAGTTCAATGCAATACTCAATAATACAAAAAAACATAAATCAATTACAGTAAGTATATATATGTATAGTAAACCAATCATGGCAAAGTTGGTATCAGTCTACAGTATCCAGGGATTAATTAACAGGACAGAATATGAGAATGAGCGTGTAAAAGCTTCTGTAGAAATATAGTGAGAAAGAAACTGACAAGGACAAATGTAAGGTTCTTACAGTTAATAAGAGGAAACGTTTGAGACTGTTGTGAAACTGATGGTCCACACCAAAGGCAAACAGCAGAGGGGAAATATGGTAGAGAGTGAAATCTGGTTAGTCAACAGGACCCAGAGTCTACATCCAGAGTATTTAAGAAAGTGGCCCCTGGAAATAGTAGTGGTCATACGCAGAACTTCTTCAACTTTGGATTAGACAATAAGACATGAGAAAAAGGCTAATCAGTCCATCATGTCTGCTCCAACAACACATCATGGCTGATTTATTATCCCTCTCAACCCAATTCTCCTACCTTCTCCCTGTAACCTTTAATGCCCTGACTAATAAAAAATGTATCCACCTCTGCTTTAAATATAGCCAATCACTTGGCATCCAGTGCTGTTGGAGCAACAAATTCCACAGATCCACCACCCTCTGGCTAAAGAAATTCCTCCTCACCTCTGATTTAAATGGATGGCCCTCTATTCTGAGGCTGTGCCTTCTTGTCCTAGACTCTGTCACTATAGGAAACATCCTCTCCACATCAACTCTGTCTAGGCCTTTCAATATTTGATTGATTTCAATTAGATCCCCCCTCATTAAAGAAATTCCTCCACATCTTGGTTCTAAAGGACATCCTTGTATTCGGAGGCCATAGCAAAAAGATTTATTTTTGTGACTTAAAAGTGGGACAGAGTGAATAGTGAATTACAGATTGGTTAGACTGACAGCAGCAACCCTGGGGTCCACTGCAGGAGATACAACAGCAGGGAACTTGGAAAGCAGAAAGGTTGAGGCAAGGTCAACATGGATATACAAAGAGGAGCTAGTGTCTGACAAATTCTAGAACTAGGAGTCACTGTTTAAAAATAGATGGTTACATATTTAAGGAAAAATTAGTGAATATTCTTCACCCAGAGAAAGGTGTGTCTCTGGTACCATTCTTCAAAGGAAGCAGAGTCTGTGAATATCTTATACATAGATTATTAAATTACTGAGCAGCCATAGGTGAAAGGTTACTTTGAGTAGGTGGGACCATGTAATGGAGGTGCCCTCTCACTGGTCACTCAAAGCAGTTGTCCCTCCTGTAACGTTCAAGCTGATGCGTGGCCCTGGATAGAAATAAAGGGGGTGGATTTCAGTGAAATGTCACTGGAAAGGCCCTTGCAGATCTTCCCTTCCATCATCACAAGTAGGGCAAGTCTTCAAATATGTGACAGAGTGCCGGGCACAGTGAATCAGTCTAGGCGTGCATTATAAATAGACACGGGGCTGAGGGGATTATGAGGCAGCTTTGTACCGCCAAGTGGGGGAGTGTCTGCCCTTTGTGGAGCTGACGCATGTGACCAGAGTGACCATGGGCTCTGCAGCTGTGACCAGAGTGACCATGGTCACTGTGACTGTGACCAGAGTGACCATGGTCTCTATAAATGTGACCAGAGTGACCATGGTCACTGTGACTGTGACCAGAGTGACCATGGGCTCTGTAAATGTGACCAGAGTGACCATGGTCACTGTGACTGTGACCAGAGTGACCATGGGCTCTGTAAATGTGACCAGAGTGACCATGGTCACTGTGACTGTGACCAGAGTGACCATGGGCTCTGTGACTGTGACCAGAGTGACCATGGGCTCTGTAAATGTGACCAGAGTGACCATGGTCACTGTGACTGTGACCAGAGTGACCATGGGCTCTGTAAATGTGACCAGAGTGACCATGGGCTCTGTAATTGGAGAGACAGGTCATGTTGATGCAGTGAGTCGAAAGAAGACTTATTAGGAGAATGGACAAAAGTGGCAGATGGAATATACTTTAGGGAAGTGTATGATCATTTAAAACCATATGACATAGGGGCAGAATTAGGCCATTCAGCCCATGAGTTTGCTCCTCTAATTCTTCATAGCAAATCCTGGAATCTTATTAATCAGAATCAGGTTTATTATCACTGGCATGTGACGTGAAATTTGTTAACTTAGCAGCAGCAGTTCAATGCAATATATAATCTGGCAGAGAGATTAAAATAATAAACAAAATAAAAATAATAATAATAAATAAGTCAATTATGGTAAACGTATATTGAATAGATTAAAAAAATGTGCAAAACCAGAAATACTGTATATTAAAAAAAAGTGAGGTAGTTTCCAAAGACTCAATGTTCATGGCAGAGGGGAAGAAGCTGTTCCTGAATCACTGAGTGTGTGCCTTCAGGCTTCTGTACCTCCTACCTAACATAGAAAACCTACACCACAATACAGGCCCTTTGGCCCACAAAACTGTGCTGAACACATCCTTACCTTAGAACTACCTAGGGTTACCCACAGCCCTGTATTTTTCTAAGCTCCATGTATCCGTACAGGAGTCTCTGAAAACACCCTATTGTTTCTGCCTCCACCGCCACTGGCAGCCCGCACCATGCACTCACCACCCTGACATCTCCTCTGTACCTACTTCCAAACAACTTAAAACTATGCCCTCTCGTGCTAGCCATTTCAGCCCGGGGGAAAAGCCTCTGACTATCCACACGATCAATGCCCCTCATTATCTTGTACACTTCTATCGGGTCACCTGCTCCCCAATCCAGGCAACATCCTTGTAAATCTCCTCTGCACCCTTTCTATGGTTTCCATGTCCTTCCTGTACTGAAGTGACCAGAATTGAGCACAGTACTCCAAGTTTGGTCTGACCAGGATCCTATATAGCTGCAACTTTACCTCTTGGCTGTTAAACTCAATCCCATGATGGATGAAGGCCAATACACCATACGCCTTCTTAACCATAGAGTCAACCTGCGCAGCAGCTTTGAGCGTCCTATGGACTTGGACCCAAGATCCCTCTGATCCTCCACACTGCCAAGAGTCTTGCTATTAATACTATATTCTGCCATCATATTTGACCTACCAAAATGAACCACCTCACACTTATCTGGGTTGAACTCCATCTGCCACTTCTCATCCCAGTTTTGCATCCTATCAATGTCCCACTGTAACCTCTGACAGCCCTCCACACTACTCACAACATCTCCAACCTTTGTGTCATCAGCAAACTTACTAACCCATCCCTCCACTTCCTCATCTAGGTCATTTATAAAAATTATGAAGAGTAAGGGTCCCAGAACAGATCCCTGAGTCACACCACTGGTCACTGGCCTCCATGCAGAATATGACCTGTCTACAACCACTCTTTGCCTTCTGTGGGCGTCAGTTCTGGATCTACAAAGCAATCCTCCTGTAGGTCTCTCCAGGTTGGATCCCATGCTTCCTTACTTTCTCAATAAGCCTTGCATGGGGTACCTTATCAAATGCCTTGCTAAAATCCATATACACTACATCTATGGCACTACCTTCATCAATGTGTTTAGTCCCATCCTCAAAAAATTCAATCAGGTTTATTAGGCATGACCTGCCTTTGACAAAGCCATGCTGACTACTCCTAATCATATTATGCCTCTCCAAATGTTCATAAATCCTGCCTGATGGTAACAGTGAGAAAAGGGCATGCACTGGGTGCTGGATGTCCTTAATAATGAATGCTGCCTTTCTGAGACACCACTCCCTAAAGATGATAATCATCCTCACTGTCCACTACACCCCCAATCTTGGTGTCATCCACAAATGTGCTGATCCAGTTAATCACATTATCATCCAGATCACTGGCCACAGGCCTCCAATCAGGGAGGCAACCATCTATTACCACTCCCTGGGTTCTCCCACAAAGCTAATGTCTAGAATGTCTAGAGGTATACAACATTATGAGGGTATAGGCAGGATAAATGCAAACAGGGTTTTTCCACTGGGGTTGGGTGAGACTAGAACTAGAGGTCATGGGTTAAGGATGAAAGGCGAAATGTTCAAGGGAACCTGAGGGTGAATTTCTTCACTCAGGGTGGTGGGAGTGTGGAACAAATGATGATGTGGGTTTGATTTTAACATTTAAGAGAAATTGGATGCGTGGACTGGAGGGTTATGGAGGACTATGATCTAGGTGCAGGTTGGTGGGACTGCACAGACTAGATGGGCCGAAGCAGCCTTTTTTGTGCTGTAGTTTTCTATGACTGCATTATCCTTTGATTCCCGTACTGCCCCTCCCACAATGCGATGCTTGCTCAGTACGAGTGCTTCACAGTTTGACCCTCCCTCACTACCTGCCCTTGTTCTCCGTTGTCAGATTGAAGTCAGCATGGATTTGAGGGGTGGGTGGACTTTGTGCTCCCACCGTCCTCCTGTGGGTCCCTCCAGGTTGGCTGTGGGGGAGGTGAGGACCCCTCAGCCGCTGTACCCTACCGGGCAGCAACTGTAGAGAGGGAACGCATCTACGTTTCCACTAACTTGACTGTCCCTCTCCACAGACGCTGATCCACCCCTGACTTTTCTCTTTGTTTGCTCTCGAATAGCTCCGCAAAATTCCCAAATTGGGGTGGGAGCGATGAATGAGTGGGTGGGGTAAGTGGGGTGCATGGTGATATGAGTGAGGGGATGAGAGAGGTGAGATGGCGGGGGTTGTCATTGGGAGGTGGTTGGACTGAGTTTGGCGGCTGGAGCGGCAGGGTATCCGGAACCAATGTGGGGATAGGGGAGAGGCTGGTCTATCGCCGGTCGCTGGTGTTAATATCTGATTCCGAGAGAAAACGCGGGCGGGGGTCGATGCCAATCCCCCGTGACCCGACCCCAAACTGTCGCCCGACCTTCGTTGCCTTGGTAACGAGGCTCCCAGAACTTTACAGAATGTTAATGTCATCGGTCGGTGCCCGTTCTCTCCGAGCGGTAGCAACCCCGCGAGTTATGATCATTCCCTTCCGTCCTTCGAGCCTCCTAGCCCAAGAGCCCTGTCTGTGGCAGGATCACGGGCAGCAGTTTGCACTGGTGGGCAGACAGTGAGTGCGAACGGCAGGAATGCGGCCCCGACCAATCGCCGGCTCCCTCGATCTGAATACCTAAAATGGTCAACTCACTATTGGGGAGGATTAAAGGTTTTGTCAGGAGGTTCCCGGTATTAATAGGGTCTCTGCCCGGGACAGAGGCGGAGAGAGTCTCCGCAATCTCCGCGACCATGGCTTTCCAAAAACATTCAGGTACCGCAGTCGCGGCGCTCACTGTTCCACATGGCGAGCTCTAGGTGGCCGCAGGATGCATCTTTGTTCGAACCCTAGGGTTTTCGCCTTGTTTCCGTATCAGGCAATGTTTGGGGTTTATACACTTCCTGTCCCGTCCATCGTACATTTATCCGGTGTTACCTGTCCGTGTTCGGGCATCGGTGGAGTCAGTCTCACACACTGACTCCCACCCTCCGTGATGTTGCAGCCTGCGACCCCGGGAAGAGGGGTGGGTGGGTGTGTGAAAGGGTTAGGGGAAAGGGGAGAGATAAAGGGTAAAAGAGATGCGATAGGTGGTGTGAAAGTTCCTCAAAACTCAGTGGACCCGTTCTCCGAGTATGCGCGTGTGTGTGTGTGAGACCCATCCCTGCGACGTTGTGTTTTACCGTGTCTGTTCAATGATCCGCATGTGACCGAGTCTTCTCCTGGGTCTGCTGTGGTGGAATCCAGCCTTATGTTCACAGTAAATGGTATATGGAGGAATTTAAGGTGGGTGGTTATATGGGAGGCAGGGTTTAAGGGTCGGCACAACATCGTGGGCCGAAGGTCCTGTACTGTGCTGTATTGTTCTATGTTCTATTAAATTTCCGAGGCAACGGGACTGTGTGCACTATGTATAAACGTGCTCTCTGCAATTCATGTAGAGAATTATTTATTCTCTGTGCCAGTGAATTATTTATTTATGTGTCTGTTTGCCCGCTTATTTATTATTTTGTAGTATTTGCAGTTTATCTTCTTTTGCACATTGGTTGTCGATCTTTATTTATGAAGCTTTTACCAATACTATTGTGTTTCTTTGTATTTACTGTGAACGCCCGCAAGACAATGAATCTCAGGATTGTATGTGGTAGCATATGTGTACTTTGAACTGAGCCATGAAACACCGCACGACCTCCAACGACAGAAAATGAACAGCGGAAACCGAGCGGAGAAAGTTTCACTTTCCTCAAGTCCTGAAGAAGGGTCTCGGCCCGAAACGTCTACTGTTTATTCATTTCTATAAATGCTGCCTGACCTACTGAGTTCCTCCAGCATTTTATATGATCGACAGAGAAGACATTTTGTCAGTTCTCCCCATCTCCGTATCCACCCGTCACTCCCCCTCCCCCCCCCCCCCCCATTACCACCTCCAGCATCAAACTTGCGTCTCTTCCCCCTCACACGCGCTTCACCCACTGATCCCCTTCCCGACCTGGTACCGTTATCACTTTCCTTGTCTCCACTTCTTCCCCACCCGGCTCCGTCCATATCCCCTCCTCTTATCCTTGTCTGCTTCCACCTGCCTCGCTCTCCGAACTGGCTTTCTCACCACCCCGACCCTTATGGCCAGCATCTGCAGCCCTTTCTGTCCCACCTCACTCCACCCCTCCCTCTCTCTATATACTGGCCATCTCTCCTCTCCCATCTCTGTCCTGCTACAAGGGCTCAAACTGAAACGTTTACCACCCCTCTCTTCCCCACAGATGCCGCTTCAATGCAATGTAGCATTCATTTTAAAAGGACTAGAATATAAAAGCAAGGATGTAATGCCGAGACTTTATAAAGCACTGGTCAGACTGCATTTGGAGTATTGTGAGCGAACTTGGGCTCCTTATTTAAGAAAAGATGTGCTGGCATTGGAGAGGGTCCAGAGGCGATGCATGAGAATGATTCCAGGAATGAAAGGGTTCAGGTTTAATGAGTGTTTGATGGTTCTGGGCCTGTACTTGCTGGAGTTTAGAAGAATGGGGGGCGGGGGGGGGGGGAGGAAGTGATCTCAATGAAACTTACTGAATATTGAAAGGCCCAGATAGAGTGGACGTTGAGAGGATGTTTCCTCTAGTGGGGAGTCCAGAGGACACAGCATCAGAATAGAGGGACAACCATTTAGGACAGAGATGAGGAGGAATTTCTTTAGCCTGACGGTGATGAACTTCTGGAATTCATTGCCACAGGCGGCTGTGGAGGTCAAATCACTGGGTATATTTAAAGTGGAGCTTGATAGATTCTTAATTAGTCAGGTGCGAAAGATTATTGGGAGAAGGCAGAAGAATGGGGTTGAGAAGGGTAATAAATTAGCTATTCATGGAAAAGCGGAGTAGACTCGACGGGCCGAACAGCCTACTTCTCCTTCTAAGTCTTATGAGCTTATGGAATTGCTCCATTGAACCGGATTCAGAAGAGAATTAGTTTTAACATCACTGACAGAAATTACTATACATTATACAATAAATTAGTACAAGAATAAATAGTAACAAAGTGGTGTTCATGTAGTGTTTATAAATCTGCCAGCAGTATGGCAGAAGCTGTTCCTGAAACGTTGAATGTGGGTCTTCAAGCTCCTGTACCTTTTCCTTGATGTTAGCAATGAGAAGAGGTCACATCCTGGGTGGGGAGGGTCCTCAGTGGCGGGTGCCGCCTTCTTGAGGAAGGAGGATAAATAATTCTGGTGAGAGAGGCGGGAGGGCGGTGGGCAGGAGCGAATGGGGGAGGGCTGGGGTGGGGGGTTGGAAATAGTGAGAGTGCAAGCTAGATGCGGAAGCTGGGGGTTATCAGAGGGGGACACAGAGTTAAAGCAATGTGTGAGTTACGTGGTCCCCGTTGTTAAACTCTGGATGGTATTTCTACTGGCAGCCATATCCATGGTAATTGTACACGATCACCAAATATTACGTCTGTTTTATGTCATTTCAAACTCATAAACCGGGAGAACATTCAATCTCCTGCCGATTCGCGTAAAAACAAACACAGGAGAAGGAATTCCATCTCTGGAGAACTGCAGTGAAGGTTAAGTGCTTTGCATTCATTTCTTTTCCTTACGGAAACCAATTAGTAATCAATTAATTTACGTATAACTTGGCCGCTGCTGGGAATAAACAGAATCAATTTCATAAAGCAAGAAGAGTGAAATAACGAGGAACAGCTCAGCTACAGAAACAACCATAGTGTAGATCCAAACTATGGTCTGGAGTAAGGGCGTCGCTCTGTGGGGCTCAGCCAGTGGGTGTTCAGTATGTGGGGCTCAGTCTGTGGGTGTTCAGTATGTGGGTGTTCAGTATGTGGGTGTTCAGTATGTGGGTGCTCAGTCTGTGGGTGTTCTGTCTGTGGGTGTTCACTCCGTGGGGCTCAGTCTGTGGGTGTTCAGTATGTGGGTGCTCAGTCTGTGGGTGTTCTGTCTGTGGGGCTCAGTCTGTGGGTGTTCAGTCTGTGGGGTTCAGTCTGTGGGTGTTCACTCCGTGGGGCTCAGTCTGTGGGTGTTCAGTCCGTGGGGTTCAGTCCGTGGGGTTCAGTCTGTGGGTGTTCACTCCGTGGGGCTCAGTCTGTGGGTGTTCAGTCCGTGGGGTTCAGTCCGTGGGGTTCAGTCCGTGGGGTTCAGTCCGTGGGGCTCAGTCCGTGGGTGTTCAGTCCGTGGGTGTTCAGTCCGTGGGTGTTCAGTCTGTGGGGCTCAGTCTGTGGGGCTCAGTCTGTGGGTGTTCAGTCTGTGGGTGCTCAGTCTGTGGGTGCTCAGTCTGTGGTGCTCAGTCTGTGGGGCTCAGTCTGTGGGGCTCAGTCTGTGGGTGTTCAGTCTGTGGGGCTCAGTCTGTGGGGCTCAGTCTGTGGGGCTCAGTCTGTGGGTGCTCACTGTGGGTGCTCACTCCGTGGGTGCTCACTCCGTGGGGCTCAGTCTGTGGGTGCTCAGTCTGTGGGTGCTCACTGTGGGTGCTCAGTCTGTGGGTGTTCAGTCTGTCGGGCTCAGTCTGTGGGGCTCAGTCTGTGGGTGTTCAGTCTGTGGGGCTCAGTCTGTGGGTGTTCAGTCTGTGGGGCTCAGTCTGTGGGTGCTCAGTCTGTGGGTGCTCAGTCTGTGGGGCTCAGTCTGTGGGTGCTCAGTCTGTGGGTGCTCAGTGTGGGTGCTCAGTCTGTGGGGCTCAGTCTGTGGGTGCTCAGTCTGTGGGTGCTCAGTCTGTGGGTGTTCTGTCTGTGGGTGCTCACACTGTGGGTGCTACCTATCGGGAAGCTGATAATGTTAGCGGCAGGAATCAGGCATTGTTTTTGCACTAATCACATTCTGGTTTTCAGAAGTATGTGAATCACTTGAGAATTGAATTAATGTTTTCCACATGAAGTAATAGCAGCTTTTAGCACCAAATTTATCTCATCCTAACATTGTGAGAGATAAGTGAGTTCAGGTTAACCCTTGCTTCTCTGTACCATTCCCTCACCCGCTTTGTGCAAGTAACAATCTGCTTCCAGCCTTTACTTCCAGAAATATTGATGCTCCATCCAAAACTGTTTACTAACATGACAGATTAATCCTTAACCTACAGACTGAACCATACCGACTGAACCCCTCAAGGACCCTCTTTGTGTAGCTGATAGAGTTTAATTTGTCTTAAATCAGTTGTTTCCTGACGATATATTCACAATGTAAATTTAGATCTGTATTTGTACCTGCACTTCAGGGGTGCAGGGACTGTGTGTGTGTGTGTGTGTGTGTGTGTGTGTGTGTGTGTGTGTTTCTCTCTCTCTCCGTCTAGGGTCTCCAGGATTTAAACAGTATCTGTTAGATCTGTATATGTGTGTGCATTTCAGGGTTGCAGGGGCATGTGTGCCCGTATCTTTTGTCTAAGTGTATATCTGTGTCTGTGTGTATGCGTGCCTGTGCGTGTCTGTGTGTGAGTGTATCTGTCTGTATGTGTGCCTGTCTGTCTGCATCTGTGTGTCTGTGTGCATCTGTCAGTCTCTGTGTGCCTGTGAGTGTGTGTGTCTGTGCCAGTGTGTGTGTGTCTATGTATGTCTGACTGTGTGCATGTGTGTGTGTATGTGTTCCTGTGTGTGTGTATATGTGTTCCTGTGTGTGTGTCTGTGTCTGTCTGTCTGAGTGTGTGTGTCTGTGTTTGTATGTCTGTGTGTTTCTGTATGCATGTGTGCCTGTCTGTCTGCATCTCTGTGTGTGTCTGCCTGTCTGTGTATTTGTGTGTGTCTTTCTCTGTTTATGCATCTGTGTGTGTGTCTGTTTGTGTGTGTGTGTGTGTGTGTGTATGCGTTTTTCTGTTTGTATGCATGTGTGTCTGTCTGCATCTCTGTGTGTGTGTCTGTCTCTGTGTGTGTATGTGTGTGTGTGGTTGTGTGTCTTTGTGTGAGTCTTTCTCTGCATCTGTCTGTTTTTGTCTGAGTGTGTGTGTGTCTGTGTGAGTGTTTGTGTGTCTGTGTGTGTATCTGTATGTACATGTGTCTGTGCATGTGTGTTTGTGTGTCTGTGTCCGTGTTTGCTTGAGCATGTGTCTGTCTTTCTGTGTGTGTGTGTGCACCTGTGAGAGTGTGTGTGTATATGAGTATGTGTCTATGTGTATGTGTGTCTGTGTGCATATGTCAGTCTCTGTGTGTCTTTGTGTGTGTCTGTAAGTGTGTCTCTGTGTGTCTGTGTGTTTGTGTATGCATGTGTCTAAGTCTGTGTGTGTGTGTATGTCTGTGTGTTTGTGTCTTTGAGCATGTCTGTGGCTGTGTATGTATTCCTGTGTATATATGTTTCTCTGTGTGTCTGCGTGTGTGTCCATGTGCATCTGTCAGTCTCTGTGTGTCTTTGTGCTTGTCTGTGTGTGTGTATGTGTTTCTCTGTGTGTCTATTTGTGTGTATGTGTGTGTTTTGAACTTGTCTGTGGGTGTGTGTGTGTGTGTCTGAGTGTGTGCGTGCCTGTATGAGTGTGTGTCTATGTGCGCCTGTGTCTGTGTTTGTGCATCTGTCTGCTGTGCATGCATATGTCTGTGTGTGTGTCTGTCTGTGTATTTCTGTGTGTGGGTATGTGTTTCTATATGTGTGTGTCTATTTTTTTCTGTGGGTATGTGCGTCTTTGTGTGTCTGTCTGTTGTGCATATGTGCATGTTTGTCTGTGTATGTGTGTCTGTATATGGTTCTGTGTGTGTGTATATGTGTCTCTGTGTCTGTGTGCATCTGTCAGTCTCTGAGTGTGTGTGCGTGTGTCTGTATATAGTTCTGTGTGTGTATATGTCTGTGTGCATTTGTCAGTCTCTGAGTGTGTGTGTGTGTGTCTATGTTTGTGTATGTGTGTGTATAGGTGCCTGTGTATGTCCATTTGCTTGTCTATGTGTGTGTTTATGTGTTTGAGCATGTCTCTGGGTGTGTCTGTGTGATTGTGTGCAAGTGTTTCTGTGTGCATGTGTGTTTGTGTTTGGTTGTATGTGTCTGTCAGTCTCTGTGTCTGTGTGTGTATATGTTTCTGTGCATGTGTCTGTGTATGCGTGTGTGTATGTGTTTCTGTGTGTCTCTGTATGTGTCTGTGTGATTGTATGTAAGTGCATCAGTGTGTCTGTGTGTCTTCATGATTACGTGTAAGTGTTTCTATGTATGTCTGTGTGTCTGTCTTTGCATCTGTGTTAGTGTGTGTGTGTGTGTCTGTATTTGTCTGTGTGTGTACGTGTGTGTTTGTGTGTGTGTGTGTGTTGTTATGTCTGTCAATGTGTGTATGTGACTGTCTGTGCGTGTCTGTGTGTCTCTGTGAGTTTGTCTGTCTGTGTGTATCTGTATGTATGTGTGTGTTTTGCCTAAGTGTGTGTTTGTGTGTGTGTGCGCGCGCATATGTGTGTCTGTTTGTGTATGTGTGTGTGGCTGTGTGTGTGTTTGTGTGTGCATGTGTTCCTGTTAGTGCGTGTATGTGTTTCAGTGTGTCTATCTGTCTGTGTGTGTGTCCGTGTCTCTGTGTGTCTGAATGTGTGAGTCTGTGTGTGTTTGTGTGTGTCTATGTATATGTGTGTCTGTCTGTGTGTGCATGCATGTGTCTGTGTGTGTGCCTGTTTGTGTATGTCTGTGTGTATGTGTGCATTTGTGTTGTGTTTAAGTGTGTCTGTATGTGTCAGTGTGTGTATGCTTTGTGTGTGTGTTTGCCTCTGTGTATGTGTTTCTCTGTGTCTGTGTGTATGTGTCTGTGTCCAACTATCTGCATGTATTTGTATGTCTGTGTGTATGTGTTTCTGTTAGTGTGTGTGTCTGTCAGTGCGCGCGCATGTGTGTGCCTGTTTATGTGCATCTGTATTTGTATGCATTTGTGTGTGTGTCTGTATGTCTATGTATATGTGTGTCTGTCTGTGTGTGCATGCATGTGTCTGTGTGTGTGCCTGTTTGTGTATGTCTGTGTGTATGTGTGCATTTGTGTTGTGTTTAAGCGTGTCTGTATGTGTCAGTGTGTGTATGCTTTGTGTGTGTGTTTGCCTCTGTGTATGTGTTTCTCTGTGTCTGTGTGTATGTGTGTCTGTGTCCAACTATTTGCGTGTATTTGTATGTCTGTGTGTATGTGTTTCTGTTAGTGTGTGTGTGTGTGTCTGTCAGTGCGCGCGCATATGTGTGCCTGTTTATGTGCGTCTGTATTTGTATGCATTTGTGTGTGTGTGTCTGTGTGTCTATGTGCATCTGTGTCTCTGTGTATGGTGTGTATGTCTGTGTATATGTGTGTGTGTCTGTCTTTTTGTGTGTGTGTATGTGTGTGTTTGTATGTGAAATAGACTCTGGCATTCATGTGTGTGTGCATGTTGGGGTGAATAAGTAAGCATATATGTACTTGTGTACAAGAACATGTATATCCATTTGTGTTTACCTCTGCTCATGTCAACATGTATGTGCATTGTCTGATGCCCATGTGCCTATGCACATATTTTGTCACACATCTCTATGTGCCCTGATGTGTGTATGTGTGTCCAGGCATGTTGTGAGTGCACAAGCCTATCTGTGTATGGCACAGAACAATCCCACTGGGTAGCAGCAGGACAGGGTGATCTCATTCTCCTGATCCCCTGCTCACTCCTAAATGTCAGTCTTCTTGAATATATGTTATTATTTGTGGTAATTTGACTCAGTGCTGTGTGGGGGTTGTGTTGGTCCAGAGGAATGTTGTTTTGTTTAGTGGTATACGTGTGAATGGCAATATACGGAGTTATCACTGTTTGTCTTGTGTGCACAGGGCCATACTTTCGGTACCAGGAGCGGACCATGAGTGAGCAACACAACTGCCACCACTGCAAGAAGTCACTGCAGGGACACAAGTTCATTGAGAAGGACAAGTTGCTCTGCTGTGTCAGCTGTTATGATAAATTCATCGCCAACACTTGTGCCGAATGCAGGAAGCCTATTGGCTGTGGCTCCAAGGTGGGCAGACTCGGGCAGGGGTTGAAGAATAGCATCACTTGACTGTCACATGACCCTCCTCATCACCTGACCCCACAACCCCCGCCCACTGCAATCGGTTTATTATTGTCCCATGTACCAAGATACAGTGAAAAGCTTGTCTTTCATACTGTTCATACAGATCAGATCCTTACATAGGGCACTGAGGTGTGAAACAGTAACCGAATGCAGAATAAAGTGTTCTGGTTAGGGTTAGGGCATACAGGCAGACAATAAATTGCAAGGCCATTTACGAGGTGGATAAACTGACCCTCCCCGTCAGCTGACCATCTCCATTGCACTATCATAACTACTGTATTTATGCTGTGTGCTGTTGGTACTGTGTTTTGCACCTTGGCTCCGGAGGAGTGCTGTTTCATTTGGTGGTATTCATTGTTTGGTTGAATGCCAATTATATTTGAACTTGAACTTAAACCTTCAATTATCCCAATCCCTGACCATCCTTTCCTTCTCTAGGATTTCTCTTCCCCTGGAAAATTCCCACAGATTCAGGACTCTTCTGTCTCCCAGGTATCACCTTCCCAATCCCAATTGTAACAATTTGTTATGGGACTCTTCCCCCCCCCCCCCCCCACTCCAGTGATGCCTTCCTCCATCTACCCTGCTCTCTGCTGGACACATGCAACTTATTCACTGCCACCTTATTTCTCAGGTATCCATAGGGTGGGGATAGGAATTGGGTATGCAGTGGTTACAGGTGAGTGGGGAAGCACAGGTAAGTAGATTTTCAAATTACAGGAAATGCAAGAAGCATAATGTTTGTTATTGGAATATAGTCTCAGTCAGTCAGACACACACACACACACACACACACACACACACACACACACACACACACACACACACACACACACACACACACACACACACACACACACACACACACACACACACACACACCTGTATCTGACTCCATAAGCTCCTCTGGCAAGGAGACCCATGTATCAACCATTCTGTAAAGCATTCATATCCCCTTTAAATCCCACTCCTCATGCCTTAAGCCTAAGCTGTTTACCCATGGAAAAGAATTGTATTTACCTACCCTGTCTTATAATGTTATATACTTCTATCAGGGGGTCCGAATGATTTTGTGCAGGTGGCTCGAAGTTTTGTGTGGCTGGCTTTGATGTTTTAGATAGCTAGATACTTAATTGATCTCAAAGAAAATTAATGTCAAAGTAGCATTACAAATGCAGATATACAAGTTGAGATTTTTGATTGGAGAAAGGCTAACTTTGAGGAGATGTGAAAGGATTTAGAAAGAGTGTATTGGGACAATTTGTTTTATGGGAAGGATGTAATAGAGAAATGGAGGGCATTTAAAGGTGACATTTTGAGGGTACAGAATCTTTATGTTCCTGTTAGGTTGAAAGGAAAGGTTAAAAGTTTGAGAGAGCCATGGTTTTCAAGGGATATTGGAAACTTGGTTAGGAAAAAGAGAGATATCTACAATAAATATAGGCAGCATGGAGTAACTGAGGTGCTCAAGGAATATAAAGAATGTAAGAAGAAACTTAAGAAAGAAATTAGAAAAGCTAAAAGAAGATACGAGGTTGCTTTGGCAAGTAAGGTGAAAATAAATCCAAAGGGTTTCTACAGTTACATTAATAGCAAAAGGATAGTGAGGGATAAAGTTGGTCCCTTAGAGAATCAGAATGGACAGCTATGTGTGGAGCCAAAAGAGATGGGGAAGATTTTGAACAACTTCTTTTCTTCAGTATTCACTAAGGAGAAGGATTTTGAATTGTGTAAGGTAAGGGAAACAAGTAGGGAAGTTATGGAAACTATGACAATTAAAGAGGAGGAAGTACTGGCGCTTTTAAGGAATATAAAAGTGGATAAATCTCCGGATCCTGACAGGATAATCCCTAGGACCTTGAGGGAAGTTAGTGTAGAAATAGCAGGGGCTCTGACAGAAATATTTCAAATGTCATTAGAAACAGGGATGGTGCCAGAGGATTGGCGTATTGCTCATGTGGATCCATTGTTTAAAAAGGGTTCTAAGATTAAACCTAGCAATTATAGGCCTGTCAGTTTGATGTCAGTGGTGGGTAAATTAATGGAAAGTATTCTTAGAGATGGTATATATAATATTCTGGATAGACAGGGTCTGATTAGGAACAGTCAGCATGGATTTGTGCATGGAAGGTCATGTTTGACAAATCTTATTGATTTTTTTGAAGAGGTTATTAGGAAAGTTGACGAGGGTAAAGCAGTGGATGTTGCCTATATGGACTTCAGTAAGGCCTCTGACAAGGTTCCGCACGGAAGGTTAGTTAGGAAGGTTCAATCGTTAGGTATAAATATTGAAGTAGTAAAATGGATTCAACAGTGGCTGGATGGGAAATGTCAGAGAGTAGTGGTGGATAACTGTTTGTCAGGTTGGAGGTCGGTGACTAGTGGTGTGCCTCAGGGATCTGTACTGGGTCCAATGTTGTTTGTCATTTACATTAATGATCTGGATGATGGGGTGGTAAATTTGATTAGTAAGTATGCAGATGATACGAAGATAGGTGGCATTGTGGATAATGCAGCAGGTTTTCAAAGCTTGCAGAGAGATTTAGGCCAGTTAGAAGAGTGGGCTGAATGATTGCAAATGGAGTTTAATGCTGATAAGTGTGAGGTGCTACATTTTGGTAGGAATAATCCAAATAGGAAGTAGGGCTTTGAAGAATGCAGTAGAACAGAGTGATCTAGAAATAATGGTGCATAGTTCCCTGAAGGTGGAATCTCGTGTGGAGAGGGTGGTGAAGAAAGCTTTTGGTATGTTGGCCTTTATAAATCAGAGCATTGAGTATAGGAGTTGGGATGTAATGTTAAAATTATACAAGGCATTGGTAAGGCCGAATTTGAAGTATTGTGTACAGTTCTGGTCACCAAATTATAGGAAAGATATGAACAAAATAGACAGAGTACAGAGAAGATTTACTAGAATGTTACCTGGGTTTCAGCACCTAAGTTACAGGGAAAGGTTGAACAAGTTAGGTCTTTATTCTTTGGAGCGTAGAAGGTTGAGGGGGGACTTGATAAGAGGTATTTAAAATAATGAGGGGGATAGATAGAGTTGACGTGGATAGCCTTTTTCCATTGAGAGTAGGGGAGATTCAAACAAGAGGACATGAGTTGAGACTTAGGGGGCAAAAGTTTAAGGGTAACACAAGGGGGAATTTCTTTACTCAGAGAGTGGTAGCTGTGTGGAATGAGCTTCTGAGAAGTGGTAAAGGTAGGTTCGGTATTGTCATTTTAAGTAAAATTGGATAGGTATATGGACAGGAAAGGAATGGAGGGTTATGGGCTGAGTGCAGGCCAGTGGGACTAGGTGAGAGTAAGCGTTCGGCACGGACTAGAAGGGTCGAGATGGTCTGATTCCGTGCTGTAATTGTTATATGGTTATACAAATACTAGAAGTAAGAAAGTATTAAAAAATTAAGTTGCCCGATAAAGAGATGTACAAGATTTACAAGTCAAAGATTACAAGATTAGAGTGATAGAGAGAGAGACGATATAAGATGTAAGGAGCAGAATATTGAATCCATCTGGTTAGAGGTTCAGAATAGTAAAGAGAAAAAATCACTGGTGGGAGTTATCTATCGGCCACCAAATAATAACATGACAGTGACACAGACAATAAACAGAGAAATATCTGAGGCATGTAAGAATGGAACAGGAGTTACCATGGGGGACTTTAACTTGCACGTAGATTTAGTATATTTCAATTAAAAACTGGGACAATAAGGGTGGGGAGAGCGAGCTTTGGATAACTAAGGAAATAAAGGAAGGCATCAAACTAAAAGCTTGTGTGTATAAAGTCGCCAAGAGTAGTGGGAAACTGGAAGATCGGGAAAACGTTAAAAAGCAACAATGAACCACTAAATGTGCAATAAAGAAAGGGAAGCTAGATTATGAAAATAAACTACCACAAAATATATAAAGCTGAAAAGGGTGGCTAAAGTGAACGTGGGTCCCTTGGAGGATGAGGGGGGGAATTGATATTGGGTAATGAGGAAATGGCTGAGGCTTTGAATGACTATTTTGTGTTGGTCTTCACGGTGGAGGACACATCTAACATGCCAAAGAGAGATGTTATGGATGCGATGGGATGTGATGACCTTGATTCAATAACTATCACTGAAGAGGTAGTGCTGAGCAAACTTGTGAGCCTGAAGATGGATACGTCCCCTGGTCCTGATGCAATGCATCCTAGAGTACTGAAAGAAATGGCAGAAATTATAGTAGATGCTTTAGTGATAATTTACCAAAATTCTCTGGACTATGGACAGGTCCCGGTGGATTGGAAGATGGTGAATGTTCAAAAAAAGGATGTAGGCAAAAGCCAGGTAACTGTAGGCCAGTTAGTTTAACATCTGTAGTTGGGTAATTCTTGAAGCTATCATTAAAGAAGAAATAATGAGGCATCTGGAAAGAAATGGATCTATCAGGCAGACGTAGCATGGATTCAGCAAAGGCAGGTCCTGTTTGACAAATTTACTGGAGCTCTTTGAGAATATAACAAATGCAGTGAATAGAGGGGAACAGATGGACATTATTTACTTGGATTTCCAGAAGGCATTTGATAAGGTGCCACATAAAAGAATTATTCACAAGAGAAGGTGGCATAACATTGGGGTGATGTATTAGCATGGATAGAGGATTGGTTAACAGATAGAAAGCTGGGAATTGGGATACATGGATGTTACTCTGGTTGGCAATCAGTGGTGAGCGGTGTGCAGCAGGGGTTGGTGCTGGGCCCTTAACTGATCATGATATACATTAATGATCTGGAAGAGGGGACCGAGTGTAGTGTATCGAAGTTTGCTGATGATACTGAACTGAGTGGAAAATCAAATTGTACAGAAGATACGGAAAGTCTGCAGAGAGATATAGATAGGTTAAGTGAGTGCCAATGGTCTGGCAGATGGCGTACAATGTTGGTAAATGTGAGGTCATCCACTTTGGAAGGAAAAATGGAAGAGCAAATTATTATCTAAATGGTAAACAATTGCAGCATGCGCTGAGCAGAGGGACTTGGGAGTGCTTGAGCATTAATCACAAAAGGTTGGTTTACAGGTGCAGCAGGCTATTAAGAAGGCAAATGGAACGTTGGTCTTCATAGCTGGAGGGACTGAATGGATGGCTCTGATATTTCAGAAGCAGAATCAGGTTTATTATCACTGCCGTGTGTCGTGAAATTTGTTAACTTAGCAGAAGCAGTTCAATGCGATACATAATATAGAAGAAGAAGAGAAAAATAAAATAATAATAAGTAAATCAATTACAGTATATGTATATTAGATTAAAAATTGTGCAAAAACAGGAAATAATATATATTTAAAAAATTGAGTTATTGTTCATGGGTTCAACGTACATTTAGGAATCGGATGGCAGAGGGGAAGAAGCTGTTCCTGAATCACTGAAGTCTTCGGGCTTCTGTACTTCCTACCTGATGAAAAGGGCATGCCCTGGCTTCTGGGGGTCCTTATTAATAGACACTGCCTTTCTGATACACTGCTCCATGAAGATGTCCTGGGTACTTTGTAGGCTAGTACCCAAGATGGAGATGACTAGATTTACAACCTTCTGCAGCTTCTTTCAGTCCTGTGCCCTAGCCCCTCCATACCAGACAGTGATGCAGCCTGTCAGAATGCTCTCTACGGTACAGCTACAGCAGTTTTTGAGTGTATTTGTTGACATACCAAATCTCTTCAAACTCCTAATGAAGTATAATTGCTGTCTTGCCTTCTTTATAACTGCATCAATATGTTGGGACCAGGTTAGGTTCTCAGAGATCTTGACACCCAGGAACTTGACACTACTCACTCTCTCCATTTCTGATCCCTCTATGAAGATTGATATGTGTTCTTCATCTTCCCTTCCTTAAGTCCACAATCAGCCCTTTCATCTTGCTAAACGTTAAGTGCAAGTTTGTTACTGCGACACCACTCCACTAGTTGGCATATCTCGCTCCTGTATGCCCTCTCATCTCCATCTGACATTCCACCAACAATGGCTGTATCTTGAGCAAATTTACAGTTGGTTTAAGCCACACGGTCATGTGTATATAGACAGTAGAGCAGTGGGCTAAGCACACACCCCTGAGGTGCACCAGTGTTGATCATCAGCGAGGAGGAGATGTTATCACCAATCCACATAGATTGTGGTCTCCCGGTTAGGAAGTCGAGGATCCAATTGCAGAGGGCAGTACTAGAGGCCCAGGTTCTGCAACTTTTCATTCAGAATTGCAGGAATGATGGTATTAAATGCTGAGCTATGGTTGATGAACAGCATCCTGACGTGGGTGTTTGTGTTGTCCAGGTGGTCTAAAACCGTGTGGAGAGCCATTGAGGTTGTGTCTGCCATTGACCTATTGTGGTGATAGACAAGCTGCAATGGGTCCAGGTCCTTGCTGAGGCAGGAGTTCAGTCTAGTCATGACCAACCTCTCAAAGCATTTCATCATTGTAGATGTGAGTGCTATTGGGCAATAGTCATTAAGGCAGCTCACATTATTCTTCTTAGACACTGGTATAATTGTTGCTTTCTTAAAGCAAGTGGAAACTTCCACCCATAGTAGTGAAAGGTTGAAAATGTCCTTGAATACTCCTGCCAGTTGATTGACACAGGTTTTCAGAGCCTTACTAGGTACTCCATTGGGACCTTCTGCCTTGTGAGGGTTCACCCTCTTTAGCTCAACATTGGCCTCAGAGACAGAGATCACAGGGTCATCAGGTGCAGCAGGGATTTTGAATGGGTGGCTCTGATGTTTTGTACGGGTGCATCTAATGTTTTGTACAGGTGGCCTTGATGACAATCCAGTAAATGGAACCAAACTGGTATCACACACAAAATGCTGGAGCAACTCAGCAAGTTTCACCTATCACAGTCTAGCTTGTACACCATCCCCTTCCCCACCTTATCATTCTGGCTTATGCCCCCTTTCCTTTCCAGTTCTGATGAAGTTCCAGCTCAATGCAGAGTTCCTGCAGCATTTTGTGTTTGTTGCTCTGGTTTTCCAGAATCTGCAGTACTTCTGTGTTTGCAAATTGGCACAGTGTCCCCCTGCAGCTTTGAATCTCCAAAAAGGTCAGATTATCGGAGATTTGTGTGTCTTAATAGAGACTGGGAAATCTTGTTGGTTGATTTATCAGCTCACGCGACAGGCGGATCACACTCACAACAGCAGGAATTGGATGTGAGATCAATGTTCCGTTAAAAACTCACAGTATCCACCCTCGGCCTCTGTCTTCCTCTGCTGGAGACACACAGGACTGCAGCGCCAAAAACACACCAGGTTTGCAGAACACACACACACACAGTGCTGGAGGAACTCAGCAGGGCAGGCAGCATCTATGGAAAAGAGTACAGTCGACGTTTCGGGCGAAACCTTTCAGCAGAACAAGGCCATTAATCAGAATCGGAATCAAGTTTAAAATCGCTGTAAACTTGTATGCCGTGAAATTTGTTGTTTGTGGCAGCAGTACATTACAGTTCATAGTAATAACATTATAAATTTCATTATATATATGTATATACACGTCGAAGTAAATAAGCAGTGCGGAAAAAAAGCAAAATATAGTGACGTAGCGTACATGGCCGGAGGGGAAGAAGCCATTCCCGGAGCATTGAGTGTGGGTCTTCAAGCTCTTGTACCACCCCCTTGATGGTAGCAGTGAGAAGAGGGCTTGTCCCGGGTGATGGGGCAATGATGGATAACCGTAATCCTGATATTTAAATAGTGGGGGTGTAGAACAGCGACTCGCCCTCCTGTCGGCCTTCGACAACAGCGGAAACCGTGGAACTGGAGGTTGAGTGGAGGCAGATGGTCAGACTAGGGGTCCCGACCAGGGTGTGGCTGAGAGGAACAACTGTCTGATTTCCCAGTTTACCGAGGATGGGATCGTGAGTAAGGAGTTTACAGAGTGTCTCGAAGGGCCACAGTTTCCCAGTCTTACGTTGGGCCATTGCCCGAACTCGGGGGACATTGCCCGGCCAGAGGCACAGTGCCCGAACCCGGGGGACATTGCCCGGCCCGAGGCACAGTGCCCGAACCCGGGGGACAGTGCCCGAACCCAGAGAAGTGACTAGGCTGAAGCACCGCCGCTTCACCGTTGTCCCTGCCCCGTTTTGCAGGAACTTCATCATGAGAACAAATACTGGCACGAAGACTGCTTCCGCTGTTACCACTGCAGTCGCTCCCTCGTCAACGATTCATTCAGCATCAAGAACGAGCGGATCATCTGCACCAAGTGTCTGCCCCGGACCGACGCGTCCACCTGTCAAAGCTGCAAGCGGCCCATCAAACCGGGTGAGTGCGCATCTCTCCGCCGGCGACTCCAGGTAACAATCGGTTAACTCTTACTGTACCCAGTTAACTCGCTGGTTACCAATTAACCAGATTACCAGTAGACTGTATTCCCCCGCTCCTGATTTGTTGCGGTTCACCCGCTGTCCCTGAATTGTGGAAATGATTACGGATTCTGTCAGGTTCCAGAGATCACGGTGGTCTCCGCCCGTCGATATTGGGACCCATAACCACCCACCGCTCGTCTGTACCGGGCTCCGGTTCCCGTCTACGGTTTCAAAGCCTCGGAGGTGTTGGCCTTTTCGCCCGTAGGCCAGGCCAGATCCACAGTGCAGCCATTCACCCATCGAGTCCCACCTTGCTCCCTCCCAGGAACCGCGACAGAGCCGCTACCCCCCACCCCAGATACCTCCTTCGATCCCGACCAGGCACCGGGTGGAGTTCCCAAGTTCTCCTTGCGACCGGGTGGGCTTCCCCGTGTGCTCCGATTCGTTGCATCCACGTCCCGCAGTTGGGTAGGGTCGGCTCCGAAATCGGCCGCCATTATTGTGGATTTTTACACTGAAGTGACGAGACGGGAAAATTGTCCCCTCCCCCGAGCCCCGGAGGTACTGGACTGATATGGTGATCTTCCTGCAGGGACGAAGAGCTTTGAGTACGGCGGCTCCCACTGGCACGAACGCTGCTTCACTTGTCAGCGATGCCTGAAGGAGATCGGTACCGGCAGCTTCGTCCCGAGGGGTGACCAGATTTTCTGCGTCTCTTGCAACGAGAAGAAGTTCTCCAAACACTGCACCCACTGCAGGAAGGTGAGGGGTGAGGGTGGCGGGGGAGCTGGTGGGGAGTGGACAGTACCCCGAAGATCAGCCCCTGACCCTGGGTTCGATCAGTGACTCCCGGGACCAGAAGGGTGTCCTTAGGACTGACTCCTGGACCCGTCGGTGATCCCTGAAGTGATCGGTGATTCCGGTAACCAGTCCATGCTGCGCGTTTTCCAGTTCCGGCCAGTTGCCTGGGCTGATGGTAAATCCATAAAACTACAATATATAGAAGCAGTAGGACATTCGATCATAGCTGATTTATTCTTCTGCCTTCACTCTGTAAACTTTGACGCCCTGATGAAACATCTCCACATCCACTCCAGGCCTTTCAATATTTGACAGGATTCAATGCCAGAGAAGGGAAGAGGGCGGGGTGCTGTCTTGAAAGATGGGGAGGGTGGGAGAAGGCGAAGGGGGTGGGGAGGGTGGGAGAAAGGCGAAGGTTGAGGGGAGAGAATTGATGGAGGGGGTAAGGGTGTGGTTGAGTTGAATGGGGAGGTTTGAAGTTATAGGAGGAATGGGACAGCTGAGGAGAGGGTGAAGAGTCGAGGGTCGGTGACCCTGCCAGTGGGCTGCCCCTTCCCCTCTGCCTGACTCTCCCTTTCCCCTGGTCCTTTCAGCCCATCACCAGTGGGGGTGTGAGCTACCGTGACGAGCCATGGCATACCGAGTGCTTCGTCTGCAAGACGTGTCGGAAGCAGCTGAGTGGAATCCAGTTCACTGGCCACGAGAACTTCCTGTACTGCGTGGACTGTTACAGCCAATTCATCGCCAAGAAATGTGGCACTTGCCACAAACCGGTCACCGGTAGGTCCGGCCTGTCCGCTTCGTGACTCCAGCTCAGCCCTTCTCTCAGCCCGACGGTTTTCATAAGAACATAAGAAATAGGAGCAGGAGTAGGCCATCCGGCCCATCAAACCTGCCCCGCCATTCAATAACATAATTGCTGATCAGTCCGTAACTCAGCTTCATCGACCTGCCTTTTCCCCATAACCCTTAATTCCCCTACTATGTAAAAATCTACCTAACTGTATCTTCAATATATTTAGAGAAGAAGCCTCAACTGCTTCCCTGGGCAGAGAATTCCACAGATTCACCACTCTCTGGGAAAAACAGTTTTTGCAATATTTGCAATATTCTGGGATAAATGCCACCAGACCCTGGGGAATTTAGCCATAAGACAAAGGAGCAGAAGTCAGCCATTCGGCCCATCGAGTCTGCTCCGCCATTTCATCATGAGCTGATCCAATCTCCCCTTTAGTCCCATTCCCCCGCCTTCTCACCATAACCTTTGATGCTCTGACTACTCAGATACCTATCAATCTCTGGCTTAAATACACCCAATGACTTGGCCTCCACTGCCCGTGGCAACAAATTCCATAGATTCACCACCCTCTGGCTAAAATTTTTTTTTTGCATCTTTGTTCTGAATGGGCGCCCTGCAATTCTCAAGTCATGTCCTCTCATACTAGACTTCTCCACCATGGGAAACAACTTTGCCACATCCACTCTGTCCATGCCTTTTAACATTCAAAATGTTTCTATGAGGTCCTTCCTCATTCTTCTAAACTCCAAGGAGTACAGTCCAGGAGCGGTCAAACGTTCCTCATATGTTAACCCTCTCATTTCCGGAATCATTCTAGTGAATCTTCTCTGAACCCTCTCCAATGTCAGCACATCCTTTGTTAAATAAAGAGCCCAAAACTGCACACAGTATTCCAAGTGAGGTCTTACCAGTGCCTTATAGAGCCTCAACATCACATCCCTGCTCCTATACTCCATTCCTCTAGAAATGAATGCCAACATTGCATTCGCTTTCTTCACCACCAATTCAATCTGGAGGTTAACCATAAGGGTATCCTGCACGAGGACTCCCAAGTCCCGTTGCATCTCAGAACTTTGAATTCTCTCCCCATTTAAATAATAGTCTGCCCGTTGACTTCTTCTACCAAAGTGCATGACCGTACACTTTCCGACATTGTAATTCATTTGCCACGTCTTTGCCCATTCTCCCAATCTATCCAAGTCTCTCTGCAGAATCTCTGTTTCCTCAGCACTACAAGCCCCTCCACCTATCTTTGTATCATCAGCAAACTTAGCCACAAAGCCATCTATTCCATAATCCAAATTGTTGATATACAACGTAAAAAGAAGCGGCCCCAACACGGACCCCTGTGGAACACCACTGGTAATCGGCAGCCAACCAGAATGGGATCCCTTTATTCCCACTCTCTGTTTCCTGCCAATTAACCAACGCTCTATCCACGTATGTAACTTTCCCGTAATTCCATGGGCTCTTATCTTGTTTACCAGCCTCATGTGCGGCACCTTGTCAAAGGCCTTCTGAAAATCCAAATACACAACATCCACTGCATCTCCCTTGTCTAGCCTACTTGTAATTTCCTCAAAAAATTGCACTAGGTATGTCAGGCAGGATTTTCCTTTAAGGAAACCATGCTGAGTTCTGCCTATCTTGTCATATGCCTCCAGGTACTCCGTAACCTCATCCTTGACAATCGACTCCAACAACTTCCCAACCATCGATGAGAAGCTAACAGGTCTATAATTTCCTTTTTGCTTCCTTGCCCCCTTCTTAAATAGCGGAGTGACATTTGCAATCATCCAGTCCTCCAAAACCAGGCCAGAATCTACCGACTTTTGAAAGATCATTGCTAATGCCTCCGCAATCTCCACAGCTACTTCCTTCAGAACAGGAGGGTGCATTCCATCTGGTCCAGGAGATTTATCTACCCATAGACTATTCAGCTTCCTGAGTACTTACTCTGTCGTAATTGTGACTGCAAATATTTCTCTTCCCCGACACCTTTGAATGTCTGGTATATTGCTGATGTCTTCCTCAGTGAAGACTGATGCAAAATACTCGTTCAGTTCCTCCACCATCTCCTTATCTGCCATTACAATTTCTCCAGCATCATTTTCTATCGGTCCTATATCTACTCTCACCTGTTTTTTTACTCTTTATATACTTGAAAAAGCTTTCAGTATCCTTTTTGATATTATTTGCTAGCTTCCTTTCATAGTTCATCTTTTCCCTCTTAATGACCTTTTTAGTTTCCTTTTGTAAGCTTTTAAAAACTTCCCAATTCTCTGTCTTCCCACTAATTTTTGCTTTCTTGTATGCCCTCTGCTTTTACATTGGCTTTGACTTCTCTTGTCAGCCACAGTTGCATCCTTTTTCCATCTGAAAATTTCTTCTTCTTTGGAATATATCTGTCTTGCACCTTCCTCACTTCCCGCGTAAACTCCAGCCACTGCTGCTCTGCTGTCCTTCCCATTAGTGTCCCTTTCCAGTCTACCTTGGCCAGTTCCTCTCTCATGCCACTGTAATTTCCTTTACTTCACTGAAATACCGACACATTGGATTTCAGCTTCTCTTTCTCAAATTTCACAGCGATCTCAATCATGTTGTGATCATTGCCTCCTAGGGGTTCCTTCACTTCCATCGCTCTAATCACCTCTGGTTCATTACACAATACCCAATCCAGTACAGCTGATCCCCTAGTGGGCTCAACAACAAGCTGTTCGAAAAAGCCATCTCGTAGACATTCTACAAATTCTCTGTCTTGAGATCCAGTGCCGACCTGATTTTCCCAATCCACTCGCATGTTAAAATCTCCTACAATTATCATAACACTGCCCTTCTGGCAAGCCTTTTCTATTTCCTGTTGTAATTTGTAGTCCACATCACTGCAGCTGTTTGGAGGCCTGTAGATAACTGCCATCAGGGTCCTTTTACCCCTGCGATTTCTTAGCTCAACCCATAAAGATTCTGTACCTTCCGATCTTATGTCAACTCTTTCTAATGATTTAATATCATTTCTTACCATTAAAGCCACACCACCCCCTCTGCCTACCTGCCTATCCTTCCAATACACTGTGTACCCTTGGATGTTCAGCTCCCAGAGCCATGCATCCTTTAGCCATGTCTCAGTGATGGCCACAATATCAATACCTGCCAATCTGTAACTGTACAACAAGATCATCCACCTTATTCATTATGCTGTGTGCATTTAAGTATAACACCTTAAGTCCAGTATTTGGTACTTTTTGCATTGATTGCACTGCAACTCATCCCAATGGCTGCAAATTTGCTCCATCACCTGTCTGTCCTTCCTGACATCCTTACCTTAGATCTATTTCTGTTTTTCCTCTTGTCCGCTCCATCATTCCTGTTCCCATCCCCCTGCCAAATTAGTTTAAACCCTGCCTAACAGCTCTATTAAACCTTCCCGCCAGGATATTGGTCCCCCTAGGATTCAAGTGTAACCCGTCCTTTTTGTACAGGTCACACCTGCTGCAAAAGAGGTCCCAATGATCCAGAAACTTAGAATCCCTGTCTCCTGCTCCAATCCCTCAGCCACACATTTATCCTCCACCTCATTCCATTCCTACTCTCAGTCGCGTGGCACAGGCAGTAATCCCGAGATTACTACCTTTGCGGTCCTTCTTCTCAACTGCCTTCCTAACTCCCTATATTCTCCTTTCAGGACCTCTTCCCTTTTCCTACCTATGTCATTGGTACCTATATGTACCATGACCTCTGGCTCCTCACCCTCCCACTTCAGGAATATCTTGGACGCGATCAGAAACATCCTGGACCCTGGCACCAGGGAGGCAAACTACCATCCGGGTCTCCTGATTGCGTCCACAGAATCACCTATCTGACCCCCTAACTATCAAGTCCCCTATTACTACTGCCTTCCTCTTCCTTTTCCTCATCTCTGTCCTAAATCTTCTCTCCTGAATCTTGAGGCAATGTCCCCTAGTTCTAGTCTCACCTACAATGGAAACAACTTTCCTACTTCTAGCTTTATCTAACCCTGTCAAAATTTTGTATGTTTCTATAAGATCCCTTCTCATTCTTCCGAATTCCATAGAGTATAGTCCCAAGCGACTCAATCTCCCCTTCATCTCTGGAATCAACCTGGTGAACCTCCTCTGCACTGTCTCCAAAGCCAGTATATCTTCCCTCAAGTATGGAGACCAGAACTGCACACAGTATTCGGTCTCACCAGTACCCTGTATAGTTGCAGCATGACCTCCCTGATCTTGAATTCAATCCCTCTGGCAATGAAGGGCAACATTCCATTTTCCTTCTTAATAGCCTGTTGCACCTGCAAGCCAACTTTTTGCAATTCATGCACAAGCACTCCCAAGTCCTTCTGCATAACAGCATGCTGCAATTTTTCACTATTTAAATAATAATCTACTCTTCTATTATTCCTTCCAAAGTGGATGATCTCACATTTACCAGCATTGTATTCCATCTGCCAGACCTTGGCCCACTCACTTAACCCATCTATATCCCTCTATAGACTCTCCACATCCTCTGTACAGTTTGCTTTTCCACTCAGTTCAGTGTCATCAGCAGATTTTGTCTTCCCTATACTCAGCTTACTCAGTCCCCTCTTCCAAATCATCAATGTAAATGGTAAATAGCTGTGGGCCCAGCACCGACCCCTGCGGCACCCACTCACCACTGACTGCCAATCAGAGAAACACCCATTTATACCAACTCTCTGCCTTCTATTGGTTAACCAATCTGCTATCCATGCCAATAAACTTCCTCCAACTCTATCAACGCCATCCACTCTATCAAGTTCTTCAACTTTCAATAGGTTTCAATGAGGTCACCCCTCATTTTTCTGAATTCCAATGAGTAGAGGCCTAGGGTCAGTAAATGCTTTTCATATGACAAGCCTTTCAATCCTGGAATGATTTTTGAGAACCTCATTTCAACCCTCTCTAATGTCAGCATCTCCTTTCTTAGATAAGGGGCCCAAAACTGCTCACAATTCCTTGTCTTCAACAGCTTTGAAATCAGTTTACATGTACCGAGGTACAATGGCAAATCGATCAATTAATTACAACAGAATGCAGAATAAAATGTTACAGCTACAGAGAAATTGCAGTGCAGGCAGACAATAATGAGATATATTGAGGTCAAGCGCAGCATTACCTCACAGGAGTTGGGAATTATAGTCAGTCTTTTACTTCAGTGATGGGCATATTTTTGGAGAAGATTCCCAGAGACAGGGTTTATAAGTATTTGCATACCACAGTGCAGATGAAACACTGGACTGAGTAGAGGGAGAGAGAACTTAAAAGAAATGAACTGGGGGTAGTCCATACTTTTTGTGCACCACAGTTCCTGAGGGGACATTAGATTGTGCATAATCAGGCTCTTGGTAAGGTCCTTTCAAAAGAAGTTACATTTAAATGGAGCAGCCATTGTGAGAGTGGACCACTGTTAGAGTGGGGAGTTGAGGATTTGGCTTACTGAAGCTTAGGAGAAGAGAGGCAAAGGTTAGAGGTAGATTTATTTTTATTATTTAATCTTTATTTCTTATTGCACATTTGGTTCAGTGTACTCAGACTTGGAATTATGATGTTGTAGACCCAATTATGATATTGGGCCTGGCAGATGGAGTACAATGTTGATAAATGCAAGGTCATCCACTTTGGAAGGAAAAATGGAAGAGCAATTATTTAAATGGTAAAAAATAACAGCATGCTGCTGTGTAGAGTAACTTGGCAGTGCTTGTGCATGAATCACAAAAGGTTGATTTGCAGTGCAGCAGGCCATCAAGGCGGCAAATGGAATGTTGGACTTCCATGGCTAGAGAGATTGAATTTAAGAGCAGGGAGATTAGACTGCAACTGTACAGGGTTCTGTGGTCTCCTTACTTGAGGAAGGATATACTGGCTTTTGAGGTGGTGCTGAGGAGGTTCACCAGGTTGAATCCAGAGATGAGGGGGTTAGACTATGAGAAGAGATTGAGTCATGTAGGACTGTACTCGCTGGAATTCAGAAGAATGAGATCTTATAAAAACATATAAAATTATGAAAGGGATATATAAGAAACAAGCAGGGAAGTTGTTTCCACTGGTAGGTGAGTCTAGAACTAGGGGACATGGCCTCAAGATTCAGGGGAGTAGATATAGGACGGAGGTGAGGAAGAACTGCTTTTCCCCAGAGAGTGGTGAATCTGTCCAATGAAGCAGTGGAGGCTACCTCAGTAAATATATTTAAGACAAGGTTGGATAGATTTTTGTATATTAGGGGAATTAATGGATAATGGGTTATCCACCTATTAATGGTAGGTGGAGATCAGCCATGCTCTTATTGAATGGAAGAGCAGGCTTGGTGACCAGATGATCTACTCCTGCTCCTATTTATGTTATGTTCCCACAGTAGCCTGGGGTATATTTCATCCTGTTCTGGCGACTTATCTAACTTAATACCTTTCAACAGCTGCAGTACATCCTCTTTCTTAATGTCTATACACGCAAGTGTTTTAGTCCACTGTAAGGCATCCCCACTATTCACAATAACTGGTGAATAGTGAAGCAAAGTATTCACTAAGTACCTTGACTACCTCCTCTGGTTCCATGTACATTTCCACTATTGCAACTGATTGGTCCTATTTTCACATGACTCATCCTCTTGCTCTTCATATATTTGTAGAATGCCTTGGGGTTTTCCTTAATCCTGCTCTCCTAATTCCATTCCTGAGCTTCTTCCTGGCACCATTGTAATTTTTTACAGCTCTAACAATACCTAGTTTCTTGAACCTTTTGTAAGCTTTTCTTTTCAACTAGATTTTCTCCGTCCTTTGTACACCATGGTTCTTTTACCTGACCACCCTTTCCCTATCTCAATGTAACATACTTATGCAGTAGACAATCCCTCCATAACTTCCTCCTTTTCTGCAGCTGTGATACCATCCCTGATTAGCAATACCATACCCCCACTTCTTTTGCTTCCCTCCCTGTCTTTTTTGAAACATCTAAAGCTTGGCACATTCAGCAGGCATTCTTGCTTGAGACATCCAAGTTTCCGTAATGGCCACAACGTTATAGTTCCATGCACTGATCCACACTACGTTCATCTGCTTTGTTTATGATACTCCTTGCATTAAAATAAACACATCTCAAACTATCAGGCTGAGTGCATCTTTGCTCTTTATTCTGCTTATTCTTCCTTAATCTCCCTACAAGTTGTCTTCACTTGTGCCCAACCGCCCCATACTCTGCCTTCTCATGTCAGTTCCCACCTCCCTTCAATCTAGTTAAAACCCTTCCCAATAGCATTCTTGTATACCAACTGCCCCATCCTCAGGCCTTTCACTCCATTTCCCTTCCCTCTGCCAATGTTCTATGTTCAATTGCCTCACAATGCCAGCAATCCAACTGCCAACACTCTACCACACTGTTCTCCTGATCTATAATCTCCCTGTGGCTTTAAGACAACTTCCTGTGCTGCCCACAGTAATGGATTGAGCACTGGATAGTCACAGAGCGACAGGCTCTTCGGTCCACTCAGTCTATACTGACCAAACACCTGGGTTAGTGCTGTAACACTAAATGTGTATCTTTTGTCAGGGTTTGGCGGAGCTGAGATCGTAACCTCTGAAGGTCACCAGTGGCACAAGGAGTGCTTCAAGTGTAAGAGGTGTTACAGCAACCTGGTCAACCAGCGGTTTGTCACTCATAACAGGGAGGTCTACTGTACTGAGTGTGGCAAAAACCTGTAAAGGTGGAGATGGTGTGCGGAAACATCAACAAATATTTGAGAAACGAATGCAGTCTATATTAGTCCAGTTATAAGCAAAAGTTAGCTAACCAAATGCATCAACGGTGACAAAATAGCACCTATCGGGAATGATATCCAATATTAGATGCACTTTGTGTTTTCTGCAGTGCTAAATATTATCCACAGGTAGAAGCAGCAATGAGAAATTTGACAGAATGTCATAGAAAGTTCTAAATGCTTGCAATATTTAATCATACATCTTTCTAGATGACCTAATGACATTAAATGCTGGAAGTATAAACAGTGAAATATCATTTACTCGACATGTTACTGTAGTGTTTAACTGCATGCAATATCTGAAGTTTCTTCATCGTCTTGGCTCGAGTGAAGTGTGGTGCATCAAGAAGCAAACTGAATTGGTATAATGTATGTTAGCAGAAAATATTTGGCTTGTGTGATAGTTGCGCTGTACTATCACCACACACCAATTATAGCACAGAAATTATTTAAACACACCAATATTCAGCTTTTGAATTCAGTTTTGCCTCTATTCACTTATTCAGTCACTTGGTAATTTTCAAACTAACTACTGACATTACAGTTGAGTGCCTTTGAAATAACACCTGTCATGTAATTATCAAGTGCATGTTAATTATATATACTATGTGTGACCTGTTGGCATGCAAGATCACAGTCCAATGTACTAGATTATTTGGAGCATAACATATTACCTTTTAATAAAGTCTCAGATCTGCAAGTGGCCACTTGGTGTTTGCAATTAGTTATTTTCACAAAACATATTAGTGGGCAGTTTCTTCCAAAAAGCACCTGAAACCTGTTCCTCAGTCTGTCCCAGGCCTGTGGCTGGGAACTAGATGCTTTAATAACTGCCATGACAGCACTGTGAAAGCTCTTACCATGATAAGTCATCATGGTCCACAACATTACCTAAATGGTTGATGGATGTTCCTTGGAAAGGCAGCTGAACATGATTGTGAGATTGAGGAGCAGAGTTATAGACAGACTCGACTGTGACCTTGATTGGATCTACAACTGGTACAATAGGATGGGCCTAATGGCCTCTGTGATTCAGTGGAAGTTTTGGTTTGTGCAACCATGAAGCTAGGTGTGAGCCAGTGATAACCACCTGTGTGATCTATCCCCTTCCATCTTCCCATGCACCAGCAGTAACAGTCTGTGTGATCCACACCCCTCCATCTCCCACCCAGCTCTTTTCCCATTAAATTTTCTTTGCTTCAGCCAGACCTCGTGTGAATGGTCTGTCTCTTCATTTCTCCCTGATTACTAGTGACCGCATGTATCCTCAGTGTCCAGTATGGGAAGTATGTGCTCCACACCCATCATTTGGAATCCAAAACCAGCAGTGCCTCATGCTGAGGGATGGACATGAGTTCACCTCGAATGCTCTTCAGAAAGTACCTGACTTCAATCCACACAGGCCAGTTGCCTCATGTCACCTTCCTGACTCCTGTAGCCTCTGATTTTCCAGATTCCAAAATCCTGTGGATGCCCGATGTTATTCAGAATAGACTTACAACTGAGCACCCATGGGTTTGTGGTGTAGAAGGAAAAGGGAGCGATAGACAAGTGCGAAGATTTGCAGTCTCTCACTCCTAGCTCTGTATCATCAGAGTTGCCCACCTATCCACTATCAAAGACATATATACTGAAAGGTGCTGGAAAAGGGCCATGAACATCATAAATGATCCCATCTTCCTGGTCATGGACTGTTTCTTCCACTCCTATCAGGGAGGAGACTATATAGTATCTACACCAGGAGCACCAGACTCAAAAGTAGTTACTTTCTTCAATCAGTAAGGCTGATCATCATCTCCATCCACTAAACCAACCGTTCACACCCCCCACCCTCACTACTTTATCATTTCCTGTCAGTCACCTTATGTACAGACACTTCTATGTCCAGCATTACCTTGATATCAATCTACATGTAAGCTATCATACATATTTACTGTGCTTGAAACCACCTGGTTTCCTTGGCTGCGTAAATCTAGGGGAGACTCTCTCCAGTCCCGTCAAACTCTGAGACTGAGAAGGCTCTCCCATCCCAAACCCCAGCTTGTGTGGATGCTGTTTAATTTGCTATCTTGTTACAACTCAGTGCCAAGAAACAACAGACAGCACATTGCATACAATTAAAGAAATTATATTTATGAATCTTAACTTAATTAAAGGGTTAGTAAAGAAAAACAAAAAGGCAATGGCCCATTTTAATTAAGTCAAATCTGCACAAGTTGGAGCTCATCTTGAACTTCTCTGTCACTCACGCACAGGGCCCTCAGTCTGCGTGAAAGCACATACCACCTTCTGAACGTTGCTTGCAATCCATCTCGAATAAACAGGCCTCCCACTGGGTTGCATCCTATGACCAGTTCTCTCCAGTGTCTTTTCTCTTCATCTCCCGCCGAACAACAAACCCAAGAACAACCAAAAATTCTCCCCATAGTTCCACCATTCTAACTGGATGGCACACATTCCTTATCATTCCTCATCTTCAACAATAACCCAAATAGGCTGAAAGCGGAATAGACTGCTCTTACAGAACTGCTAAATAAAATATCTAGAGCATAACAGTAAAGATGTCAACCAGGGCATTACAGGTTTTTAAAAAAGATTATTGTGCTCTTTATCTTATTACACTATTTTGTGATGCATTGGAGCCTGAGTAACAATTACTTCGTTCTCCTTTACACTTGCATACAGAAAATGACATTAAACAATCTTGAATGTAGAATGTACAATACTCCTGCACTGGTCCCCATTCATCTCCTTTTACTGGTGTTATGTAGCCCAACTCTTTGAACCTTTATTTGTGCATTTTATTGGGTACTTTTGAAAATCTAAATATAGTCTATTCAATGGCTAACCTTCACATTGCTTCTCACACCCAACAATTTATTAACCTCAACTCCCTTTCATAAAACCAAACCAAGTGATAACTTGTGAAGAATCCAGATTTCACTTCAATAAAAACAGAAACTGCTGCAAACTTTCAGCAGACCAAACATATTTTATCATGTTGTGATCACTAATCCCCAGAGGGTCATTTTACAAAGAGATTAATGATTTACCATATCTCATCACACAAACAAGGTCCAAAAAATAACTCGGACATTGCTCTTGAAAATGGTTCTGAACATTGAGGATTCTGGTTCATTGGCACCAGAACATTTTGGCCCAATTAAATGAAGGTCTATGAAAATAGTTAAAAAGGTATAGAAATAACAAACTATTGCTGAACTAAGTAATTATGTATTTAGATGAAATACAGAATAACTTAGAACACTACCAACATTACTACAGTACACTGTATTTGTTCCTAATTGTTGAGGGAAAAATTCATCCAGTGTACTTGTACACTTTCCACCATCTTTTGATTGACTGTAAATGAACAAAATCAGTGCAGACACCTAATGTTGATAATGGACTGCCTCATACAATGGTTTTGATGATTGCATGCTCCAAGTCTTTACTTTAATTGTAACATTCAAAATGATCATCGATATCTTTATGGTTCCTAACTTGTTGAAGTAGTGAAATAGTTTCATTTTCAGTCCTGATTGTTTCTGGCATCTCCAAGCCTGAATGCTTGAAACCGCAGTGAGTAAAATAGTTCATAATTTTCTTACTGGTTATTTCCCTCCAACTATCAGTGGGGAAAAAAATCACTGCCTTATGAACACAAATACGTGCAACTGACACTATTTAAAAATTTATTCACTCTTAGCGTGGTGTAGTGTCTAAAGGCCATGTAGTGCTTGTGACTAACGCGAGTTAGAATCTGTTCAGCAACAACCTTCTGTACCAATTAAGTGACATGTCCCAAATAAACAAATGGAATCCCAACTATTTTCTTCAATAGTCTTTGTATTTTAAGAGTTGGCCCAAATAAGTGACTGCCCTGATTAACCAATGGCCCAATTAACTGAAATGCACTGTATACTGTATATCTAGCTTCCATTTGTATTTAGAATCATATTGCACAGACCATTCAGCCCACTTTGCCCATGCTAACCATCAAGTACCCACCAATACCCGTTGCACTTCTCAGCAGGTAGTGCTCTCCTCTCAGGTGAAAAACAGGAATACAGTATCTGCCTTCCCCACTCTTGCAGCCAATGCTCTGCCTGCCTTTTCTCCACAACCCTTAATTCCCCCACTATGCAAAAATCTATCCAGCCTTGACTTAAATACATTTACTGAAGTAGCCTCCACTGCTTCAATGGGCAGAGAATTCCACAGTTTCACCACTCTCTGGGAAAAGCAGCTCCTCTTCATTTCCATCCCAAATATACTCCCCTGAGTCTTGAAGCTGTGTCTCCTAGTTTTAGTCTCACCCATCAGTGGAAACAACTTTCCTGCCCCCATCTCATCTACCCCTTTCATAATTTTAAATGTTTCTAAAAGATCTCCTCTCATTTTTCTGAACTCCAGCAAGTACAGTCCCACGCGACTCAATCTCTCCTCATAGTCTAACCCTCTCTTCTCTGGAATTAACCTGGTGAATCTCCTCTGCACCTCCTCCAAAGCCAGTATATCTTTTCTCAAGTAAGGAGACCAGAACTGCATGCAGTACTCCAGGTGCGTCATCACCAGTACCCTGCTTTTAAATTCAATCCCTCTAGCAATAAAGGCCAACATTCAATTTGCCTTCTTGATAGTCTGTTGCACCTGTAAACCAACCTTCTGTGATTCATGCACAAGCACTCCCAAGTCTCTCTGCATAGCAGCATGCTGCAATTTTTTACCATTCAAATAATCTGTTCTTCCATTTTCCCTTCCAAAGTTGATGACTTTGCATTTACCAACACTGCGTGACGTCAGCCAGTAGAGTGTGAAAGGTTTAAAAAGAAGACCGCCATATCCGGTGGGCAGCAAAGTGAGAGGTGGCAGAGTGATAGGGCTTTGGTTCAACGGGCTTAGGCAGTGACGGGGCAAGGCAAGGTAGGTTTACCCATGTTATTTGCGGAAAGGAGGAAGCATGTGTGTGAGGCCAGTTTTCTGTGCTCGGTGTCAGATGTGGGAGGTCCTGGAGTCTCCCAGCCTCCTGGATGGCCATATCTGCACCAGGTGTGTCGAGCTGCAGCTCCTAAGGGATCAAGTTAGGCAACTGGAGATGCAGCTCGATGACCTTCGCCTGGTCAGGGAAAGCGAGGAGGTGATAGAAAGGAGCTACAGGCAGGTGGTCACACTAGGGCCACGGGAGACAGACAAGTGGGTAACAGGAGAGGGAAGGGAAAGACTCAGGTACTAGAGTATCCCTATGGCTATCCCCCTAAACAATAAGTACTCCTGTTTAATTACTGTTGTGGGGGGGGGGGGTGTATAGCCTACCTGGGGGAAGCAACAGTGGCCGTGCCTCTGGCACGGAGTCTGGCCCTGTGGCTCAGAAAGGTAGGGAAAGTAAGTGGAAGGCAGTAGTGATAGGGGACTCTATAATTAGGGGGTCAGACAGGCGATTCTGTGGACGCAGGAAAGAAACTTGGATGGTAGTTTGCCTACCAGATGCCAGGGTCTGGGATGTTTCAGATCGTGTCCAAGATATCTTGCAATGGGAGGGAGAACAGCCAGAGGTCATGGTACATATTGGTACTCCAAAAATAGGTAGGAAAAGGGAACAGGTCCTGAAAAATGACTACAGGGAGTTAGGAAGGAAGTTGAGAAGCAGGACCGCAAAGGCAGTAATCTTGGGATTATGGGATTACTGCCTGTGCCACGCAACAGTGAGAATAGAGATAGAATGAGGTGGAAGATAAACATGTGGCTGAGGTATTGGAGCAGGGGGCAGGGATTCAGATTTCTGGATCATTGGGACCTCTTTTGGGGTAGGTGTGACTTGTACAAAAATAACGGGTTGCACTTGAATCTCAGGGGGACCAATATCCTGGCGGGGAGATTTGCTAAGGCTACTGGGGAGAGTTTAAACTAGAATTGTTGGGAGGTGGGAACCAAACTAAAGAGACTAGGGAAGAAGAGGTTGGCTTACAAATAGATAAGATTGTAGACAGTGCGAGAGCGAGGAAAGGCAGGTGATAGAGAAGGGATGCGCTCAGACCAAAGGTTTGAGATATCTCTATTTTAACGCAAGGAGTGTTGTGAACAACGCAGATGAGCTTAGAGCGTGGATCAGTACTTGGAGCTATAATGTGGTGGCCATTACAGAGACTTGAATGGCTCAGGGACAGGAATGGTTACTTCAAGTGCCGGGTTTTAGATGTTTCAGAAAGGACAGGGAGGGAGGCAAAAGAGGTGGAGGCGTGGCACTGTTGATTAGAGAGTGTCATGGCTGCAGAAAAAGTGGACGCCATGCAGGGATTGTCTACAGATTCTCTGTGGATGGAGGTCAGGAACAGGAAGGGGTCAATAACTTTACTGGGTGCTTTTTTATAGGCTGCCCAATAGTAACAGGGTTATTGAGGAGCAGATAGGGAAACAGATCCTGGAAAGGTTGCTGTGATGGGAGAATTTAATTTCCCAAATATCGATTGGCATCTCCCTAGAGCAAAGGGTTTAGATGGGGTGAAGTTTGTTAGGTGTGTGCAGGAAGGTTTCTTGAGACAATATGTAGATAACCCTACAAGAGGAGAGGCTGTACTTGATTTGGTACTGGGAAATAAACCTGGTCAGGTCAACAAGTACAAACAAGTTGGAGGAACTCAGCAGGTTGGGCAGCATCCGTGGAAATGAGCAGTCAACGTTTCCGGCCGAGACCCTTCGTCAGGACTGAAGGAGGAGGGAGCAGGGGCCCCATAAAGATGGGGGGAGGGTGGGAAGGAGAAGGCCAGTAGGTGCCAGGTGAAAAACCAATCAGGGGAAAGATCAAGGGGTGGGGAGGGGAAGCAGGGAGGGGATAGGCAGGAAAGGTGAAGGAGGAATGTAAGCGGAAAGCACTATGGGTAGTAGAAGAAGGCAGAATCATGAGAGAGGTGATAGACAGCTGGAAGAGGAGACAGAGTGAAAGTGGGAGGGGGAGGGAATTACCAGAAGTTGGAGAATTCGATGTTCATACCAAGGGGCTGGAGACTACCCAGATGGTATATGTGGTGTTGCTCCTCCAACCTGAGTTTAGCCTCATCATAGTAATAGAGGAGGCCATGTATAGACATAACCTGGTCAGGTGTCAGATCTCTCAGTGGGACAGCATTTTGGAGATAGTGATCATAATTCTATCTCCTTTGCAATAGCATTGGAGAGAGATAGGAACAGACAAGTTAGAAAAGCATTTAATTGGAGTAAGGGGAATTATGAAGCTATCAGCCAAGAAATTGGAAGCTTAAATTAGAAACAGATGTTCTCAGGGAAAAGTACAAAAGAAATGTGGCAAATGTTCAGGGGATATTTGTGTGGAGTTCTGCATAGGTACATTCCAATGGGACAGGGAAGTTATGGTAGGGTACAGGAACCGTGGTGTACAAAGGCGGTAATAAATCTAGTCGAGAAGAAAAGAAAAGCTTACAAAAGGTTCAGAGAGCTAGGTAATGTTAGAGATCTAGAAGATTATAAGACTAATAGGAAGGAGCTTAAGAAGGGAGTTAGGAGAACCAGAAGGGGCCATGAGAATGCCTTGGCGGGCAGGATTAAGGAAAACCCCAAGGCATTCAACAAGTATGTAAAGAGCAAGAGGATAAAATGTGTAAGAATAGGACCTATCAAGTGTGACAGTGCAAAAATGTGTATGGAACCGGAGGAAACAGCAGAGGTACTTAATGAATACTTCAGTATTCACTATGGAAAAGGATCTTGGTGATTGTAGTGATGACTTGCAGCAGACTGAAAAGCTTGAGCATGTAGATATTAAGGAAGAGGATGTGCTGGAGCTTTTGGAAAGCATCAAGTTCGTTAAGTCACTGGAACCAGATGAGAGGTACCCCAGGCTACTGTGGGAAGCAAGGGAGGAGATTGCTGAGCCTCTGGCGATGATCTTTGAATCATCAATGGGGACGGGAGAGGTTCCGGAGGATTGGAGGGTTGCGGATGTTGTTCCTTTATTTAAGAAGGGGAGTAGAGATAGCCCAGGAAATTATAGACCAGTGAGTCTTACTTTAGTGGTTGGTAAGTTGATGGAGAAGATCCTGAGAGATTGGATTTATAAACATTTGGAGAGGTATAATATGATTAGGAATAGTCAGCATGGCTTTGTCAAGGGCAGGTTGTGCCTTACGAGCCTGATTGAATTTTTTGAGGATGTGACTAAACATATCGATGAAGGAAGAGCAGTAGATGTAGTGTATATGGATTTCAGCAAGGCATTTGATAAGGTACCCCATGCGAAGCTTATTGAGAAAGTAAGGAGGCATGGGTTCCAAGGGGACATTGCTTTGTGGATCCAGAACTAGTTTGCCCACAGAAGGCAAAGAGTGGTTGTAGACAGGTCATATTCTGCATGGAGGTCAGTGACCAGTGGAGTGCTTCAGGGATCTATTCTGGGACTTACTCTTCGTGATTTTTATAAATGATCTGGATGAGGAAGTGGAGGGATGGGTTAGTAAGTTTGCTGATGACACAAAGGTTGGAGGTATTGTGGATAGTGTGGAGGGCTGTCAGAAGTTACAGTGGGACACTGATAGGATGCAACATTGGGTTGAGAAGTGGCAGATGGAGTTCAACCCAGATAAGTATGAAGTGGTTCATTTTGGTAGGTCAAATATGATGGCAAAATGTAGTATTAATGGTAAGACTCTTGGCATTGTGGAGGATCAGAGGGATCTTGGGGTCCGAGTCCACAGGATGCTCAAAGCAGCTGCGCAGGTTGACTCTGTGGTTAAGAAGGAGTACGGTGTATTGGCCTTCATCAATTGTGGAATTGAATTTAGGAGCTGAGAGGTAATGTTGCAGCTATCTCGGACCCTGGTCAGACCCCACTTGGAGTACTGTGCTCAGTTCTGGTCACCTCACTACAGGAAGGATGTGGAAGCCACAGGAAGGGTGCAGAGGAGATTTACAAGGATGTTGCCTGGATTGGGGAGCATGCCTTATGAGAATAGGTTGAATGAACTCGGCCTTTTCTCCCTGGAGTGACGGAGGATGAGAAGTGACCTGATAGTGGTGTCTAAGATGATGAGAGGCATTGATCGTGTGGATACAGAGGCTTTTTCCCAGGGCTGAAACGGTTGCCACAAGAGGACACAGGTTTAAGGTGTTAGGTTCCGAGGAGATGTCAAGGGTAAGTTTTTTTACTTAGAGAATGGTGAGTGCATGGAATGGGGCTGCCAGCAACGGTGGTGGTGGTGGTTACTAAAGGGTCTTTTAAGAGTCTTTTGGATAGGTACATGCAGCTTAGAAGAATAGAGGGCTATGGGTAAGCCCAGTAATTTCTAAGGTAGGGACATGTTCGGCACAACTTTGTGGGCTGAAAGGCCTGTATTATGCTGTAGGTTTCTATGTTTCTAACGTTGTACTCCATCTGCCAGACCCTTGCCAACTCACTTAGCCTATCTATACTGGACTGGTCAAAGAACACTGAGGCTGTCTACAAGAAGGGTCAGAGTTGTCTCTATTTCCTGAGGAGACTTAGGTCCTTTAACATCTGCCGGATGATGCTGAGGATGTTCTACAAGTCTGAGGTGGCCAGTGCTATCATGTTTGCTGTTGTGTGCTGAGGCAGCAGGCTGAGGGTGGCAGACACCAACAGAATCAACAAATTCATTCGTAAGGCCAGTGATGTTGTGGGGGTGGAACTGGACTCTCTGACGGTGGTGTCTGAAAAGAGGATGCTGTCCAAGTTGCATGTCATCTTGAACAATGACTCCCATCCACTCCATAATGTACTGGTTAGGCACAGGAGTACATTCAGCCACAGACTCATTCCACCGAGATGTAACACTGAGCATCATAGGAAGTCATTCCTGTCTGCAGCCATCAAACTTTACAACTCTTCCTTCGGAGTGTCAGACACCCTGAGCCAATAGGCTGGTCCTGGACTTTTTTCCACTTGCATAATTAACTTATTATTATTTAATTATTTATGGTTTTATATTGCTATATTCTTTGTTGGTGCGGCTGTAACGAAACCCAATTTTCCTCGGGATCAATAAAGTATGTCTGTCTGTATCTCTCTGTATCTTCTGCACAATTTGCTTTCCCACTCAATTTAGAATCAGGAGCAAACTTAGATACACTGCACTTGGTCCCCTCTTCCAGATCGTTAATGTATATTGTGAACAGTTGCGGGTCCAGCATCGACACCTGCGGCACACTGCTCACCACTGTTTGCCAACCAGAGTAACGCCCATGTATTCAGCTCTCTGCTTTCTATCAGCTAACAAATCCTCTATCCATGCTAATACATCACCCTCAATGCTATGTCTCCTTGCCTTGTCAAACGCCTTCTAGAAATCCAGGTAAATAGAAACATAGAAAACCTACAGCACAATACAGGCCCTTTGGCCCACGATGCTGTGCCGAACATGTACTTATTTTAGAAATTACCTAGGGTTACCTATAGCCCTCTATTTTTTCTAGCTCCATGTGCCTGTCCAGGAGTCTCTTAAAAGACTCTATCATCTTAAAACTACGCCCATCTGTTCCCCTCTATCCACTACGCTCATTATATCCTCAAAGAACTCTAGTAAGTTTGTCAAACAGGACCTGCCTTTACTGAATCCATGCTGCGTCTGTCTGACGGATCCATTTCTTTCCAGATGCCTCGCTATTTCTTGCTTAATGATAGCTTCAGGCATTTTCCCAGCTACAGATGTTAAACTAACTAGCCTACGGTTACCTGCCTTTTGCCTACATCCTTTTTTTGAACAGTGGTGTGACATTCACCATCTTCCAATCTGCCGAGACCTGCCCAGAATCCAGAGAATTTTGGTTAATCATCACCAAAACCTCTACTATAATTTTTGCCATTTCTATCAGTACCCTGGGATGCATTCCATCAGGACCAGGGGGACTTATCTATCTTCAGGCCCACAAGTTTGCTCAGCTCTACCTCTTTAGTGATTGCTATTGTATCGAGGTCCTCACCTCCTATCGCATCCACATCTTTCTTTGGCTTGTTGGATGTGTCCTACACTGTGAAGACCAACAGAAAATAGTCATTCAAAGCCTCAGCCATTTCCTCATTACCCAATATCAATTCCCCCTTTCTCCTCCTCCAAGGGACCTACATTCGCTTTAGCCACCCTTTTCCACTTTATATAATTATAAAAACTTTTACTATCTGTTTTTATATTTCATGCTAGTTTATTTTCATAATCTAGCTTCCCTTTCTTTATTGCTCACTTCGTGGTTCTTTGTTGTTTTTTTTAAAGTTTTTCCAATCTTCCAGTTTCCCATTACTCTTGGAGACTTTATACACACAAGCTTTTAGTTTGATGCCTTCCTTTATTTCCTTAGTTATCCAAGGCTTGCTCTCCCCACCCTTACTGTCCTGGCTTTTAACTGAAATATACTTCTGTTGATCACTGTGAAAAATCTATTTGAAAGCATTTTACTGTCCCTTAACCACCCCACCATGTGTTCCCAGTCTACACCAGCCAAATTCCTCATCCCATTGAAGCCTCCATTGTGTAAGGAGAATACACAGGTTTTCGTTTGAACTACTGCACCCTCCATTTGTATGGTAAACTCAATCATACTGTGATCACTCTTTCCAGGAGGAACCCTAACTACAAGAGCACTAATTTTACCTGTCTCTTTGTACAGGATCAGATCTAAGATAGCATGTTCCCTTGTAGGTTCAGTAACATGCTGTTCAAGAAAGTTTTCATGAATGTATTCTACGAAGTCCATCTCAAGACTGCCTTGACCAACCTGATTCACTCGATCTATGTGCAAGTTAAAGTCCCCCATGATAGCTGCTGTTCCATTGTTACATGCCTCAGATATTTCTCTGTTTATTGCCTGTGCCACTGTAATATTACTTGGTGGCCAATAGAAAACTCCCACTAGTGATTCTTTCCCTTTACTATTCCTAATCTCTACCCAGATGGATTCAACATTCTGCTCCATAGATCTTATATAGTCTCTCACTATCGTCCTGATCTCATCTGTAATTAACAGTGCCACCCCACCTCCCTTACCTTCCTGTCTATCCTTCTGTTTTACCTGATATTCTTGGATATTTGATTCCCAATCCTTTACACCCTGTAACCACATTTCTCTAATGGCCACTAAATCATACCCCTTTGTACTGATTTGTGCCAAAAGTTCACTGACCTATAGTTTTGAATACTATTAGCATTCAAAGTGCCCTTACACTCATTGTCCTTTTAAAATCTTGTAATCTTTTATTCTGTTGCATTTGACTGTTCTTCATTCCACTCTTACTTTTCTCCTTTTTATCTTTTACTTTATCCACACTTTTAAAAATTTTTATCAATACTTCTCCAATCTGTTGAACCCACCCCTCTACTACTTAGATTAAAGCCCCATCCACAGCCCTAGTTATTTGCTAGGATCTAGGATCCTGGTCCCATCATGGCTCAGGTTGAAACCGTCCGTTTGGTACAGCTCCCTCCTTCCCCAATACTGGTGCCAATTTCCCATGAATTCAAACCCACTTCTCTCACACTGATCCTTGAGCCACACATTTAACTCCCTAATCTTCTTGACCCTATGACAATTTGCACGTGGCTCAGGTAGTAATCCACAGATTACTACCTTTTTGGTTCCACTCTTTAATTTAGTCCTTAGCTGCTCAAATTCCCTCAGCAGAACCCAGGGACCAAGCAGGCAACGTAACCTTCAGGATGCTCTATCTTCACGATAGAGAACTCTGTTTACTCCCCTGACTACACTATCCCCAAGTACCACTACATTTTTGTTTTCTTCCTCCTTTTGAATAGCTCCCTGAACCAAGGTGCTAGTTAGGTTGCTCATCCTTCCTACAGCTCCCACTCTCATCCACACAGGGAGCAAGAATCTCAGACCGGTTGGACAAGCTCAGGGGTTGAGGCTCCTCCAGCACTGTCTCTTGGATCCCAGTACCCACCTCACTTGCAGTAACACCCTCTTATCCCTGACCACAGACCAAATTTGAAGCAGCTATTCTAATGGATGTGACTACCTCTCGAAACAGAGAATCCAGGTAACTCTCCCCCTCCCTGATGTGCCGCAGTGTTTGAAGCTCAGAATCCAGGTCATCAACTTTGAGTCTGAGTTTCTCGAGCAACCAACCTGCTGCAGATATGGTCACCAGAAACCACAATGGGGTCCACCAGCTCCCTCATCATGCAGCTACAGCACATCACCTGATCCTGCATCATCCCTACTTTACTTAATTAGCTGTAATTTAGTGACTTTTTATTCAATCCACTACAAAAGCCTTACCTGTTACTTACCTGTGTCTTCTCGCTGAAGCCTCTTGAGCCAAAGCCTCAAGTTCCCACTTGTACACTGGTCCACTCACACAATGGCTGCTCCGTTTTGACCCTGATTTACTTTTATTTGCTCCTGGTAATGAATCATGTATCAACTGGTCCACCACTAATGCGCCAAGGACAGCAAAACCCTCCTTTGTTAAACTCTTCTCCCTGACCTGTGTGAAGTGCTCTCTCTTTCTGGGTGAAAATAGGAATCTCCCTGCCTTCCCCACTCTCACAGCCAGTGCTCTTCGTGGGGGGTGAAAAAATGTTTCTTCAACTCCTTTAACTTCATGACCTAAACTCAAATCAAAACAGATCCTGTTGTGTTGGAGGGGAGTTTCCAAGTAACCAATCTCCCAAAGCCTTTAAATTTGGCAAATCTGTCATTAGCATGGACAGATACCAAAACTAGTGTGTATTCGGTGCGCCAGTGTTACAATATGGACGGGTGCCACAGATGGTGTGGAGACAGTAGGTGAGTGGACTTGCTCCTGTACTGTGTGACCATAAGGACATATGTTTCCGTGCCCCTCCACTCTAAGAAGAGTGGCTGTTCCTTCATACTATTCACAGAAAAACAGCACAAATCGACAGTTGATTGAAGGATGCTGGAAACTGGTTAGAATCAAAATAAAACACTTATTTTAAACCTGTAAAATTTATTTAAATGATTCACATTGCTATTTACATACAGTTGTGAAGAGGGCACTGAGCAAAAGCAACATGTGCACAGCGCAGAGGGTAGTTCAGCTAGAGATTGTCATTTCCTTGTAAAGAGTTCAAATTAATTATCTTACAAAAATACACAAAAAGATTGAGCTAAGGCACTGTTCTGGTCTGTGAACTGTCAGTGAGAGGTGATGACTGCCATAAGTACGTGTTACAGACCAGAAGATTCTCATTTCTATAAACTGCACCAACAACAAAACAGCTCAACAGCCAAGTGAGGGTACTCCTTTTGCAGTCGATATAGCTGAGAATGTCAAGTCACTGCAGCCTGAGGCTCCCTATCGGATTCAAAAAAAACAACTGAGAACAGGAAAATATTTAGTAAACCTAATAGCTGGAACAACTGCTGTGAAAAGATGCACCTTCCTATGGATGGCAGCAGCTAAATACGTTCTGAAGCTGAGGGTGAAAGCAGCATAGGGTTTAGAGTCACATCTATCAAAGGTGGGTATGACCTGCTAGGCTGCAGTGAAGAGGCTGTTCAAAGATAACTGCTCCTGATATGATGCCCTAACGTTTCTTATTTATACCTCATTAATACAATATGATGCTTGGAAGAGAAATCTCGGAACAGAAAGACCATCAGGAAATAATCTTCTGGCCAAATACTGTTTTGAATGTTAAACAAATTAATACTTAAGATGTATACAGAAATACTTAAATACATTACGCCAAAACATCTTACCTTAAAATAAGTGAAATATATGTAAATGCTAAGCTCCTAACAACAAATAAACAGAGTTTATGGCAGAAGCTATTTCATTAATGTACGTTAGTGCAGGCTTATTAAAAATAGAATATTCTAGAAGGATGAAACTGAAAAAAGGAGCCAATTAAATAATCCATTAATTCACAATTTCTATTTCAGTACAACATTAAACAGTGGAAATGTGATAACCTTCAACTAATTCTTTCATATTACTGCTCTCCACCATTTTTCACAATATTCCTTCAAAACGCATCTCCCAATTCAATGTTACTTTGTCCCACTCCCAATATAGCTCTCCCACAGTCGAGTCTATTTAAACATCTCGGTGTGGGAAGGTGCAGGTGTGGGGAGTGAATGTTATCTAGCTCCTACATCCTATCATAATTACCTACATTTCCAGTTGAATAATCACTGAGGTGAGTCAAGCCATTACACTTTAACCATTAAAAGTTAAAATGCATCACAGGTCTGACTTTGCACGTGAAACAGATTCACAACAGAAATGCAACACTTTTTCAGCTCCATCACTTTATGTGAACCACAGCTGGTTCATTACTGTCATGTTATTATTAATAACTTTAATGAACAGGATTAACTGCTCACAGAACGATAAGCACTATTCATTCTGCACAAACTTATTCCTGTGTGACGAGGGTGACAAACCAGAGCTAATTCAATATGAAAATAAAGGTAGATCCAAATAACTCGTTTGACAAGAGAGAGAGTTAGGAAAGGAATTTGACAGATTAACAAAAAAACAGGTTAGAAAAATCTACCAGAAGTTCAACAGAGTCAAGGAGCAAGCTCCTGAAATATGGAACGGTGTAAACCAGCATCCTACATGACAATTCACCTTGGTGACGGATTCATTAATTCTCCTGCGCAAACTGAGAAGTCCTCTATAAGCAGCTTCATGTAACAAGGCCTTCAGCACTCGGTAAAATACTGAATGTGTAAGTGCAATTCCAATCAAGACGTTCAGAGTTCTGGGAAAATAGAACAAATTTCTCATTACAAGACAGTCAGAGATACAGCACAGAAATACACCCTTCGGCCCAACGGGTCTGTACCATTAACCACCAATTTACACCAATCCTACATTAATGGCAGATTTTAATCTCCCCTTGCCCTCACCAGCTCCCTGAACATTCTACCACTCACTCCTACACTAGGATCAAGTTACAAAGGTCAAATTAACCTACTAATATGTCTTTGCGATGTGGGAGGAAACCAGAACATCCAGAGAAAGCCCACAGCCACAGGGAGAACATGCAAACCCTACACAGACTATGCCAGAGGTCAGAAATGAACCTAGGTCACTAGGCGCTGTGAGGTAGTCTCTCAGTTAGCTGCGCCACTGCCTAAAATGTACACAGTGCATAGCAGAGGCAGGCTATACAGCCATACAGTTTACAATGTGTTTCACGTGCCTCTCAAGACTGCAGTCACACTGATCTAAAGCATACACAGTATAATGAAGATGCTAAACAGCCATTCAGTTTACAGTGGGTTTTGTACACCTCTCAGACTGTAGTCACACTAACTAATCTAAAATATACAGAGTACAACACACAGAGGCAGGCTATACAGCTGTTCAGTTTACAACCACTTTTGACACTGGAACATTGGGATCTTTCTTGTGGAAGGTATGACCTCTACAAAGAGAAGGGTAATGCCTGAACCCGAAGGGGACCAATATCCTTGAAGGCAGGGTGATGGGAATTGGAGTGATAGGGCAGTTGGTATACAAATCAATGCTGCGTGTAGAGAAACTGTGAGGATGGACAGTCAGGTGATAGGGCAAAATTGCAGTCAGTGGGATGATATGAGATATAACTAGGGGGCAAAATAGAAAAGGGAGATGAGTGCAGGACTGACTGTTATACTGAAATGCACGCAGTATATGGAATATGGTAGATGACCTTGTAACACAGTAAAGAGATTGGCAGGTAAAACGTTGTAGGCATCACTGAGACATGGTTGAAAGATCACAGTTGGGAGCTTAACAGCCAAGGATACACACAGTATCAAAAGAACAGGCAGGCATGCAAAGGTGGTGGAGTGCCTCTGCTGGCAAAAATTGAAATCGAATCTTGATAAAGAAGTGGCATAAGATTGGAAGATGTAGAATCTTTGTGGGTAGAGTTACAGTGGCATGAAAAAGCTTGGGAAACCCTGGTCAAAATTCTGTTACTGTGAATAGCTAAGTGAGTAAAACATGACCTAATTTCCAAAAGCCATGAAGTTAAAGATGCCACATTTCTTTAATATTTTAAGCAAGATTACTTTTTGATTTCCATCTTTTAGTTTCAAAATAACAAAAAGGGAATAGAGCCTGAAACAAACATTTGGGCACCCTGCATGGTCAGTACTTAGTAACACTCCCTTTGGCAAGTATCACAGCTTGTAAATGCTTTCTGTAGCCAGCTAAGAGTCTTTCAATTCTTGTTTGGGGGATTTTCGCCCATTCTTAAAAGGCTTCTAGTTCTGTGAGATTCTTGGGCCATTTTGCATGCACTGCTCTTTTGAGGTCTGTCCACAGATTTTTGATTATGTTTAGGTCGGGGGTCTGTGAGGGTCAAGGTAAAACCTTCAGCTTGTGCCTCCTGAGGTTGCCCATTGAGGATTTTGAGGTGTGTTTAGGTTCATTATCCTGTTGTACAGGCCATCCTCTTTTCATTGTCAGCTTCTTTTTAACAGATGGTGTGATGTTTGCTTCCAGAATTTGCTGGTATTTAATTGAATTCATTCTTCCCTCTACCAGTGATATGTTCCCCGTGCTACTGGCTGCAACACAAGCCCAAAGCATGATCGATCCACCCCCTGTGCTTAACAGTTGGAGAGGTGTTCTTTTCATGAAATTCTGCACCCTTTTTTCTCCAAACATACCTTTGCTTTTTGCAGCCAAAATGTTCTATATTAACCTCATCAGCCCACAGGACTTGTTTCCAAAATGCATCTGGCTTGTTTAGATGTTCCTTTGCAAACTTCTGACACTGAATTTTGTAGTGAGGACGCAGGAAAGGTTTTCTTCTGATGACTGTTCCATGAAGGTCATATTTGAGCAGGTGTCGCTGCACAGTAGAACAGTGCACCACCACTCCAGAGTCTGCTAAGTCTTAACCATATAACAATTACAGCATGGAAACAGGCCATCTCTGCCCTTCTAGTCTGTGCCGAACGCTTACTCTCACCTAGTCCCACCGACCTGCACTCAGCCCATAACCCTCCATTCCTTTCCTGTCCTATTCATTTTTACTTTAAATGACAATATCAAACCTGCCTCTCTACCACTTCTACTGGAAGCTCGCTCCACACAGCTACCACTCTCTGAGTAAAGAGGTTCCCCCTTGTGTTTCCCCTAAACTTTTGCCCCCTAACTCTCAACTCATGTCCTCGTTTGAATCTCCCCTACTCTCAATGGAAAAAGCCTATCCACGTCAACTCTATCTATCCCCCTCATAATTTTAAATACCTCTATCAAGTCCCCCCTCAACCTTCTACACTCCAAAGAATAAAGACCTGAAAGTCTTTTGCAGTCAAACGGGGGTTTTGATTTGCCTTTCTAGTAATCCTAGGAGCAGTTCTGTCAGGAAGTTTTCTTGGTATTCCAGACCTCAATTTGACCTCCACCGTTCCTGTTAACTGCCATTTCTTAATTACATTACGAACGGAGGAAACGGCTACCTGAAAATGCTTTGCTATCTTTTTATAGCCTTCTCCTGCTTTGTGGGCATCATTTATTTTAATTTTCAGAGTACTAGGCAGCTGCTTAGAGGAGCACATGGCTGTTGATTGTTGGGACAGGGTTTGAGGAATCTGGGTATTTATAAAGCTTTGAAATTTGCATCACCTGGCCTTTCCTAATGATGACTGTGAACAAGCTATAGCTCTAACAAGCTAATTAAGATCTGAGACCTTAATTATCTGAGAGCTCAAATCTCTTGGGGTGCCCAAACTTTTGCATGGTGCTCCTTTCCTTTTTTTCCCCACTCTAAGATTGTACAAAACAAAAATAATACTTATCTTGCTTAAAATGTTGAAAAGAATGTTTCATCTTTAACTTCATGACTTTTGGAGATCAGTTCATTTTCTACTCACTTAACTATTCACAGTAACAAGAAATTTTGACCGGGGTGCCCAAACTTCTGCATACCACTGTATCCTTCCTCAAGTAAGGAGACCAGAACTGTATGCAGTACTCCAGGTTCAGCCTCACCAGCACCCTGTACAGTTGCAGTATAATCTTCCTGCTCTTAAATTCAATCCCTCTCGCTATGAAAGCCAACATCCCATTCGCCTTCTTGATAGCCTGCTGCACCTGCAAACCAACCTTTTCTGATTCATGGACAAGCACTCCCAAGTCCAACAGCAGCAGGCTGCAATTGTTTTTTAACTATTTAAATAGTAATCTGCGCTTTCATTCTTCCTTCCTCACATTTACCAACATTGCCAGATTTACCATCTGCCAGATACTTGCCCACTCACTTAACCTATCTATATCTCTCTGCAGACTCCCTGTATCTTCTGTACAATTTGCTTTTCCACTCAATTCAGTATCATCAGCAAACTTAGATACACTACACTCAGCCCTCCCTTCCAGATAGTTAATGTATATCGTGAGCAGTTCGGGGCCCAGTATCAACCCCTGCGGCACACTGCTCACCACTGATTGCCAACCAGAGTATAAACCATATAACAATTACAGCACAGAAACAGGCCATCTCGGCCCTTCTAGTCCGTGCCGACGCTTACACTCACCTAGTCCCACTGGCCCGCACTCAGCCCAAAACCCTCCATTCCTTTCCTGTCCATACACCTATCCAATTTTTCTTTAAATGACAATACCGAACCTGCCTCTACCACTTCTACTGGAAGCTCATTCCACACAGCTACCACTCTCCGAGTAAAGTAATTCCCCCTAGTGTTACCCTTAAACTTTTGACCCCTAACTCTCAAATCATGTCCACTTGTTTGAATCTCCCCTACTCTCAATGGAAAAAGCCTATCCACGTCAACTCCATCTATCCCCATCATTATTTTAAATAACTCTATCAAAGTCCCCCCTCAACCTTCTATGCTCCAAAGAACAAAGACCTAACTTGTTCAGCCTTTCCCTGTAACTTAGGTGCTGAAACCCAGGTAACATTCTAGTAAATCTTCTCTGTACTCTCTGTATTTTGTTCATATCTTTCCTATAATTCGGTGACCAGAACTGTACTCAATACTCCAAATTCGGCCTTACCAATGCCTTGTACAATTTTAACATTACATCCCAACTCCTATACTCAATGCTCTGATTTATAAAGGCCAGCATATCAAAAGCTTTCTTCACCACCCTATCCACATGAGATTCCACCTTCAGGGAACTATGCACCATTATTCCTGGATCACTCTGTTCTACTGCATTCTTCAATTCCCTACCATTTACCATATATGTTCATTTGGATTATTCCTACCAAAATATAGCACCTCACACTTCTCAGCATTAAACTCCATCTGCCATCTTTCAGCCCACTTTTCTAACTGGCCTAAATCTGTCTGCAAGCTTTGAAAACCTACTTCATTATCCACAACGCCACCTACCTTAGTATCATCTGCATACTTACTAATCCAATTTACCACCCCATCATCCAGATCTCCTGCTGTAATTTGTAATCCACATCCCGGATGCTCTTTGGAGGCCTGTATACAACTGTCATCAGGGTCCTTTTACCCCTGCCCTTTCTTAACTCAACCCACAAAGACTCTACGCCTACTGATCCTATGTCGTCCCTTTTGAATGATTTAATATTTTTTCTTATACACAGGGCCACACCACCCCCTCTGTCTCCTAACCTATCTTTCAGATACACTGTATATTCACAATGGCAGCCATCCTTTTACTTTTATAAAGTAAAAGATAAAAAAGGAGAAAAGTAAGAGTGGAGTGAAGAAAAGTCAAATGCAAAAGAGTAAAAGATTACAAGATTTTAACATGACAATGAGTGTAAGGGCACTTTGAATGCTAGTAGTATTCAAAACTAGGTCAGTGAACTTTTGGCACAAGTCAGTACAAAGGGGTATGATTTAGTGGCCATTGCAGGGTGTAAAAGATTGGGAATCCAATATACAAGGATATCAGGTGACACAGGTTTCCCCCGCTATTCTGGTTCCGGAGGATTGGTGTATTGCTCATGTGATTCCAATGTTTAAAAAGGGTTCTAAGAGTAAACCTAGCAATTATAAGCCTGTAAGTTTGATGTCAGTGGTGGGTAAATTAATAGAAAGCATTCTTAGAGATGGTATATACAATTATCTGGATAGACAGGGCCTGATTAGGACCAACCAACATGGATTTATACGTGGAAGGTCATGTTTGACAAATCTTATTGAATTTTTTGAAAAGGTTATGAGGAAAGTTGACGAGGATAAAGCAGTGGATGTTGTCTATATGGGCATCAGTAAGGTCTTTGACAAGGTTCCACACGGAAGGTTAGTTAGGAAGGTTCAATCTTTAGGTGTTAATATTGAAGTAGTAAAATGGATTCAACAGTGGCTGGATGGGAGATGCCAGAGAGTAGTGGTGGATAACTGTTTGTCAGGTTGGAGGCCTGTGACTAGTGGTGTGCCTCAGGGATCTGTACTGGGTCCAATGTTGTTTGTCATATACATTAATGAGCTGGATGATGGGGTGGTAAATTTGATTAGTAAGTATGCAGATGATACTAAGGTAGGTGGCATTGTGGATAATGCAGTGGTTTTCAAAGCTTGCAGAGAGATTTAGGCCAGTTAGAAGAGTGGGCTGAACGATGGCAGATGGAGTTTAATGCTGATAAGTGTGAGGTGCTACATTTTGGTAGGACTAATCAAACTACTTAAGAACTTTTTAAAAAAGCTATTATTAATGCTTTTTGAGAGAGTGATTTAGATGCATATCATATTTTTACTGAGTTAATTATTGTATGTAATTAGTTTTGCTACAACAAGTGTATGGGACATTGGAAAAAATGTTGAATTTCCCCATGGGGATGAATAAAGTATCTATCTATCTATGGTAAACGGTAGGACATTGAGGAATGCAGTAGAACAGAGTGATCTAAGATTAATGGTGCATCGTTCCCTGAAGGTGGAATCTCATGTGGATAGGGTGGTGAAGAAAGCTTTTGGTATGTTGGCCTTTATAAAACAGAGCATTGAGTACAGGAGTTGGGATGTAATGTTAAAATTGTACAAGGCATTGGTGAGGCCAAATATGGAGTATTGTGTACAGTTCTGGTCACCAAATTATAGGAAAGATGTCAGCAAAATAGAGAGAGTACAGAGAAGATTTACTAGAATGTTACCTGGGTTTCGGCATTTAAGTTACAGAGAAAGGTCGAACAAGTTAGGTTTTTATTCTTTGGAGTGTAGAAGGTTGAGGGGGGACTTGATAGAGGTATTTATAATTATGAGGGGGATAGAGAGAGTTGACGAGGATAGGCTTTTTCCATTGAAAGTAGGGGAGATTCAAACAAGAGGACATGAGTTGAGAGTTAGGGGGCAACAGTTTAGGGGTAACACGAGAGAGAACTTCTTTACTCAGAGGGTGGTAACTGTGGAACGAGCTTCCAGTAGAAGTGGTAGAGGCAGGTTCGATGTTGTCATTTAAAAGGAATGGAGGGTAATGGGCTGAGTGCAGGTCAAGTCAAGTCAAGTCATTAAGTCACTTTTATTGTAATTTCGACCATAACTGCTGGTACAGTACATAATAAAAATGAGACAACGTTTTTCAGGACCATGGTGTTACATGACACAGTACAAAAACTAGACTGAACTATGTAAAAAAAAACAACAGAGAAAGCTACACTAGACTACAGACCTACACTGGACTACATAAAGTGCACAAAAACAGTGCAGGCATTACAATAAATAATAAACAGGACAATAGGGCAAGGTGTCAGTCCAGGCTTTGGGTATTGAGGAGTCTGATAGCTTGGGGGAAGAAACTGTTACATAGTCTGGCCGTGAGAGCCCGAATGCTTCGGAGCCTTTTCCCAGACGGCAGGAGGGAGAAGAGATTGTATGAGGAGTGCATGGGGTCCTTCATAATGCTGTTTCCTTTGCGGATGCAGCGAGTAGTGTAAATGTCTGTGACGGCGGGAAGAGAGACCCCGATGACCTTCTCAGCTGATCTCACTATCCGCTGCAGGGTCTTGCGATCCGAGATGGTGCAATTTCCGAACCAGGCAGTGATGCAGCTGCTCAGGATGCTCTCAATACACCCCTGTAGAATGGGATGGGAGGTGGGAGATGGACTTCCCTCAGCCCTCGCAGAAAGTAGAGACGCTGCTGGGCTTTCTTTGCTATGGAACTGGTGTTGAGGAACCAGGTGAGATTCTCTGTCAGGTGAACACCAAGAAATTTGGTGCTTTTTACGATCTCTACCGAGGAGCCGTCGATGTTCAGCGGGGAGTGGTCGCTCCGTGCCCTCCTGAAGTCAACAACCATCTCTTTTGTTTTGTTCGCATTCAGAGACAGGTTGTTGGCTCTGCACAAGTCCATTAGCCACTGCACCTCCTCTCTGTAAGCTGACTCGTCGTTCTTGCTGATGAGACCCACCATGGTCGTGTCATCGGCAAACTTGATGATATGGTTCGAGCTGTGTGTTGCAGCACAGTCATGGGTCAGCAGAGGACTGAGCACGCTGCCCTGGGGAGCCCCCTTGCTCAGTGTGATGGTGTTGGAGATGCTGCTCCCGATCCGGACTGACTGAGGTCTCCCAGTCAGGAAGTCTAGGATCCAGTTGCAAGCTTAAGAAGGAGGGCGGTTTGGCTTTGCCAAACTTGAGATTTTACTATTGGGCAGTTAATATACGATATTTAATATTTTGGACACAAGAATTGACTATAGCTGCTTGCCCACAATGCGTAAATTTGGAATGTAAATCTGTACAAGACTTTTCATTGTTTTCAATTTTAGGATTTTCACTTCCTTTTTCTTTATCTAAATTGAATAAACAAATAACTAATCCTATAGTCAAATATACATTGCGAATTTGGTTTCAATTTTGTAAATTTTTTGGTTTGAATAAGTTCATTTTATCAAGCCCTATAATACCTAACCTTTTTTTCGGACCTCTTTTATGGATCAAGCTTTTCTTTTATGGAAAACAAAAGGTATAACATGTTTTCGTGATTTGTTTTTGGATGATAGCTTTATGTCCTTTGAACAGCTATCTAATAAATATAATTTACCTAAAACTCATTTTTTTAGATATTTGCAAGTTAGAAAATTTTTGTATAATGAGTTACAGTCTTTTCCGAAACTATGTCCATTGGACATTACGGAAAGATATTTAGCTCTGAATCCTTGTCAAAAGGGTTTAGTAGCTGTCATTTATAATATGATCATGAAAATACAGCCAGAAGTATCTGAAAAAATTAAGAAGGAATGGGAAAAAGAACTTCATTGTCTTATATCCACTGAGCAGTGGGAGAAAATTTTACTATTAGTCAATTCGTCTTCTACTTGTGCTAAACATGCCCTAATACAATTTAAGGTTGTACATAGAGCTCATATGTCTAAGGACAAACTTGCTCGATTTTATTCTTATGTTAATCCAACCTGTGACAGATGTCATTCTGATGTTGCTTCATTGACCCATATGTTTTGGTCTTGCCCTTGTTTGCAAAATTATTGGAAAGATATTTTCAGTATTATTTCAATAGTTCTGAATATCAATTTCCAACCGCATCCTATTACTGCAATTTTCGGTTTACCAATGGTGGATAATAGTCGTTTATCCTCCTCATCTCGACGAATGATTGCATTTGTTACATTAATGGCTAGAAGATCTATTTTATTGAATTGGAAAGAAATTAATCCTCCAACTATATTTCAGTGGTTTTCTCAAACTATCTCTTGTTTGAGCTTAGAAAAAATTAGAAGTGTTGTTTTTGATCCTTCAGTTAAATTTGAAGAAACTTGGACACCATTTATTCAACATTTTCATATGAGTTAAATTGTCTTTTCCTAAACCTCACTTTTATTATCCTTAATTATTTGGATGGAGGTTCGGAGTTATTGGCACTACTGTATATATCTGACATTATGCAATGGCCCATGTTGGTTAGTGTTTTTTTTTCTTCTCTTTTTTTTGTTTTTTTTTTTCCTTTTTATTTCTTTTGTTCATAAATACTATGAGTCTGGGAGGTTATATATATTGATTATTATATATTTGAATGTCTACTTAAACTATTAACTATGTACTCTCAAACTCTTTGTATTCATGTTTCATTTATGTTTGCTTAAAAATTAATAAAAAGATTTAAAAAGAAAGAAAAGGAAGAAAGGATCCAGTTGCAGAGGGAGGTGTTCAGGCCCAGTAGGCTCAGCTTTCCAATCAGTTTCTCAGGGATGATTGTGTTGAATGCTGAACTGAAGTCTATGAACAGCATTCGAACGTATGTGTCTTTTTTGTCCAGGTGGGTTAGGGCCAGATGGAGGGTGGTGGCAATGGAGTCATCTGTTGAGTGGTTGGGATAGTACGCAAACTACAGGGGGGGGTCCAGTGAGGGGGGGTCAGCAGGGTCTCGATATGCCTCATGATGAGCCTCTTGAAACACTTCATGATGATGGATGTAAGTGCAACAGGATGGTAGTCATTTAGGCAGGACACTGAAGACTTCTTCGGCACGGGGACGATGGTGGCGGCCTTGAAGCACGTTGGAACGGTGGTGCTGCTCAGGGTGATGTTGAAGATGTTAGTGAGAACATCTGCTAGCTGGTCTGCACATCCTCTCAGCACTCTACCAGGGATGTTGTCTGGTCCAGCAGCCTTCCGTGGGTTGACCCTGCACAGGGTTCTTTTCACGTCGGCCACTGTGAGACACAGCACCTGTTCATTTGTAGGAGGGGTGGACTTCCTCGCCGCCACGTTATTTTCCTCCTCAAAATCAGTGTAGAAGCTATTCAGCGCATCTGGGAGGGAGGCATCACCTGCACAGTCAGGTGATGTGGTCCTGTAATTGGTGATGTCCTGGATGCCCTTCCACATGCGCCTCGTGTTGCTGCTGTCCTGGAAGTGGCTGTGGATTAGCTGGGCGTGTGCACGTTTTGCCCCTCTGATGGCTCGGGACAGTTTGGCCCTTGCTGTTGTTAGAGCTGCCTTGTCACCTGCTCTGAAGGCGGAGTCACGGGACCTCAGCAGCGCCTGCACCTCTGCGGTCATCCATGGCTTCTGGTTAGTGCGTATAGTGATGGTCTTGGACAGAGTAACATCATCAATGCACTTGCTGATGTAGCTGGTCACTGATGCTGTGTACTCCTCTAAGTTGGTAGAGTCGCCATTGATTGCAGCCTCCTTGAACATGTGCCAGTCAGTGTGCTCAAAGCAGACTTGAAGAGCAGAGATGGCTCCTGCTGGCCAGGTTTTCACCTGCTTCTGAACTGGTCTGGAGCGCCTGACGAGCGGTCTGTATGCTGGGATTAGCATAACAGAGATGTGGTCTGAGTATCCGAGGTGGGGGCGGGGCTCTGCCCGGTACGTGTCGGGGATGTTTGTGTAAACCAGGTCCAACACGTTCTCCCCCCTCGTTGCAAAGTCCATATACTGATGGAATTTGGGGAGCACTGACTTAAGGTTTGCGTGGTTAAGATCACCGGCGACAATATACAGACCATCAGGGTGTGCGTTCTGCAGTTCGCTAATAGCCCCATACAGTTCACAGAGCGCCTCCTTAGCAGTAGCGCTGGGGGGGAATGTAGACACCGAATATAAGGACAGAGGTGAATTCCCGTGGCAAATAAAATGGTCTGTATCTAATAGCCAGAATCTCCACTAGCGATGAGCAGTGTCTGGAAACCAGTACAGAGTTCTTACACCATTCCGTGTTGATGTAGACACACAAGCCACCACCGCAAGTCTTACTGGAGAGAGCTGCATCTCTGTCCACACGAGAAAAGGCTAGCCCATCTAGCTGAATGGCAGCGTCTGAAATCCCATCATTGAGCCATGTCTCTGTGAAGACATACGTGGAGCAAACTCTGTACTCCCACCGAGTATTACGTTGGAGTCGGATGTAGTCCATTTTATTGTCCAGGGAGCGGACATTGGAGAGCAGAATGGACGGGAGAGCTGGTGGGACTAGGTGAGAGTAAGGGACTAGAAGGGCTGAGATGGCCTGATTCCGTGCTGTAATTGTTATATGATTATAGTGGAAGTTTGAGAAATCGATGTTCATGCCATCAGGTTGGAGGCTAACCAGACGGAATATAATGTGTTACTTCCTGGTGGGGGGATGGATGTGTATAGGGACTGGACATCCACAGAGAAAATAAGATGCTTGGGCCCAGGGAACTTGAAATCACTGAACAGATCAACAGCATGTGAAGTGTCATGGATGAAGGTAGGAAGGGAACGAACTGGGGGGGGGGGGGGGAATAAAACTGAGTTGAGGTATGCAGATATGAGTTGTGGAGCAGGAACAAAGTCAGATGTATTAGTATTACAGAGGAGTAAAGGGAATTACAGAGGCATGTGAGAGGAGCTAGCCCATAGGTCGGCAACCCACGGCTCCGGAGCCGCATGCGGCTCTTTCATCTGTGCTGCGGCTCCCTGTGGCTTTGGAAAATAAATGATGAGTATTTAATTAAAATGTATTTTATGTTAGTTTGTTAGTTTTTGAAATGTAATTCTAAATTTGAAGATTATGGTGATCTTGTACAATCTAAATAAAACGTGTTTTTTGTCGCTATTAATATACGTCACCACTGCCAATGCCTGACACCCGCCAGTGCGCGATTTCTTTAATTTTTCGATCCAAGGTAGGCTAACTATGGAGAATTCTAAAAAAAGAAAAGTGACTGAAGAAAACAGAACGTTTAATGATACGTGGGCAGATTCATTTGCTTTCACTGCTGACGAAACTGGTTTACCGGTATGCTTAATATGCAATGAGAAACTAGCAAACAACAAAAAGTCAAATGTCGCAAGACATTTCCAGAATAAACACGCAGCCTTTGCTAGTCATATCCGGATGGAGATGAGAGAAAAAAAGCCGTTTCGGAACTGATGCGGAAGGTTGATCTGAACAAAAATAATTTCAAGAAGTGGATGAAGTCTGGAAAATCAACTAAATATGCTAGTTTTTTTGCCGCTCAGGAAATAGTCAGGCACGGGAAGCAGTTTACAGATGGTGAATATATAAAAGAATCTTTCATTAAGGTTTCAGAACATCTATTCACGGACTTTAAAATGCAATTTTAAGTGAAATTGTGCAGAAAATCAGGGATATGCCCCTCTCTGCAAAGACTGTCAAAGACAGAACCATAAAAATGGCAGAAGACATCACAAGACAGCAAATTAAAGACATCAATTCAGCTGTGGCCTACTCGATTGCCTGTGACGAGTCTAAAGACAAAGGTGATATTGAACAAATAGCGCTGTTCTGTCGGTATGTAAACTCTGCCGGGCCACAGGAAGAAATGATTGAGTTGATACCTCTAAAAGGCCAAACATGGGGGGAGGACATCTGTGAGGCTGTCTTGAATTGTTTAAGAGCCAAAGGAATAAAGACCACCCACCTGGTGTCAGTAGCTACTGATGGGGCACCAAGTATGACAGGAGCGCACAAGGGTTTGTGGCTTTACTGCAGAAGTCGCTGGACAGAAAGCTGCTGACTTGCACCAAGAGGCACTGTGCGCTCAAACATTTCCTCTGGAATGCACAGAAGTAATGGATGTTGTCATTCAGATTGTCAATAAAATAATGGCAAAAAGTTTAAATCACCGTCAATTCCGTTTGTTACTGGATGAGCTGGAAAGCGCATATTCTGATCTCCTGCTGCACAACAAAGTCCGGTGGCTGTCCAGAGGGGAGGTGCTGAAACGCTTTGTCGCATGTCTGGAAGAAGTGAAAACTTTCCTGGGCAGCAAAGGGCTCACCTTTCCTGAGCTGGAACAGCCAGAGTGGCTGGAAAAGCTACACTTCATGGTAGACATGACAGCGCACCTGAACACGCTGAACACAGCTCTTCAGGGGAAAGGATGCATAGCCCTGCACATGTTGGAGGATGTTTTGGCATTCGAGCGCAAGTTGACAGTGCTTGCCAGAGATTTACAGAAAGGCACATTGTCTCACTTCCCCAATTTGAGAGAGTTCAAACAAGCTCACGACATGATAAATTCGGAGTATTTAAATTCTGCAATCATCGCAATGCAAACATCGTTTGGGAAACGCTTCTGTGAGTTCAGAGAGGAAAAAAACACATTATCCTTCCCGGTCACTCCCCGAAGCGTCGATCCATCCCTACTGAATACGACTGCATTGGCAGGTGTGAGTCAACCTGATCTTGAGATGGAACTGGCCGACATAGCCGACAAAGACATATGGGTGTCCAAGTTTAGACGCTTGACAGCAGACCTTGAAGATGTTGCCTGTCAGAAGGCCATCCTTGCTCAGAATCACAAATGGAGTGATATTGAAAACCTCCCCAAACCGGACAAACTTGTGTCCGAAACATGGAATGCTATCCCCGACATTTATGTAAACATTAAAAAGTATGCACTTGGAGTCCTGTCGATCTTTGGATCCACATATGTATGTGAGCAGGTGTTCTCCAACATGAACTTTATTAAAAACAAACATCGTGCACGCCTCACAGATGACAGCTTGCGATCCTGTGTAAAGATGAAGGTGACGTCATACAACCCTGATGTGCAGACGCTGTGCGCTGAGGTCCAGGAGCAGAAATCCCATTAACCAAGTATGATAAATATTTTAATTGCCTATTATTTTACGTATATTCATATTTTTTCATTGTTCAGTGAAATAGTCCTTTTATTTTTCAGGTTGACAGCTGGCTGACGTTATTTTTCGTTTGCTGCTGGCGGACAATTAAAGTTCGGCATTTTTCATAAATACAAGAAGGACTCAAATAGACATTGAGTATTTTACTTAAATGTAACCTTCAACCCAACGTCTTTTTTTCAGAGTTCAAAATGTTTTTGTTGCATGCAGAAATGTAATTTCGTTTTCTCTGCAGGAGTTCATCGATTTCATAAATGCAACACATTATAGTTTGTTTATACATAGCATAAAGGCAAAAAAAAAAGTTGTATGCAGTGTTATTTCATTTTAAATGTCAAACGGGTTTTGTGGCTCCCACTGTTTTCTTTTCTGTGGGAAACGGGTCCAAATGGCTCTTTCAGTGGTAAAGGTTGCCGACCCCTGAGCTAGCCTAAGTTGATTGAAAGGGATGATGGCAGAACAGCAATGGCTGGAGTTTTTCTGGGGCAGTTTGGAAGGTGCAGGATAGATACATCCCAAAGATGAAGAAGTATTCTAAAAGGAGAATGAGCAGCTGGAGTGACAAGGAAATTCAAAGTCAGCATAAAAGCAAAAGAGGACGTATAATATAGCAAAAAAATCAGCGGTGGAAGTTTGAGGATTGGGAAGTTTTTAAAAACCAACAGAAAGCAACAAGAAAAATGAAGCATTAAAGTAAGCTAGCCAAAAATATCAAAGACACCAAAGGTATTTTCAGGTATATAAAAGATAAAATATAAGCCAGAGTGGATATTGACTGCTGGAAAATGACACTAGTGAGGTAGTAAAGGAGGACAAAGAAATGGCAGATGAATTTTATTAAGTATTTTGTGTCAGACTTCACTGTGGAAGAGAATAGCAGAATGCCAGAAATTCAAGAGTCTCAGGGGCAGAACTGAGTGTAGTTGCTATCACTAAGTAGAAGGTGTTTGGGAAACTGAAAGGTCTGAAGGTCAATGTCACTTGGACCAGATGGTCTAAAAGAGGTAGCTGAGAAAATTGTGGGAAGACATTAATAATGACCTTTTAAGAATCAATAGATTCTGGAGGACTGTAAAATTGCAAATATCATTCTACTCTTTAAGAAAGGATGGAGGCAGAAGAAAGGAAAGTACAAGCCAGTTAGCCTAACTTCAGTGTTTGGGAAGATGATGGAGTTCATTACTAAGGATGAGGTTTTGGGGTACTTGGAGGTGCATGACAGATTAGGTCAAAGTCAGCATGGTTTCCTCAAAGGGACATGTTGCCTGACAAATCTGTTGGAATTCTTTGAGGAAATTACTACTGAGGGGGATGACCCATCTGGGCAAGGCAGCAGCAGCCAGACCAATAGCACTGTGGTCAGCTCTGAGCCTCAGAAGGGCAGGGTGAAGTCAGGTGGAGCAATGATCACAGGGGACTCAAAAGTTAGGGGGACAGATAGGAGATTCTGCGGCAGCAAAAGAGATGCCAAGATACTGTATGCCTCTCGGATGCCAGGGTCCAGGATGTCTCTGAGCAGTTGCAGAATATTCTTGTAGGGAAAAGTCTGTATCCAGAGGTCGTGGTGCGTATTGGTACCAATGACATATGCAGGAGAGGGGTAGCGGTCCTCTGCAGTAACTTCAGGGATTTAGGAAGGAGACTTAAGAGCAGGATCTCCAAGATGGTAATCTCCAGATTACTCCCAATGCCATGAGCTAGTGAGGGTCAGAACAAGAAGATAGTGCAGATGAATGTGTGGCTGAGAAGATGGTGCAGGGGGAAGGGCTTCAAGTTCTTGGATCATTGGAACCTTTTCTGGGGAAGGGATGACTTGTACAAGTGGGATGGGTTGCACCTGAACTAGAGGGGAACAATATTGTGGGAGGGAGGTTTGCTAATGCTGCTGGAGGGGGTTTAAACTAGATTTGCATGGAGGTGGGAACCAAAGTGATGAAGCATAGGATGGGGCAGTTGGTGCACAATTAGTAACAGCTTGTGGGCAGTTTATGAGGAAGGACAGGCAGATGATAGAACAAAGATGCACTCAGCCAGATGATTTGAAATGTGTCTATTTTAATGCAAGGAGTATCATAAACAAGGCGGATCAAAAGCATGGATCAATATGTGGAACTATGATGTTGTGGCCATTACAGAGACTTAGATGACTGAGGGCAGGAAAGGCTGCTGAGTATGCCAGGCTTTATATGTTTCAAAAAGGACAGGGAGGGAGGCACAAGAGGTGGGGGAGCAGCACTGCTAATCAGGGATAGTATCATGGCTGCAAAAAAGGAATAAGTCATGAAGGGATTGTCTACTGAGTCGCTGTGGATGGAAGTCAGAAACAGGAAGGGAGAAATAACTTTTTTTTAATAGACCTCTTTATAGTAACAGAGACATTGAGGAACAGATAGGCAGGCAGATTCTGGAACGGTGCAATAATAATAAGGTTGTCATGATGGGTGATTTTAACTTTTCCAATGTCAACTGGCATCTCTTTAGAGCAAGTGGTTTAGATGGGGTGGAATTCATTAGGTGTGTTTAGAAAGGTTTCCTAAACAATATGTAGATAAGCCAACAAAAAGAGAAGCTGTATTTGATCTGGTATTGGGAAATGAATCTGGTCAGGTGTCAGATCTCTCGGTGGAAGAGTGTTTTGGAGGTAGTGACCACAACTCTATCTCCTTTATCATAGTGCTGGAGAAGGTTAGGAGTAAACAATTTGGGAAAAAATTTAATTGGGGTAGGGGGGAAAAATGATGCTATGAGGCAGAAACTTGGGAAAATAAATTGGGAGCAGATGTTCTCAGGAAAGGCACGGCAGAAATATGGCAGATGTTCAGGGAACATTTACACGGAGTTCTGCATAGGTATGTTCCACTGAGGCAGGGAAGGTGGCAGGGTAAAAGAACCATGGTGTACAAAGGATGTAGAAAATCTAGTTAAGCAGAAAAGAAAGCTTATGAAAGGATCAAGAAGCTAGGTACATTTAGTGCTCTAGAAAATTACAAGGGTGCCAGGAAGAATTATGGAAGCTGGTAGGAGCCATGAGAAGGCCTTGGTGAGCAGGATTAAGGAAAACCTCAAGGAGTTCTACAAGTAATTGAGGTGCAAGAGGATGAACCATGTGAGTATAGGACCAATCAGGAACAAGAGTGGAAACGTGTGCATGGAGCTGGAAGAGGTAGCAGAGGTACTTAATGAATACTTTGCTTCAATATTTACCAGTGAAAAGGACCTTGGCAATTGTAGGGATGACTTACAGCGGACCCGAAACACTTGAGTGTACAGACATTAAGAAAGAGGATGTGCTGGAGCATTTGAAAGGTACTAAGTTAGATAAATTGTCAGGACTAGATGAGATATACCCAGGGCTACTGTGGAAAGTGAGGGTGGGGGAGATTGCTGAGCCTCTGGAGATTATCTTGGCATCATTAATAAGGATGGGAGAAGTACCAGAGGATTGGAGGGATGCAACTGTTAGCAAGACAGGGAGTAGAGATAACCCAGGAAATAATAGACCAGTGATCCTTACTTCAGTGGTGGGCAAGCTGTTGGAGCAGATCCTGTGAGGAAGGATTTATGAACATTTGGACAGACATAATCTGATTAGGGGTAATCAGCATGGCTATGTCAAGGGCAGGTTATGTCTTACGAACCGGACTGAATTCTTTGAGGATGTAACAAAACACATTGATGAAGGCAGAGCAGTGGATGCAGTGTATATGGATTTCAGTAAGGCACCTGATAAGGTTCCCCATACGAAGATATGTCAGAAAGCCATGAGGCACGGGATCCAAGGAGACCTTGCTTTGTGAATCCAGAATTGGCTTGCCCACAGAAGGCAAAGGGTGGTTGTAGATGGTTTGTATTCCACGTGAAGGTAAGTAACTAGTGGTGTTCCACAGGGATCTGTTCTGGGACCCCTCCTCTTTGTGATTTTTATAAATGACCTGGATGAGGAAGTAGAAGGGTGAGTAAGTTTGCTGATGACACAAAAGTTGGGGGTGTTATAGATAGTCTTGAGGGTTGTCAGGGGTTATAGCGCGACATTGATAGGATGCAGGGCTGGCTGAGGTGGCAGATAGAGTTCAACCCAGTTAAGCGTGAAGTGGTTCATTTCGGTCGGTCGAATTTGAAGACAGAATATAATATTTGTGGTAAGCAGTGTGGAGGATCCATGTACATAGGACACTCAAAGTTGCTGCGCAAGTTGACAGTGTTTTTAAGAAGCCCTATGGTGTGATGGCCTTCATCAACCATGGGATTGAGTTCAAGAGCTGTGAGGTAATGTTACAGCCATTTAAGACCTTAGTTAGATCCCACTTGGAGTACTGTGTTCAGTTCTGGTCACTTCATTACAGGAATGATGTGGATACTATAGAGACAGTGCAGAGGAGATTTACAAGGAAGTTGCCTGGATTGGAGGGCATGAATTATGAGAATAGGTTGAGTGAACTTGGCCTTTTCTCCTTGGAGCGACAGAGGATGAGAGGTGACCTGATAGAGGTGCATAAGATGATGAGAGGCACTGATTGTGTGAATAGCCAGAGGCTTTTCCCCAGGGCTGAAATGACTAAAACATGGGGGCATAGTTTTAAGGTGCTTGGAAGTAGGTGCAAAGGGGATGTCAGAGGTAAGCATTTCTCGCAGAGAGTAATAGGTGTGGAATGCACTACCAGCGAAGGTGGCAGAAGTGGATACAACAGGGTCTTTTAAGACTCTTGGATAGGTACATGGAGCTTAGAAAAGTAGAGGGCTATGTGGTAGGGAAATTCTAAGCAGTTTCTAGAGTAGTTACATGATTGGCACAACACTGTGGGCTGAAGGGCCTGTAATGTGTTGTAGATTTCTATGTTTCCAAGTAACAAGCAATATCAACAAAGGAGAGTCAGTGGACATTGTATACTTGGATTTTCAGAAGGCCCTTGGCAAGGTGATGTACATGAGGCTGTTTAACAAGTTAAGAGCCATGGTATTGCAGGAAATCTACTAGCAAGGATAGAAGATTGGTTCAGTGGCAGGAGGCAGAGTCTAAATAAACTGAGGCTGTTTGGCTGCTGGTATCGAGTGGTGTTCTGTAGGGGTTGATGTTATGACTGCTTCTTTTCATGTTATATGTCAAAGATTTGTATGATAGGATTGATAGCTTTGTATCCATGTTTGCAGATGATACAAAAATGGATGGAGTGGCAGGAAGTGTTGAAGAAGCAGAGAAGGTGCAGAAGTTCTTGGATAGATTGGGAGATGGAATATAAGCGTGTGATCATGCACTTTGGAAACAGAAAAAAAGCTGCAGACTATTTTCTAACTGGGGAGAAAACTCAAATATCAGAGACGCAAAGGGACTTGGTAATCTTTGTGCTGGATTCCCTAAAGGTTAACTTGCAGGTTGAGTTGGTGGTGAGGAAGGCAAATGCGATGTTAGCATTCATTTCAAGATGACTAGAATATAAAAATAAGGATGTCATGCTGAGGCTTCATAAGGCATTAGTTGGATTACACTTGGAGTATGTGACCAGTCTGGGTCCCTTTACCTAAGAAAAGATGCACTGACATTGGAGAGGGCCCGGAGGAAATTCCCAAGAATGATTCTGGGAAAGAAAGGGTTAACATTTGAGAAGTGTTTGATGGCACTGGTCCTGTACTTGCTGGAGTTTAGAAGAATGAGAGGTGGGGGGGGAGAGATGCATCTCATTGAAACCTATTGAATATTGAAGGGCCTAGACAGAGTGGATGTGGAGAGGATGTTTGCTATCGTGGGTGTGCCTAGGACCAGAGCACACAGTGTCAGAATGGAGGGACATGCATTTAGAACAGAGATGAGGAAGAATTATTTTAGCCAGATGTTGGTGAATCTGTGAAATTCACTGTCATGGACGGCTGTGGAGACCAAATCACTAAGCATATTTAAAGCAAAGGTTGATAGCTTCACAGTTAGTCAGGGTGTCAAAGATTATGGGGAAAAGACAGGAGAATGGGGTTGAGAGGGATAATAAATCAGTCATGATGGAATGGCGGAGCAGACTCAATAAGTTGAGCAGCCGAATTCTGCTCCTATGTCTTTTGGTCTTATGCCTCTCTCAGACTCAGGCAAGCTAAGCTAAAACGTACATAGCAGAGAGGCATATTTCATACGCCTCTCAGACTGCAGTCATACAACTAAGCTACAACAGATTCACTATCTCAACCTGGAAAAATCGAGCATCTGAGTCCACCTTCTTTCCTGAACCCATATACTACAGTTGCCATGGTCCAACAGTCTCATTGACAGTACTTGGCTACAGGATCCAGTCAATTATTGGAATATGGGAACATTTCAATGATTTAATGTTTCGCATCAAATATGGTTAACTGAACCCTCTCTCCTGAAACCACTGTTGATGTTAATTTATCTTCTCCAAGAAAAGAACTGTGTCTCTTCAGCCTTTTGCTAACAGGGAAATGCTTTTTAGCAACAGAGACTGCAGATGCTGGAACTTTCAGCAAAAATCAAACAGTTACAGGATTGCCAACCATCTTTTTGCCTCCGCAGAAGCTGCTGCGCTGCTAAGTTTTTGCTTTTACCAATGATTATGTCCGTACAGTTCTGAATTAATCTTGTGTTTGCTATTATATGATGGCCAAGGACACTTGTAAACGTAACAACATCAGTAATAAAAGAACAAATGCTGAAACCTTCTCTCCATCCAAAAATAATTTAACTAAGTCTGCTGTAAATTAACAAATACAAAATGCTGGATGAACCCAGCAGGTCAGGCAGAGTCTATGGAAATGAATAAACAGTCGACGTTTCAGGCTGAAAGCCTTCTTTAGGATGGAACAGGGGGACATGGAGGAACTCAGCAGGACAGGCAGCATCTATGGACATTATTCAGTTGATGTTTTGGGCCAAGTCCTTCATTAAGACCTGCTACAGATGACACACCTTCAAATCTCAACAGGTCTAGCAGCAGCAATGCTCTAAGCTTCCTTATTTCTCAGTATAGAGGGCCTTGCAGGCTTCTGATACAGGAGCCTGGTGGAAGAACTCAGTGGGTCAAGGAGAGAGGGGGAGAGGAAAAGAGGAAGCAGGAGGGGGGGGGGGAGAGTGGAGAGGAGTGGAGACAAGGAGAAGCGAGGGGGAGGAGGGGAGGGGGCCGATGGGGGGAGGAGAGGGAGGGGAAGGGAAGGAGAGAGAGGGTGAGAGAGACAAAGGGAGAGTGAGAGAGATGGTGAGAGACAGGGGGAAAAGAGAGGGGAGAGGGGGTGGGGAAAGGGAGGATGGGGAGGGGAGAGTGGAGAGGAGAGGGGAGGGAGGGGAGGGGAGAGGCGGAGGAGAGGAGAGGGAGAGGAGAGGGAGAGGGGAGAGAAGAGGGGAGGGAGAAGCGGAGGAGAGGGGAGGAGGAGAGGGGAGGAGGAGGGGGGAGGAGGAGAGGGGAGGAGGAGAGGGGGAGGAGGAGAGGGGGAGGAGGAGAGGGGGAGGAGAGGGGGAGGGGAGAGGGAGGGGAGGGGAGAGGGAGGGGAGGGAGGGGAGAGGAGGAGAGGAGAGGGAGGGGAGGGGAGGGGGCGAGAGGGGGTGAGAAGGGGAAGAGCGGGGAGAAGGAGGGAGAGAGAGGGGAAGGGAACGAGAGAGAGGGTGAGAGAGACAGTGAGAGAGATGGTGAGAGATGGGGGAAAGGAGGGGGAGAGGGGGTCGGGAAAGGGAGGAGGGGAGAGGAGAGGTGGAGGAGGGGGAGGGGAGGGGAGAGAGGGAGGGGGAGAGAGAGGGATGGGGTGAGCGAGGGAGTGGGGAAGAGAAATAGGTGGACTGAGAGAGGGAGGAGAGGGGACAGAGGTGGGGAGAGAGGGAAAGGGGAAGGAGAGGGGAGAGGGAAAGGGTAGGGAGAAGGGAGGGGGAGGGGACAAGGAGGGGGAGAGGGGAGAAGGGGAGAGGCGAGAGAGAGGGAAGGGGGAGAGAAGAGAGGGAGAGGGACGGGGAGAGAGGAGAGGGGGAGAGAGGGATGGGGTGAGTCTGGGGAAGAGAAATAGGGGGGAAGAGAAATAGGGGACAGAGAGGGGGAAGAGAGGGTGAGGGGGAAGGGGGAGAGGGGAGGAGGGGAAGGGGGAGAGAGGGGAGGGTGAGAGAGGGGAGGGGAGGGGTGGAAGGGGAGAGGGGAAGGGGAGGGGAAGGGGAGAGGGGGTGAGTGAGGGAGTGGGGAAGAGAGGGGGCAGTGAAAGAGAGAGGGGAGAGAGCAGGGAGAGGGGGAAGAGAGAGGAGAGAGGGGGAGGGGGATAGAGGGGAGGGGGATAGAGGGGAGGGGGATAGAGGGGAGGGGGATAGAGGGCAGGGGGAGAGAGGGGGAGGGGGAGAGAGGGGAGGGGTGAGAGGGAGGGGGAGAGATCGGGGAGGGGTGGAGAGGGAGGGTGGGGATAGAGCGGAGAGTGAGGGGGGATGAAGGTGGATTTTGCAGGGAAGAGGGAGAGGGAGTGTGTGGGGTAGGGGGAGGAATGAGAAGAAATTGTTGGCACTTCAGTTCAAAGTCTTGCATTAAGTTTTTTATTGACTTTAAAAGATTTGATTTTCCATACTTGTTTATCTAATGAAAAGTTTCAAGGTTGGTCTTTCCTTCTTGCCTCTTTATAGGGCCAGCTAAGATATACTGGCTACTTTAAGCACATTGAAAAGGACACCAGGAACATCACTAACAACCAAAATCAGCAACCAGAATTTCATCGTCTTCCTCTCTGAAATTCAAGCAACCAGCTGGAACAAAAGCTGTGATTTTCTTGCCATTCTTAATAAGTTGTATTTGAACACACTCTCTGACAGCAGAATTCAACATAAGACATAGGAGCAGAATTAGGCCATTTGGCCCATTGAGTCTTCTCCACCATTCAATCATGGCAAATCTTTTTTTCCTTCCTCAATAACACTCCCCAGCCTTCTTCCTGTAAACTATGAAGCCGTGGTCAGTCAAGAACCTACCAATCTCCACCTTAAATACACCCAATGACCTGAAAATCCAAATATACAACATCCACTATATCCCCTTTATGTACCCTACATTTAATCTTCTCAAAGAATTCCAACAGGTTTGTCAGGCAAGATTTTCCCTCAAGGAAACCATGCTGACATTGTCCTATTGTCCATAACCTTAATCTTAACAACTGACTCCAACATATTCCCAACCACTGAGGTCAGGCTAACTGGTCTATAACTCCCTTCTGCTGCCTCCTCCTTTCTTAAAGAGTGGAGTGACATTTGCAATTTTCAACACCAACATTTTTCAGGCCTGCAGTATCTCTTTGGCAAGGCATGTACCTCCAAAGGGGTAGGCCTTTAAGATTGTGCACAAATGGGCTTTCTTGCATTGACTGTCAAGCCAATTCTGATCACAATGAAGGTATAGACACACTGGCACTTAACTATGCTGCAGGCTCAGCCGCTCCGCGTTTCAACTTGAAATGTCAACAATTCCTCGCCCCTACCCTTCACAGATGCTGCTTGACTCATTGAAATACTCCAACAGATTGCTTGTTTTCTAGATGTCAACATCTGCTGTCTCTTTGTGTTAATCCAGGAAGCCTAATGGACACTTCTACAGGACCAATTGCTTAAAAAAAACAAATTCAAACTTCTAATCTGCAGTGGTACAATTGGAGTGAATGTTCTCTGAATTATTAGCTCAGCAACAATGCACTACATTGTTCCTATCAACCTGTCAACCTATCATTGTTTCCTATCAACCTGTAGCCAAGTGGAGTGACGGGACTTGGCTCTATCCCATTACCTCACAGACCATTGGGAAGTGTTGAAATAGACTGTACCTGCTGCTCCCTCGATGGATTTGGCCAAAGACGTCACTCCTCCATTCTCTTCACATCCAATCTCCGGAATGCTTTGGTTACAAACCTCGGCGTCACAGGCAGCCACGGTTAACTTGCTGGTCTTTGAACAAACACCAAGCTCGATAAACTCATCAATGATCCATGAGCTGGACTTTCCATTCTGATGTACAACACTTCCACCTACTTCACCGACATTTATAAGTTCTGATATAACACAGTTGTCCTTTGGTACAGTGCTTAATTAAGAAAATAATAAGCATATTAGTGAGAGAACCCAAAAATATGAACAAAATCTTCTGATTCAAATTACTCAATAATAATTCTGGCTCTATTCTCACCTATTTTTAGTTACTATTTGGATTTGCCAGGCCAGCCTCCTGTTAAATGGACAGTACTAATAGAAAGTCACTGACATTGAACACTCACTGGGTTTCTCACACAATCGATGTTGAGGCTGCCAGTGTTTTCTGAATTGATTTCAGATCTGCACATCCATACTCACGAAAAGGTGGTGAGTTCTATCTCCTTGCACAGGTATTTTTCTTAAAAACGGTAGCCAGTGCACAGGCAAGGGAAGTACCCATGGCATTGGCAACAGTGGAAGGCAGGCACAGTACCACCAAACACAGTGAATTCTTTCTTTGCATGGGGGCTTTTCTTATTTTTTAAACCATAAAAGAGAGGATCTAACGGCCACCTTCAGAGTGGGGGCTAGAGTCAGAGTAAGAACTTATAGGCTTTGACTCAAGAGACTTTGATGAGAAGAGGCTGAGGCCAAAGGAACAGGTAAGAAGGTTAGGTTTTTCCTTTCTCATTGCTGATTTGGTGTTGGTTGCCCATTGTACAGAGCAGGCAGGATGGCAGATATGGCAGTGAAATGCACCTCCTGTAGGATGTGGCAATTCATGGAACTTGATGGTCTCTCTGATGACTACACCTGCGGGAAGTGCAACCAACTACAGCTCTTGAAACACTGCATAAAGGAACTGGAACTGGATGAACTAAGGATCATCCGGGAGGCAGAGCAATTGATAGATAAGACTTTTGAGCAGGTGGTTACACCCAGAGTGCAGAATTCAGGGAGTAAATGGGTGAACACAGAGAGGTAAAGGGAGAAAGAAATCAGTGCGGAGTCCCCTGGTGTCTATTCCCATTGGTAACAGCTATACCCCCTTGGATACTGATGACGGGGATGACCTATTTGGGCAAGGCAGCAGGAGCCAGACCAATAGCACTGTGGTCAGCTCTGAGCCTCAGAAGGGTGGGGTGAAGTCAGGTGGAGCAATAGTCATAGGGGTCTTGATAGTTAGGGGATTCTGCAACAACAAAAGAGATGCCAGAATATTCTTCAAGGGGAGAGTGAGCAGCCAGAGGTCATGGTACATATTAGTACCAATGACATAGGCAGGCGAGGGGTAGGGGTCCTGCACAGTAAATTTAGGGAGTTAAGAAAGAAGCTGAAGAGCAGGGCCTCCAAGGTGGTAATCTTTGGATTACTCCCTGTGCAATGAGCTAGGGAAGGTCAGAACAGGAAAATAGCGCAGATGAACGAGTGGCTGAGAAGATGGTGCAGGGGGCAGAGTTTTGTGTTTTGGATCACTGGAACCTTTTCTGGGGAAGGAATGACCTGTACAACTGGGATGGGTTGCACCTGAACTGGAAGGGAACCAATATCCTGGAATGGAGGTTTGGTAATGCTACTGGGGAGGGTTTAAAATAGATTTGCAGGGGGGTGGGACCGAATTGAAGAAGCAGAAGATGGGGCGGTTGGCGCACAAGCAGAGACACTTTGTAGGGAGTTTATGAGGAATGATAGGCAGATGATAGAGCAAAGATAAACAATAGACAATAGGTGCAGGAGTAGGCCAATTAGCCCTTTGAGCCAGCACCACCATTCAATGTGATCATGGCTGATCATCCACCATCAGTAACCTGTTCCTGCCTTCTCCCCATATCCCTTGATTCCGCTATCTTTAGATAGATAGATAGATAGATAGATACTTTATTCATCCCCATGGGGAAATTCAACTTTTTTTCCAATGTCCCATACACTTGTTGTAGCAAAACTAATTACATACAATACTTAACTCAGTAAAAAAAAAATATGATATGCATCTAAATCACCGTCTCAAAAAGCATTAATAATAGCTTTTAAAAAGTTCTTAAGTCCTGGCGGTAGAATTGTAAAGCCTAATGGCATTGGGGAGTATTGACCTCTTCATCCTGTCTGAGGAGCATTGCATCGATAGTAACCTGTCACTGAAACTGCTTCTCTGTCTCTGGATGGTGCTATGTAGAGGATGTTCAGAGTTATCCATAATTGACCGTAGCCTACTCAGCGCCCTTCGCTCAGCTACCGATGTTAAACTCTCCAGTACTTTGCCCACGACAGAGCCCGCCTTCCTTACCAGCTTATTAAGACGTGAGGCATCCCTCTTCTTAATGCTTCCTCCCCAACACGCCACCACAAAGAAGAGGGCGCTCTCCACAACTGACCTATAGAACATCTTCAGCATCTCACTACAGACATTGAATGACGCCAACCTTCTTAGGAAGTACATTCGACTCTGTGCCTTCCTGCACAAGGCATCTAACTCTTAGTTAGAGTTCTAACTCTTTCTTGAAAGCATCCAGAGAATTGGCCTCCACTGCCTTCTGAGGCAAAGCATTCCATAGATCCACAACTCTCTGGGTGAAAAAGTTTTTCCTCAACTCTGTTCTAAATGGCCTACCCCTTATTCTTAAACTGTGGCCTCTGGTTCTGGACTCCCCCAACATTGGAAACATGTTTCCTGCCTCTAGCGTGTCCAATCCCTTAATAATCTTATATGTTTCAATCAGATCCCCTTCTCATCCTTCTAAATTCTAGTGTATACAAGCCCAGTCGCACCAATCTTTCAACATATGGCAGTCCCGCCATCCCGGGAATCAACCTCGTTAACCTATGCTGCACTCCCTCAATAGCAAGAATGTCCTTCCTCAAATGTGGAGACTAAAACTGAACACAATACTCCAGGTGTAGCCCCACCAGGGCCCTGCACAACTGCAGAAGGACCTCTTTGCTCCTATACTCAACTCCCCTTGTTATGAAGGCCAACATGCCATTAGCTTTCTTCACTGCCTGTTGTACGGGCATGCTTACTTTCAGTGACTGATAAACAAGGACACCTAGATCTCGTTGTACTTCCCCTTTTCCTAACTTGACACCATTCAGATAGTAATCTGCCTTCCTGTTCTTGCCACCAAAGTGGATAACCTCACATTTATCCACATTAAACTGCATCTGCCCACTTCACCCAACCTGTCCAAGTCACCCTGCATTCTCCTAACATCCTCCTCACATTTCACATTGCCACCCAGCTTTGTATCATCTGCAAATTTGCTAATGTTACTTTTAATCCCTTCATCTAAATCATTAATGTATATTGTAAATAGCTGTGGTCCCAGCACTGAGCCTTGCGGTACCCCACTAGTCACTGCCTGCCATTCTGAAAAGGACCCGTTAATCCCTACTCTGTGTTTCCTGTCTGCCGACCAATTTTCCATCCATGTTAGTACCCTACCCCCAATACCATGTGCTCTAATTTTGCCCACTAATCTCCTATGTAGGACCTTATCAAAGGCTTTCTGAAAGTCCAGGTACACTACATCCACTGGTTCTCCCTTGTCCATTTTCATAGTTCCATCCTCAAAAAATTCCAGAAGATTGGTCAAGCATGATTTCCCCTTCGTAAATCCATGCTGACTCGGACTGATCCTGTTACTGCTATCCAAATGTGCTGCTATTTCATCTTTTATAATTGACTCTAGCATCTTCCCCACCACTAATGTCAGGCTAACTGGTCTATAATTCCCCATTTTCTCCCTTCTTCCTTTCTTAAAAAGTGGGATAACATTAGCTATCCTCCAATCCTCAGGAACTGATCCTGAATCTATAGAACATTGGAAAATGATTACCAATGTGTCCACGATTTCTAGAGCCACCTCCTTAAGTACCCTGGGATGCAGACCATCAGGCCCTGGGGATTTATCAGCCTTCAGTCCCATCAGTCTACCCAACACCATTTTCTGCCTAATGTGAATTTCCTTCAGTTCCTCCGTTACCCTAGGTCCTCTGGCCACTATTACATCTGGGAGATTGTTTGTGCCTTCCCTAGTGAAGACAGATCCAAAGTACCCGTTCAGCTCGTCTGCCATTTCCTTGTTCCCCATAATAAATTCACCCAGTTTTTCCATTCAAGGGCCCAACTTTGGTCTTAACTAATTTTTTCCTCTTCACATACCTGAAGAAGCTTTTACTATCCTCCTTTATATTCCTGGCTAGCTTACCTTCATACCTCATCTTTTCTCCCCGTATTGCCTTTTTAGTAATCTTCTGTTGCTCTTTGTTTCCCAATCCTCTGGCTTCCCGCTCATCTTTGCAAAGTTATACTTCTTCTCTTTTATTTTTATACTGTCCTTGACTTCCCTTGTCAGCCACAGTCGCCCCCTACTCTCCTTAGAATCTTTCTTCCTCTTTGGAAAGAACTGATCCTGCACCTTCTGTATTATTCCCAGAAATACCTGCCATTGTTGTTCCACTGTCATCCCTGCTAGGGTATCCTTCCAGTCAACTTTGGCTAGTTCCTCCCTCATGGCTCCATAATCCCCTTTGTTCAACTGTAACACTGACACTTCCGATTTTCCCTTCTCCCTCTCAAATTGTAGATTAAAATTTATCATATTATCTAACCTCCTAATGGCTCCTTTACCTCGAGTTCCCTTATCAAATCCATTTCATTATACAACACTAGATCCAGAATTGCCTTCTCCCTGGTAGGCTCCAGTACAAGCTGCTCTAAGATGCACTCAACTAGATGGTCTGAGATGCGTTTATTTTATTGCAAGGAATATCATAAGCATGGCGGATGAACTTAGAGTATGGATCAATCTGTGGAACTATGACGTTGTGGCCATCACAGAGACTTGCATGTCTCAGGGGCAGGAATGGATGCTGAATGTGCTAGGCTTTAGATGTTTCAAAAGGAAAAGAGGCAGGCAAAAGAGATAAGGGCATGGCACTGCTAATCTGGGATATTATCAGGGTTGCAGAAAAGTCATGGAGAGATTGTCTACTGAGTCAGTGTGGGAGGAAGTCAGAAACAGAGAGCGGGCAATAATTCTGCTGGGTATTTTTTATAGATACCCAATAGTAGCAGAGACATCAAGTAGCAGATAGGGAGGCAGATTCTGGAATGGTGCAATAATAATAGGCTGTTGTGATGGGTGATTTTTAACTTTCCTAATATTGACTGACTTCTCATTAGAGCAAGGGGTTTGGATGGGGTGGAGTTTGTTAGGTGTGTTTAGGAAGGCTTCCTGACGCAGTATGTAGATAAGCCAACTAGAGGAGAGGCTGTACTTGATCTGGTATTGGGAAATGAACCTGGCCAGTTGTCAGATCTCTCAGTGTAGAGCAATTTGGAGCTGGTGATCACAGCTCTATCTCCTTCAGTATAGTGCTAGAGAGGGAGAGGAGCAGACAAATTGGGAAAACATTTAATTTTTAAAAGGGAAAGATTGAACAAGTTAGGTCTTTATTCTTTGGAGCGTAGAAGGTTGAGGGGGGACTTGATAGAAGTATTTAAAATTATGAGGGGATAGATAGAGTTGACGTGGATAGGCTTTTTCCATTGAGAGTAGGGGAGATTCAAACAAGAGGACATGAGTTGAGAGTTAGGGGGCAACGGTTTAAGGGTAACATGAGGGGGGATTTCTTTACTCAGAGAGTGGTAGCTGTGTGGAATGAGCTTCCAGTAGAAGTGGTAGAGGCAGGTTCGGTATTGTCATTTAAAGTAAAATTGGATAGGTATATGGACAGGAAAGGAATGGAGGGTTATGGGCTGAGTGCGGGTCAGTGGGATTAGGTGAGAGTAAGCGTTCGGCATGGCCTAGAAGGGCCGAGATGGCCTGTTTTCGTGCTGCAATTGTTATATTAGGTAGGGGAATGCTATTAGGCAGAAACATGGGAGCAGATGTTCTCAGGAAAATGCATGGCAGAAATGTGGCAAATGGTCAGGGATTATTTGCATGGCGTTTTGCATAGATATGTTCCATTGAGGCAGGGAAAGGATGGTAGGGTAAAAGAAAAGTGGTGTACAAAGGATGTAGAAAATCTAGTTAAGATGATAAGAAAAGCTTATGAAAGGATCAAGAAACTAGGTACAGTTAGCACTATAGAAAATTACAAGTGCCAGGAAGGTGCTCAAGAATGAAATTAGGAGAGCTAGAAGGGGCCATGAGAAGGCTTTGGCGAGCAGGATTAAGGAAAACCCCAAGGCATTTTACAAAGTACGTGAAGGGCAAGAGGATGAGCTGTGTGAGAATAGGACCAATCAGGAGCAATAGTAGAAACGTGCACAGAGTCAGAGGAGGTAGTGGATGTACTTAATGAATACTTTGCTTCAATGTTCACCAGGGAAAGGGACCTTGGCAGTTGTAAGGATGACTTACAGCAGACTGAAATGATGAGCATATAGACATTAAGAAAGAGGATGTGCTGGAGCTTTTGAAAAGCATTAAGTTACATAAGTCACCAGGTCCGGACGAGATACACCCCAGGCTACTGTGGGAAGAAAGGGAGGAAATTGCTGAGCCTATGGCACTGATCTTTGCATCATCAATAGGTACAGGAGAAGTACCAGAGGGTTGAAGGGTTGCAAATGCTGTTCCCTTGTTCAAGAAAGGGAGTAGAAATTATAGACCAGTGAGTCTTACTTCAGTACCATAGAACATTACAGCACAGAAACAGGCCTTTTGGCCCTTCTTGGCTATGCCGAACCATTTTTCTGCCTAGTCCCACTGACCTGAAAGTCTGGCCCATATCCCTCTATACACCTCTCATCCATGTACCTGTCCAAGTTTTTCTTAAATATTAAAAGTGAGCCCGCATTTACCACTTCATCTGTCAGCTCATTCCACACTCCCACCACTCCCTGTGTGAAGAAGCCCCCCTCTTATGTTCCCTTTAAACGTTTCCCCCTTCACCCTTAACCAATGTCCTCTGGTTTTTTTCTTCAATAGCCTCAGTGGAAAAAGCCTGCTTGCATTCACTCTATCTATACCCATCATAATTTTATACACCTCTATCAAGTCTCCCCTCATTCTTCTACGTTCCAGGGAATAAAGTCCTAACCTATTCAACCTTTCTTTGTAACTCAGTTTCTCAAGTCCTGGCAACATCCTTGTAAACCTTCTCTGCACTCTTTCAACCTTATTAATATCCTTCCCATAATTTGGTGACCAAAACTACACACAATACTCCAAATTCGGCCTCACCAATGCCTTATACAACCTCACCATAACATTCCAACTCTTATACTCAATACTTTGATTTATAAAGGCCAATGTACCAAAAGCCCTTTACGACCCTATCTACCTATGACACCACTTTTAGGGAATTTTGTATCTGTATTCCTAGATCCCTCTTCTACTGCACTCCTCAGTGCCCTACCATTTACCTTGTATGTTCTATCTTGGTTTTTCCTTCCAAAGTGCAATACCTTACACTTGTCTGTATTAAACTCCATCTGCCATTTTTCAGCCCATTTTTCCAGCTGGTCCAGATCCCTCTGCAAGCTTTGAAAATCTTCCTTACTGTCCACTACACCTCCAATCTTTGTATCATTAGCAAATTTGCTGATCTAATTTACCACATTATCATCCAGATCATTGATATAGATGACAAATAACAATGGACCCAGCACTGATCCCTGTGGCACACCACTAGTCACAGGCCTTCACTCAGAGTAGCAATCTTCCACTACCACTCTCTGGCTTCTCCCATTGAGCCAATGTTTAATCCAATTTACTACCTCACCATGTATACCTAGCGACTGAATCTTCCTAACTAACTTCCCATGTGGGACCTTGTCAAAGGCCTTACTGAAGTCCATGTAGACAACATCCACTGCCTTCCCTTCATCCACTTTCCTTGTAACCCCCCTCAAAAAAACTCTAATAGATTTGTTAAACATTACCTACTACGCACAAAGCCATGTTGACGTAGTGGGCAAGTTGCTGAAGAAGATCCCAAGAGGCAGGATTTATGAGCTTTTGGAGAGACATAACCTGATTAGGGATAGTTGGCATGGCTTTGCCAAGGGCAGGTTGTGCCTTTAGAGCATGACTGAATTCTTTGAGGATATAACAAAACACAGACAAGAAGGTAGAGCAGTGGATGTAGTGCAAATGGATTTTAGTAATGTATTTGATAAGATTCCCCATGCATGGCTCATTCAGAAAGCCATGAGGAATGGGACCCAAGGAGACCTTGCTCTGTGAAACTAGAATTAGCTTGCTCACAGAGGCAAAGGATGGTTGTAGATTGCTTGTGGTGGAGATCAGTGACCAGTGGTGTTCCGCAGGGATCTGTTCTGGGTTGCCTCCTCTTTGTAATTTTTATAAATGACCTGGATGAGGAAGGGCATGTTAGTAAGTTTGCTGATAACACAAAAGTTGGGGGTGTTGTAGATAGTCTGGAGGGCTGTCCAGAGTTTATAGCGGGACATCATTAGGATGCAGAATTGGGCTGAGAAGTAGGAGATGGAGTTCAACAAAGATAAGTGTGAAGTAGTTCATTTTGGTAGGTCAAATTTGAAGACAGAATATAGTATTAATGCTAAGTCTGTTGGGAGTCTGGAGGATCAGAGGGATCTTGGGACTGGGTCATTAGGACACTCAAAGCTGCTTTGCAGGTTGACAGTGTTGTTAAGAAGGCATATGGTATATTGGCATTCATTAGCCATGGGATTGAGTTCAAGAGCCATGAGGTAATATTGCAGCTATATTCAGATTCAAGATTCAAGATTCAAAAACTTTATTGTCATTCCAACCATACATCAGCTCTGCAGGGCAGAATGAGACAGTGTTTCCCAGGGGCAAGTGCAATCATAACATAACAAACGCAACAATAAATAGGAAAACACAACAGCCACATGTCGGTTAAAATCAAGTTATAAGTGTCCAGTGCAAGTTAAAAGTGTCCAAAGCAGAGTCAGGTAGAGCAGCTATTTAGCAGTCTGACTGCTTGTGGGAGGAAGCTGTTTAGTAGCCTTGTGGTTTTTGTTTTGATGCTCCTGTAACGTTTGCCTGATGTCAGAAGAACAAACAGTTTATGGAGAGGGTGTGAAGGGTCTTTAATGATGTACCGTGTCTTCTGGAGGCATTGACTCTGAAAGAGGTCTTGGACAGAAGGTAGGGAGACCCCAATAACCTTCTCTGCCCCCTTAACCACCCTCTGCAAGGCTTTTTTGTCGGCAGTACTGCAGCTGGAGTACCAGGTTGGGATACAAAGACCTTAGTTCGATATAAGACCTTAGTTCGACCCCACTTGGAGTACTGTGTTCAGTTTTGACCACCTCACTACAGGAAGGATATAGAGAGAGTGCAGAGAAGATTTACAAAGATTGGAGAGTATGCCTTATGAGAATAGGTTGAGTGAACTTGGCCTCTTCTCTTTGCAGCGGTTATGGATGAAAGGTGACCTGATAGAGGTGTATAATATGATGAGAGGCAATGATTGTGTGGATAGCCAGAGGCTTCTTCCCCAGGCTGAATTGGCTAATATGAGGGGGCATAGCTTTAAGGTGCTTGGAAGTAGGTACAGGAGCAATGTCAGAGGTAGTTTTTCCACAGAGTGGTGGATGTGAATACAATAGGGTCTTTTAAGAGCTTCTTAGATAGGTACACAAAGCTTAGAAAAATAGAGGGCTATGCAGTATGGAAATTCTAGGCCGTTTCTAGAGTAGGTTACATGGTCGGGACAACGTTGTGGGCTGAAGGGCCCGTAATGTGTTGTGGATTTCTATGTTCTTTCTTCTATGTTATCCTACAATTGCGCAGTACAGTGTATCCTAACAAGCTGCATCATCATATTACAAACAAGAAATAATCTGCAAATGCTGGAAATCTGAGCAACACACACAAAATACTGGAAGAACTCAGCAGGCTAGGCAACATCTATAGAACCATAGAACACTACAGCACAGTACAGGCCATTCAGCCCTCCATGTTGTGCTGACCCATATAATCCTTTAAAAAAAAGTACTGAATCCACACTGCCCCATAACCCTCCATTCTTCTTTCATCCATGTGCCTATCCAAGAGGCTCTTAAATACCCCTAATGTTTTAGCCTCCACCACCATCCCTGGCAAGTCATTCCAGGCACTCACAACTCTCTGTGTAAAAAAATTAACCCTGATGTCTCTCCTAAACTTCCCTCCCTTAATTTTGTACATATGCCCTCTGGTGTTTGCTATTGGTGCCCTGGTAAACAGGTACTGACTATCCACCCTGTCTATGCCTCTCATAATCTTGTAGACCTCTATCAAGTCCCCTTCTCATCCTTCTATGCTCCAAAGAGAAAAGTCCTAGCTCTGCTAACCTTGCTTCATATGACTTGTTCTCCAAACTAGGCAACATCCTGGTAAATCTCCTCTGCACCCTCTCCACAGCTTCCACATCCCTCCTATAATGAGGTGACCAGAATTGAACACAATACTCTTAAGTGCGGTCTCACCAGAGATTTGTAGAGTTGCAACATGACCTCTCTACTCTTGAACTCAATCCCCCTGTTAATGAAGCCTAGCATCCCACAGGCCTTCTTAACTATCCAATCAACCTGTGCAGCGACCTTGAGGGATGTATGGATTTGAACCCCAAGGTCTCTTTGTTCATCCACGCTCTTAAGTAACTGACCATTAATCTTGTACTCAGTCTTCAGGTTTGTCCTTCCAAAATGCATCACCTCACACTTGACCGGATTGAACTCCATCTGCCATTTTTCTGCCCAACTCTGCAGCCTGTCTATATCCTCTTGTAACCTTCGACAACCTACAGCTCCATCCACCACTCCTCCAATCTTTGTGTCATCCGCAAACTTACTCACCCATCCTTCCGCTTCTACATCCAGGTCATTTATAAAAATCACAATTAGCAGGGGTCCCAGGACAGATCCCTGTGGCACTCCACTAGTCACCGACCTCCAGGCAGAATACTTTCCTTCCACAACTACCCTCTGCTTTCTTCCTTTAAGCCAATTTTTTATCCAACCAGCCAAAGTTCCACTTATCCCATGCCTCATGACTTTCTGGATGAGTCTCTCATGAGGGACCTTGTCAAATGCTTTGCTAAAGTCCATGTAGACCACATCCACTGCCCTACCCTCATCAATTTCTTTTGTTACCTCTTCAAAAAACTCAAACAGGCTAGTGAGACACGATCTTCCCTTCACAAAGCCACGTTGACTATGCAGGAGTACTCTAGAAAAAGAGTACAAATGACATTTTGGACTGAAACCCTTCGGCAGGACCCAGTTTTGCGTTTCGGTCCAAAACGCTGACCATACTAATTTCCTAGATGCTGCATGGCCTGCTGAATTCCTCCAGTATTTTGTGTGTGTTGCATCATTGTACGATAAGGAAACTGCATTGTGGCGGACAAAAAGGCTCTGCAACAGGTAGTAAGAACTGCCTAAAGCACTACTGGCACTAGCTTACCCACCATCAAGAACATATATACAGAAAGGTGAAGGAAGAGGGCCAGGAACATCATAAAGGATTCCCCCCAGCTCCTGCACATGAACTGTCTGTACCATTCCCTTCAGGGAGAAGGCTATGTAGCATCCATGCCAAGACCACCAGACTCAAAAACAGTTACTTTCCCCAAGCAGTAAGGCTAATCAACACCTCCACCCATTAAGCCACTCCTCCACAATCTCCATCATCACCATTTTATCATTTCCTGTCAGTCACCTTATGCACAGACACACCTGTGCCAAGTGTCACTTTCCGGACATTGTCAATTTATGTACATATAAACATAAGAAATAGGAGCAGGAGTAGGCCATCCAGCCCATCGAGCCTGCACCACCATTCAATAAGATCATGGCTGATTTGTCTGTAAACTCAGCTCCATCTACAAACCCCATTTCCAGAAAAGTTGGGATATTTTCCAAAATGCAATAAAAACAAAAATCTGTGATATGTTAATTCACGTGAACCTTTATTTAACTGACAAAAGTACAAAGAAAAGATTTTCAATAGTTTTACTGACCAAATTAATACACAAATTTAGAATTTGATGGCTGCAACACACTTAACAAAAGTTGGGACACAGGCATGTTTACCATTGTGTTACATCACCTTTCCTTTTAATAACACTTTTTAATCGTTTTGGAACTGAGGATACTAATTGTAGTAGATTTGCAATTGGAAATTTTGTCCATTCTTGCTTGATATAAGACTTCAGCTGCTCAACAGTCTGTGGTCTTCGTTGTCTGATTCTCCTCTTCATAATGCGCCATACATTTTCAATAGGAGATAGATCTGGACTGGCAGCAGGCCACGCTGTTGTAGCCCGTGCAGAATGTGGTCTGGCATTGTCCCGCTGAAATAAGCATGGACGTCCTGGGAAGAGACGTCGCCTTGATGGCAACATATGTCTCTCTAAAATCCTAATATACGCCTCAGAGTCAATGGTACCTTCACATACATGCAACTCACCCATGCCGTGGGCACTGATGCACCCCCATATCATCACAGATGCTGGCTTTTGCACCTTTCGCTGATAACAATCAGGATGGTCGTTTTCATCTTTGGCACAGAGAACTCGACGCCCGGTTTTTCCAAAAACTAGCTGAAATGTGGACTCATCTGACCACAGCACACGGTTCCACAGTCTTTGGGTCCATCTGAGATGAGCTCGGGCCCAGAGAACTTGCTGGTGTTTCAGCATAGAATTGATGTATGGCTTCCTCCTTGCGTAATACAGTTTCAAGTTGCATTTCTGGATGCAGCAACGGACTGTGTTAAGTGACAATGGTTTTCTGAAGTACTCCCGAGCCCAGGTGGCTATAATTGTCACAGTAGCATGACGGTTTCTTAGGCAGTGCCGCCTGAGGGCTTGAAGATCACGTGCATTCAACAGTGGTTTCTGACCTTGCCCTTTACGCACTGAGATGTCTCTGAATTCTCTGAATCTTTTCACAATATTATGTACTGTAGATGTTGAAAGACCTAAATTCTCTGCAATCTTGCATTGGGAAATGTTCCTTTTGAACTGACTAACAATTCTCTCACGAATTTTGGCACAAAGGGGTGAGCCATGACCCACCCTTGCTTGCAAAGACTGAGCCTTTGATGGACGCTACTTTTATACTCAGTCATGATACCTCACCTGTTACCAATTAGCCTGCTTAATGTGGAATCTTCCAAACCGGTGTTACTTGAATATTCTATGCACTTTTCAATCTTATTTTAACTCTGTCCCAACTTTTGTTGAGTGTGTTGCAGCCATCAAATTCTAAATTTGTGTATATTTACAAAATACAATTAAGTTGGTCAGTAAAACTATTGAAAATCTTTTCTTTATACTTTTGTCAGTTAAATAAAGGTTCTCGTGAATTAACATATCACAGATTTTTGTTTTTATTGCATTTTGGAAAATATCCCAACTTTTCTGGAAATGGGGTTTGTACCTGCCTTTTCCTCATAATCCTTAATTGCCTTACTATGTAAAAACCTATCTAACTGTTTCGTTAAATACATTTAGTGAAGAAGCCTCAACTGCTTCCCTGGACAGAGAATTCCACAGATTCACTACTCTCTGGGAAAAACAGTTTCTCCTCATCTCCATCCTAAATCTTCTCCCCTGAACCCTGAGGCAATGTCCCCTACTTCTAGTCTCACCTACCAATGGAAACAACTTTCCTACTTCTATCTTATCTATCCCTGTCAAAATTTTGTATGTTTCGATAAGATCCCTTCTTATTCTTCTGAACTCCAGAGAGTATAGTCCCAGGCAACTCAACCTCTCCTCATAGGTTAACCCCTTCATGCCTGGAATCAACCTGGTGAACCTCCTCTGCACTGCCTCCAAAACCAGTAGATCCTTCCTCAAGTATGGAGAGCAGAACTGCACACAGTACTCCAGGTGTGGCATCACCGGTACCCTGTATAGTTGCAGCATGACCTCCCTGCTCTTGAGCTCAATTCCTCTAGCAAACATCCGTTTGCCTTCTTAATAACCTGTTGTATCTGCAAGCCAACTTTTTGCAATTCAAACACAAGCACTCCCATGTCCCTCTGCACAACAGCATGCTGCAATCTTTCACCATTTAAATAATAATCTGCTCTTCTTTTATTCCTTTCATATTTATATTGTGAGTTTTTAAAATTGTTAATATTGTATTCCTTATCTTATTATGTTATTTTGTGCTGCAATGGATCTGGAGTGACAATTATTTTGTTCTCCTTTATATGGAAATGACATTAAGTAATCTCAAATCATGAATCTTGAGATTTCTAACATCTGGAGTTCTTTGCCTGTTAATCATTGACGTGCCTCAGTTTGTCTTTAAGCAGTTCAAAATGGGAACAAAGTTTTTGATTAATCACAGTAAGAACACCCACTCAGTGTCTGGCCTGAGTTTGACCAAGAGTTCTAAGCTTGAACTATGAACTGTTTCTCCTTCTACAGATGTGCCTGACCTGTTCGAGTATTTTCAGCATTCATCCATGGAACTATCAGAGTTGCAGATACTCTTTAGCTACATTACACAAGTCGTCTGGGGTTCAGGAACCCGCATACAACACAAGCGAGGCAATCAAGAATGGAATGAGCAGCAGGCCTGGGTTCCTTGAGCTTCTTCCATCATTTGATGAATTTGCGGTGAAAATATGGCTATAGAGTCACATTTTCCTCACAGCTAAGTTTGTTAAACTTATCAAATACAAATTTAAAATTTACTATGGAAGTTGAGTTAAGAGTTTGATGTGCTTTTGGTGATTATCATTGCGTCCTCACTGGTCATAATGGTAGTACCAGGTGATTGGAGATTAGCAAATGTTATTCCTTTGTTCTAGAAAGGGAGTAAGGATAACCCTGGGAATTAAAGACCAGTGAGTCTTATTTCAACAGCAGGTAACTCATTGGAGAATATTCTTAGATACAGGATTTATGAGCATATGGAGAAGCACAGTCTGATTAGAGACATAGCATGGCTTTGTAAAGGGCAAGTCATTCCTCATGTCTGAATTCTTTGATGATGTGACAATGTGACAAAGCACATTGATGAAGGCAGAGCAGTGGACATGGTGTATATGGACTTTCAGATAAGGTTCCCCATGGCAGGTTCATTCAGAAAGTCAGAAGTCATGGGATCCAGGGAAACTTGGCTGCCTGAAATAAGAATTGGCTTGTCCATTGAAGGCAGATGGTGGTAGCAGATGATTGTATTCTGCCTGGAGGTTGGTTCTGCAGGGATCTGTTGAAGGACTCCTGCTCCTTCTGAATTTTAAAAATGATTTGGATAAGGAAGTGGAAGGGTAGGTTAAGTATGTTTGCAGATGAAACCAAGGTTGATGGAGTTGTGGACAGTCTAGAACAGGGGTGTCAAACTCATTTTAGGTCACGGGCCGGATTGAGCAAAATGCAGCTTCATGCGGGCCGGATCAGTCGGACACGTGCGAACGCAGCTTTCGCTGCCTCCGTTTTTTCAGCCTGCTCTCATGTGTCTCAGTCTCTGCTATAACTACAAAGTGTTTCACTTTACAAATTCTGTTTCTTATGAAGAAGACTGCCGAGCAAGACTGCCGAATAAACACTAAAAACCCTGAAAACCTGATAACTGAATAAACTCAGCATTAGCCATATCATACGCCATAGGCGCTTCGATTATTGGGGCCAGCTTTAATAGTAATTAGATATTATCTCGCGAGCCAAAGATAATTCCACCGCGGGCCAGATTTGGCCCGCGGGCCTTAAAGTTTGACATATATGGTCTAGAAGGTTGTTGTAGCTCTCAATGATATAATGACAGGATTAAGACCTGGGCTGAGAAGTAGCACATGGAATTCAAACCGGAAAAGTATGAAGCAATTCACTTTGGAAGTTCAAATTTGAAGGCAGAGGACAGGGCCAGTAGCAAGAATCTTGTGATGTGAAGGAAAAGAGGGATTTTGGGTGCGTTGATTGGGAATGCAAATAACACATTTCACTGTATGTTTCAATGGATGTGATAAATAAATCAGAATCTGAACCTGACAATTTCTTCACTCAGAGTATAGTGAAGATGCTGTGGTTGACATGGACCAGTTGGGCTGAAAGGCATGTATCACTGCTTTATTGATGTATATCTAAAATACAGACACCTACCTTACACTCATAACTGACTTACTGAACAAGTAGAGATAGCCTGTAGGGAGTTTGTGAGGAAGGAGAGGCAGATGATAGAGCAAAGAAGCACTCAGCCAGATGGTTTAAAATGTGTCTATATTAAAGCAAGAAGTATCACAAGTAAGATGAATGAACTTAGAGCGTGGATCAATATGGGAAACTATGATGTTGTGGCCATTACAGAGACTTGGATGTCTCAGGGGCAAGAATGGCTGCTGAATGTGCCAGGCTTTAGATGTTTCAAAAAGGACAGGGAGGGAGGCAAAAGAGGTGGGGGAGTGTCTCTGCTAACCAAGGATAGTATCATGGATGCAGAAAAGAATGAAGACATGGAGGGATTGTCTGCTGAGTCATTTTGGGTAGAAGTCAGAACAGGAAGGGGGAAATAACTCTACCTGGTGTTTTTTATACACCCGCCAACAGTAAAAGAGACATTGAGGAGCAGATGGGGAGACTGATTCTAGATCGGTACAATAGGCTTGTTGTGATGGGTGATTTTAACTTTCCTAATATTCACTGGCATCTCCTTAGAACAAGGGGTTTAGATGGGGTGGAGTTTGTTAGGTGTGTTCACGAAAGTTTCCTGAAGCAATAGGTAGATAAGACAACATGAGGAGAGGCTGTGCTTGATCTGGTATTGGGAAATGAACCTGGTCAGATGTCCAATCTCTCGGTGAGAGAGCATTTTGGAGGTAACGATCACAATTCCATCTTCCCTACCATGGTGCTGGAGAGGGATAGGAGCAGACAATTTGGGAAAACATTTAATTGGGGGTTGGGGGTAATATGATGCTATTAGGCAAGGACTTGGGAACATAAATTGGGAGCATATGTTCTCAGGGAAATGCACGGCAGAATTGTGGCAAATGGTCAGGGAACAATTACATGGTGCTCTGCATAGATATGTTCCATTGAAGCACAAAAAGGATGTTAAGGTAAAAGAACCCTGGTGTACAAAGGATGTAGAAAATCTAGTTAGGAAGGAATGAAAAGCTTACAAAATGTTGAAGAAACGAGGTGCTGTTCGAACTCTGGGAAGTTATAAGGTTGCCAGGAAGGAGCTCAAGAATGAAATTACAAGAGCTAGAAGTGGCCATGAAAAGGCCTTGGCGAGCAGGATTAAGTAAAACCCCAAGGCACTCTACAAGTAGGTGAAGAGCAAGAGGATGAGCCGAGTGAGAATAGACCAATCAGGAACAAGAGTGGAAACGTGTGTGGAGCTGGAATAAGTAGCAGAGGTACTTAATGAATGCTTTGCTTCAGTATTCACCAGTGAAAAGGACCTTGGCAATTATGGGGATGACTTACAGCGGACTGAAATGCTTGAGCGTATAGACATTATGAAAGAGGATGTGCTGGAGTTTTTGAAAGGTATTAGTTGGATAAGTTGCTGGGACTGGATAAGATATAGAAACATAGAAAACCTAAAGCACAATACAGACCCTTCGGCCCACAAAGCTGTGCCGAATATGTCCTTATCTTAGAACTACCTAAGCTTACCCATAGCCCTCTATTTTTCTAAGCTCCACGTATCCATCCAGGAGTCTCTTAAAAAACCCTATCGTTTCTGCCTCCACCGCCACTGCCAGCAGCCCACTCCACACTCTCACCACTCTCTGCGTAAAAAACTTACCCTTGACATCTCCTCTGTACATACTTCTAAGCACCTTAAAACGATGCCCTCTTGTTCTAGCCATTTCAGCCCTGGGTAAAAAACCTCTGACTATCCACACGATCAATGCCTCTCATTATCTTGTACACCTCTATCAGGTCTCATCCTCCGTTGCTCCAAGAAGAAAAGGCTGAGTTCACTCAACCTATTCTCATAAGGCATGCTCCCCAATCCAGGCAACATACTTGTAAATCTCCTCTGCACCCTTTCTATGGTTTCCGCGTCCTTCCTGTAGTGGAACCAGGCTACTGTGGGAAGCGAGGGAGGAGATTGCTGAGCCTCTGGCAATGATCTTTGCGTCATCAATAGGGATGGGAGAGGTTCCAGAGGATTGGAGGGTTGCAAACGTTTTTTCCCTTTTTCAAGAGAGGGAGTAGAGATAACCCAGGAAATTATAGACTAGTCAATCTGACTTTACTGGTGGACAAGTCGTTGGAGAAGATCCTGGGAGACAGGACATATGAGTATTTGGATAGATATAGTCTGTTAAATCTGTAATGTTAAAATTGTACAAGGCATTGGTGAGGACGAATTTGGAGTATTGTGTACAGTTCTGGTCACTGAATTACAGAAAAATATCAACAAAATAGAGAGTACAGAGAAGATTTACTAGAATGTTACCTGGGTTTCAGCACTTAAGTTACAGGGAAAGATTGAACAAGTTAGGTCTTTATTCTTTGGAGCGTTGAAGGTTGAGGGGGGACTTGATAGAGGTATTTAAAATAATGAGGGGGATAGATCGAGTTGACATAGATAGGCTTTTTCCATTGAGAGTAGGGGAGAATCAAACAAGAGGACATGATTTGAGAGTAGGGGAGAATCAAACAAGAGGACATGATTTGAGAGTTGGGGTCAAAAGTTTAAGGGTAACTCGAGGGGGAATTTCTTTACTTAGAGAGTGGTAGCTGTGTAGAAGTGGTAGAGGCAGGTTCGGTATTGTCTAATTTAAAGTAAGATTCGATAGGTATATGGACAGGAAAGGAATGGAGGGTTATGGGCTGAGTGCGGGCCAGTGGGACTAGGTGAGTGTAAGCGTCGGCATGGACTAGAAGGGCCAAGATGGCCTGTTTCCGTGCTGTAATTGTTATATGGTTTAGGGATAGTCTGCATGGCTTTGTCAAGGACAGGTCATGCCTTACGAACCTGACTGAATTCTTTGAGGATGTAACAAAACACAGTGATGAAGGTAGAGCAGTGAATGTAGTGTATATGGAGTTCAGTAAGGCATTTGATTAGATTCCCCATGCGAGGCTCATTCAATGTCATGAGGCATGGGATCCAATGAAACTGTGCTTTATGGATTCAGAACTAGCTTGCCTACTAGGAAGAGGGTGGCTGTAGATGGTTCATATTCTACATGGAGGATGGTGACCAGTGGTGTTCTGTTCTGGGACCACTCCCTCTTTGTGATTTTTATAATTGACATGGATAAGGAAGTAGTGGGTGGATTAGTAAGTTTGCTGATGATACAACAAACACAAGGAAATCTGCAGATGCTGGAAATTCAAACAACAACACACACAAAATGCTGGTAGAACACAGCAGGCTAGGCAGCATCTATAGGGAGAAGCACTGTCGACGTTTCGGGCCGAGACCCTTCGTCAGGACTAACTGAAAGGAAAGATAGTAAGAGATTTGAAAGTAGTGGGGGGGGGGGAAGGGGGAAATGCACAGTTGGGTTTGTTGTGGATAGTCTAGAGTATTGTCAGAGGTTACAGCGCGACATCGATTGGACACAGAACTGGGCTGAGAAGCGCAGATGGAGTTCAACCCAGATAAGTGTGAAGTGGTTCACTTCGGTAGAAGACAGAATATAACATTAATACTGAGACTCTTGGCACTGTGGGGGATTAGTGAGATCTTGGGTTCCCTGAACATAGAACAATAGTACAGTACAGTACGGCTCACAATGTTGTGCCAACCCTTAAACCCTGCCTCCCATATATCCCCCCACCTTAAATTCCTCCATATACCTGTCAAGTAGTCTCTTAAATTTCACTAGTGTATCTGCCTCCACCACAGACTCAGGCAGTGCATTCCACACACCAACCAATCTCTGAGTAAAAAAACCTTCCTCTAATATCCCCCTTGAACTTTCCACCCCTTACCTTAAAGCCATGTCCTCTTGTATTGAGCAGTGGTGCCCTTAGGAAGAGGCGCTGGCTGTCCACTCTATCTATTCCTCTTAATATCTTGTACATCTCTATCACTCCCTTAATCTCTGATCATAATGCATACTCTCTAAACCAGGCAGCATCCTGGTAAATCTCCTCTGTACCCTTTCCAATGCTTCCACAACCTTCCTATAGTGAGGCAACCAGAAATGGACACAGAACTCCAAGTGTGGCCTAACCAGAGTTTTATAGAGCTGCATCATTACCTCACGACCTTTAAACTATATCCCTCGACTTATGAAAGCTAACACCCCATAAGCTTTCTTAACTACCCTATCTACACCTGTGAGGCAACTTTCAGGGATCTGTGGACATGTACCTCCAGATCCCTCTGCTCCTCCACACTACCAAGCATCCTGCCATTTACTTTGTACTCTGCCTTGGAGTTTGTCCTTTCAAAGTATACCACCTCACACTTCTCTGGGTTGAACTCCATCTGCCACTGCTCAGCCCACTTCTGCATCCTATCAATGTCTCTCTGCAATCTTTGACAATCCTCTACACTATCCACAACACCACCAACCTTTGTGTCGTCTGCAAACTTGCCAACCCACTCTTCTACCCCCACATCCAAGTCGTTAATAAAAATCACGAAAAGTAGAGGTCCCAGAACAGATCCTTGTGGGACACCACTAGTCACAAACCTCCAATCTGAATGTACTCCCTCCACCACAATCCTCTGCCTTCTGCAGGCAAGCCAATTCTGAATCCACCTGGCCAAACTTCCTGGATCCCATGCATTCTGATTTTCTGAATAAGCCTACCGTGTGGAACCTTATCAAATGCCTTACTAAAATCCACGTAGATCACATCCACTGCACTACCCTCATCTATATGCCTAGTCACCTCCTCAAAGAACTTTAACAGGCTTGTTAGGCATGATCTGCCCTTCACAACGAGGGGGGAGAACGCGCTGGACCTAGTTTATGCAAACATCCCCAATGCGTACCGGGCAGAGCCTCGCCCCCAACTCGGTTACTCAGAACGCATCTCTGTTATGCTAATCCCAGCATACAGGCTGCTCGTCAGGTGCTCCAGACCAGTTCAGAAGCAGGTGAAAACCTGGCCAGCAGGAGCCATCTCTGCTCTTCAAGACTGCTTTGAGTACACTGACTGGCACATATTCAGGGAGGCTACAACTGACGGCGACTCTACCAACTTAGAGGGGTACACGGCATCAGTGACTAGCTACATCAGCAAGTGCATTGATGATGTTACTCTGTCCAAGAGTAACCATCACTATATGCACTAACCAGAAGCCATGTATGACCACAGAGGTGCATGCGCTGCTGAGGACCTGTGACTCCACCTTCAGAGCAGGCGACAAGGCAGTCCTAACAACAGAAAGGGCCAAACTGTCGCGGGCCATCAGAGTGGCAAAGCGTGTACACGGAGATGTCAGAGGTAAGTTTTTTCACACAGAGAGTGGTGGGTGTATGGAATGCACTGCCGGCGGCAGTGGTGGAAGCGGATACAACAGGACCTTTTAAGAGGCTCTTAAATAGGTACATGGAGCTTAGAAAAATAGAGGGCTATGTGGTAGGCAAATTCTATGCAGTTTCTAGAGTAGGTTACATGGTCGGCGCAACATTGTGGACCGAAGGGCCTGTTATGTGCTGTAAATTTCTGTTTTACCTACCTTAAACCCATCACTGACTAACAATACAGACACCTAACTTACCATAAGGCCACAAAACATCGGAACAGAATTAGTCCATTTGGCACATCGAGTTTGCTCTGCCATTCAATCATGGCTGATCTTTTTTCCCTCTCCTTAGCCACACTCCCCAGCTTTCTCCCTGTGACCTTTGATGCCATGTCCTATCAAGAACCTATCAATCTCGGCCTTAAACACACCCCCAACAACCTGGTCTCCTCAGCTGCCTGTAGTAACAAATTCCACAAATTCACCACCTCCTCAGTAAAGAAATTTCTCGCTTCTCTGTTTTGAAAGGATGCCCCTCTATCCTGAGATTGTGCCCTCTTATCCTTGACTCCCCCACCAAGGGATACATCCTTACATCCTTTCCACATCTACTCTGTCTAAGCATTTCAGCATTCAAAAGGTTTCAATGAGATCCCCCCTCATCCTTCTAAATTCCAGCAAAAACGGACCCCAAGCTATTCCATTCCATTCCATTCCTGCAATCATCCTTGTGAACTGCCTCTGAACCCTCTCCAATGCCAGCACATCTTTTCTCAGATGAGGAGACCAATACTCAAGATGATGCCCTACCAGTGCCTTATAAAGCAACACATCCCTGCTCTTTTATTCAAGACCTCTTGAAATTAATGCTAATTTTGTACTGCCTTCCTCATCAACTCTACCTACAAGTTAACCTTTGGGATGTTTTGCACAAGTACTCCCAAGTCCCTTTGCATCTTAGATTTTCAGATTTTCTCCCCATTTAGAAAATAGCCCACACATTTATTTCTACTACTGAAGTGCATGACCATGCATTTTCCAACACTGTATTTTATTTGCCACTCTCTTGCCCATAATCCCAATCTATGTAAGTCCTTCTGCAGCCTACCTGTTTCCTCAACACTATCTGCCCCTCCACCAATCTTCATATCATCAGCAAAATTGGCAACAAAGCCAGCTATTCCATCATCTAAATCATTGATGTATAGCATAAAAAAGTGTTCCTAACACCGACCAGTGTGGAACACCACTAGTCACTGGCAGCCAACCAGAAAAGGATACTTTTATTCCCACTTGCTGCCTCCTACCAATCAGACAATGCTCTAACTATGCTAGTAACTTTCCTGTAATGCCATGGTAAAGAGCCTCATGTGTAGTACCATGTGAAAGGTCTTCTGAGAGTCAAATTATACAATATCCACTGCATCTCCTTTATCTATCCTAGATGTAATCTTCTCAAAGAATTCCAACAGGTTTTTTCAGGCAAGATTTTCCCACAAGGAAACCATACTGACTTTGTCTTATCTTGTCCTGTTTCACCAAGTACATGATAACCTTATCCTTAAGAATTCAGTCCAACATCTTCCCAACCACTGAGGTCAGGTTGCCTGGTCTATAATTTCCTTTCTACTGCTTCCTCCTTATACCCTTCACTGAATCTATGACAAATAGACACCTACCCTACAGTCATCACTGACTGACAAATGCAGGCACCTACCTTACACCCATCACTGACTCTTCGTTCAAATGCACTGCAATATTATCGATAACGTTGACACCGTTTAATCCTATTGGTTCATCTCCTACAGCTTCAGTCAACTCCACACAATCATGAGATGGGTCTTGAAGCTCATCGATTCCATTAGTGCTATCTGAGAAATACAAAGACAGAAAGGCAGGGATGGAGAGAAAGAGAGGGAGGGGGTGAAGGGGGGAGAGAGGAGATGGGAGGGGGAGATAGAGGGGAGAGAAAGGGAAGGGTACAGAGGAGTGGGGAGAGGAGAGATCGAGGGAGTGGGAGGAACAAGGATAGGGAGGAGGAGAGAAGGGAGGCAGAGGGAGAGATGGAGAGAGAGAGAGAGAGGTGGGAAGGTTGGGACAGGGATGGAGAGAGGGGGGAAAGGGGAGAGGAGGTGAGGAAGTGGGGGTGATGAGGTGGGTGATGAGGGGAGAGGTGTTGAGTGGGTGGGGGCGAGTGGATGGGGATGATGGGGTGGGGCGGAGGGTGTGGGGGCAGAGGGGATGAGGGGGTGAGAGGCAAAGGGGGTGGGGGTGAGTGGGAGATGAGTAAGGGGGAGGGGGAGAGGTGAGAGGGGAAGAGGATGAGGGGGAGTGAGGGGGAGAGGGTGTGGGGGTGGGGAGAGGGGGGTGTGGGGGCAGAGAGAGAGGGGCAGGGAGAGAGGGATGGGGAAAGAGAGGTGAGAGGGAGAGAGGGTTGAGGGGGTTAGGGAGAGGATAAGAGGTGGTGTGAGTGAGGGAGGGGGAGGGAGAGTTGGAGAGGGAAAGGCTTTAACATCTGCAGTAACACACTGGATTTGTTTTAAACAAACAAACAGCAAGACTGCATGGTTCGGGCTGGTGGGGACGGTTAGACGTGTGTTGGGGATCCCAGAGTGAGTGGGACCAGTCAGTCCGAAGTGGTGGGGGGGGGTGGGTAGATGTCCCAGAGTGGGGACAGTCATGCTGGTAGAGAGTCAAGTAGATAGGTCTCTCTGAATTACTGTGGATTTGAGTGTTGGCAGAGCTGCTGAATGTCTTGCCTTCCTTTTGGGCTTGCTGAGTAGCCAGTGCAGCACAAGGGGCTGTTGATGTTACAGCAGGGGACTATGTATCACTGAGTCAGGTCTGCATCAGTTCTGGTACTGGACCTCGCAGGCTCCTAGGTAAGAGCAGCATGAAGATCTGCACCATATTTTCACCCAAATCACATGTAATCCAGTGACAGCTGGTCAGAAGCCCATCTTTGTCTGGGTGGTTGGGATAGAGGGCTGTTCAGGTCTGTTATGGTGTTAGAGGCCTCAAGCAGAAATTTAAAATCTATATCCACTCACTCACCTACTTCATCTGTATCCCCATTCCTTGGCTCATCCTCACCGCTCTCTTCAGCTGCCTCATCATGCACCCTTTCAGTCTGTTGGGCAAAAAAAATGGAGACGCTCACTGTTGGACATTTTAAACTATGCAGGCGGCCAGCCAACCCAACATCTGACACATTGTGGCTAATACTCAAGTCTTACCCAGCAAGAATCAATTGATCACACATGTGAAATTTTGAGCTACAGTACATCACAACCTCAGCAAGATTTTGGAGGGGAACAGAATCTGCAAACCCCAACATTTTACGCTGCATGTGCAGGGGTTTCTGTAGAGCACATCCTCCATAGGTAGAATTCAAGCTCTATTCTGCAGCACAGAAACCACAGTCAAATTAACCCTCACATCACTCCTGCACATACGACTTCTGAATTCACAATTATATTCTAAAACCTTCAGAACCCAAATCAAAGTGAAATTCCTTATGGGCAGCACAGTGACACAACTAGTTGAGGTGCTGTAATCTTACATCTCCTGCTAGCAGCTGCTGTCTGCACGGGCAATGCAGTGACACTGCTGACTGAGGTGCAGTCAGAGGGCAAGTCAAAGGCAACAGGATGTCAAATTCCCTGACCTGCTCCTGTAGCAAGTACTTATGGCTCGGTCTTTGAGCAACTCGATCAATAGTCTCCCTGAGGCTGTTGGTGTGGAAACACTTTCTTCTTTGGCTTTGGTGTTTGTCTTTATCCTGGAATTAGCGAGGGTGTAGATTTAGCATGGAATTGCCAGGTGTGGTGTACAGGGGCTAGGTGGAACTGCAGGAAAAATAAAACTTGCAGGAATAGAATCTGGAAACAGACCCAATTGCAATGAATTCACCTTTAATTGTTCCTGGTCATCCTTCCTGGTTCTCCTCATGATCTCTTTAATTCTCTGTAAATACAGTAAACATTAACTTGTGCAGGACATTAGAAACTGAATAAAATATTCAAACCTTACACACAGAAAATACACACTTTACACATGAAATAATGTGAAAGCTTGCAACTAGGATCAAAGCTGCTCTGATTCCAGATTTGAGTCTAGAATTAGAATCAGGATCAGGTTTATCATCACCGACATGTGTTGTGAAAACTTAGCAGCAGCAGTTCAATGCAATACATAATATAGAAGAGGGAAAAAAATAATAATATGTAAATCTATTACAGTATACAGTTATCAAATTGATTAAAAATCATGCAAAAACAAATAACATATATTAAAAATCTGAGGTAATATTCATGGGTTCAATTTCCATTTAGGTATCGGAAAGAGGGGAAGAAGCTGTCCCTGAATTGCTGAGCGTGTGCCTTCAGGTTTCTGTACCTCCTACCTTATGGTAACAATGAGAAAAGGGCATGCCCTGGGTGCTGGGGGTCCTTAATAATGGATACTGCCTTTCTGAGACCACTCCTTGAAGATGTCCTGGGTATATTGTTCCCGATGTTGGGGAAGTCCAGAATGAGGGGTCACAGTTTAAGGATAAAGGGGAAGCCTTTTAGGACCGAGATGAGGAGAAACTTCTTCACACAGAGAGTAGTGAAACTGTGGAATTCTCTGCCGTAGGAAACAATTGAGGCCAGTTCATTGGCTATATTTAAGAGGGAGTTAGATATGGCCCTTGCGGCTAAAGGGATCAGGGGATATGGAGAGAAGGCAGGTACAGGGTTCTGAGTTGGATGATCAGCCATGATCATACTGAATGGTGGTGCAGGCTCGAGGGGCCAAATGGCCTACTCCTGCACCTATTTTCTATGTTTCTATATGAATATTCTCTCATGTTGGGAAGCACAAGGAAAGGTTTATAACTTCAGCACAGACACCTGGTGAAAGCAGAGGGATAATTCGCCTGCATGCACAAGTCACCTCAGACCAGTCAGACACGGGTCTCATGAGCTACAGAAGAGCCACAGATCAGTGTTGTGATGTAGCCAGAGTGGACCAAATTCAAACCAAGTAATTACTGAACAGATGACTTGAAAGCTTGCAGCCCCCTGTAGGCAGGTTTAGGCATACACCTCATCTTCCCTCTGCAGGTCTTCAGTGTGTTAGGCCTGTCTGTTTTTAGTGAGGTATCAGCCAGAAATCAGTTAGTCTGATTACAATCTCATGTGATGTCACCTGGGAGTTGATCCTGATTCAGAGACCTCTTGTGTAAGGACTGATGTGTCTGGAGAGCTGCTGTAAGTGGGCAGTGCAAAGACAGAGAGATGCAGCTGTCCATTCAGTAAAGCACTGGCCACAAGCTCAGCAAGTCTCACCCTGCAGATTCCCCATTAACCTGTACAGAAAGCCCAACCAGGTCTACCAGAGAAATTAGTAGCCCAGAAAAAGTAAGTAAACACTTTTACCTGATATACATTAATTTAAATATTTTAATTACTTTAACGGTGCATGACTTTTTATGCTTTTTTAAAATGTTTATTTGAATGCAATTTCTAACTTATGAAGATACTGATTATTTATAAAAGTCTAGACCTTCAAACTGGACTATTCCCTGGTGTGATGACATATGTCCCAGACTGCTATGGGAGATTGCCGAACCTTGATAGAGATAGAAGGCAAATGTGGTTCCATCATCCCAGGAGGCCAGCAGAAGACAGGCTGGTGAGCTGAACATCAGTGGGAGGGAACTTATTGGAAAAAGTTGAGAGACAGGATTAATGACACATTGTCAGCCTTGCTAGGGGAACATCTACCTACTTGAATTTTTTGAAGAAGTAATAATGAATATTGATGAGGTCCCACAAGGGTGATGAGTCTATGGAATTTAGTAAATTGGCAAAGTGGATCTAAATGTTAGATTTGTAATGGATGACAGTGGGAGACGGAGGAGGATTGTTTCTGTGATTGGTCTGTTATTGTCACTAAGCGTTACTTCCCAAATTGTTTCTCATGTTTCAAACTTTTGACTTGCTCTCTGATAGCACCCTCTTCCCTGAATTCTATGGTCAGAGGATCGAGCCCCACACTGTGTGGAAGAGAGCAATGATGTGGCCCTGAACACCTGACTGCCGTTAGGAGGGGTGGGGGTAACAGAAGCTCACTTCCCTTCTCTGCTAGAGGACACTGAAGGCAGAGCTCAGTAACACCCAAGGACCAGCTCTAGGGAACATCATCAGACACATGTACAGTATGGCTTTTCTGCATGTGGTAAGACCAGACCATCTGAGTACCTCCAGCATTTTGTGTGTTCATCCGTAGTACTTTATATTTTCCACATTTTATCATTTTCCATCCTTCATTTATAACTGGATGTTAGCCTGTCTGTCTGTCCTCCCAGCTTAGGCTCTGTTGAGTTCTGCAACCGGCCCTTGCCCTGCAAAGATAGAGCCCGCTCAGACCCACCTTCCTCCGGGCGAGCCGTTCTTGCTCGTTCTGTTGCATGATTCGCTCCCGTTCCTGTTTCTGCCGCTCCGCCTCTCTCGCTTCTGCTTCTTCTCTCTGAAACGTAGCCGTTAAGATGTCACAGCTGCAACTCTGAGATCACAACACACATGCTTTAATACATCTTTGATTGTGTTGGTCAATGTCACAACCGGTGCATTTCACAGTATGTTTTGTATTGCTCTTCTTGAGAAGGCAGGTGCATGGGGTTGAGTGGGATCTGGTATCAGCCATGATGGAATGGTGGAGCAATCTTGATGGGCTGAATGGCCTAATTCTGTTCCTTTGTCTTATGGTCTCTTCTAAGAGATGTGACTATATTTATATTCTATTAATTCAATGGATAATCTTGGAATTAAAAAGTAGATAGTTTCAAATTCTGTACTTAATAACATACCTGCTGAAATCTGAACTTGAGTGTATTTGTGTTACAACAGTTTGCAATATTCTATAAATCCTGGGAAAAATTAAAAATTAGCTTTATTTGTCACATGTACATCAAAACATGCAGTGAAATGTTTGCATCAACTACCAACACAGTCTGAGGATTGTACAGGGGGTAGCCTGCAAGTGCCGCCATGTTTCTTCAGATATATAAAGTATAAAAGAGAGGTGACAGCAGGTATTGGACCACTGGAAAACGATGCTGGAGAGGAAGGAACGGGGCTCAAGGAAATGGCACATGAACTGAATAAGTATTTTGCATCAATATTCACTGTGGAAGTCACGAGCAGTATGCCAGAAGTTTGAGAGTGTCAGGGGGCAGAAGCGAGTGAAGTTGCCATTACTAGGGAGAAGGTGCTTGGAGAAAAAAGAAGACAGCTTTATAGAGTGGGCGACAGAGCAGAGGAGTCAGAGTAGGGGGGGCTTTGGCTAACGGGACTTTGCCGATAACAGACCGAGACAAGGTAAGTTACTTGTGAAGAATAGGAAGTATTCCTGTAAAGCTGGTTTTCTGTACTGCGTGTCAGATATGGGAAGTCCTGGAGACTCCCAGCATCCCGGACAGCCACATCTGCGCCAGGTGTGTCGAGCTGCAGCTCCTTAGGGACTGGGTTAGGGAACTGGAGATGCAGCTCGATGACCTTCATCTGGTCAGGGAAAGTGAGGAGGTGATAGAGAGGAGCTAAGGCAAGGAGTCACATCGGGACCTTGGGAGACAGATAAGTGGGTAACAGGAGAGGGAAGGGCAAGAGTAAGATACTAGAGAGTACCCCTGTGGCTGCCCCCCCTTAACAATTAGTACTCCTGTTTGAGTACCATTGGGGGGAATGACCTACCTGGGGCAGGCAACACTGGCCGTGCCTCTGGCACAGAGTCTGGCCCTGTGGCTCAGTAGGGAAAGGATGGTAGCAGTGATAGGGGACTGTTTAGTTAGGGGGCCAGACAGGCAATTCCGTGGATGCAGGAAAGAAACACAGATGGTAGTTTGCGTCCCAGGTGCCAGGGTCTGGAATGTTTCTGATTGTGTCCACGATATCCTGAAGTGGGAAGGACAGCAGCCAGAGGTTGTGGTACATATTAGTACCAACGACATAGGTAGGAAAAGGGAGGAGGTCCTGAAAACAGACTACAGGGAGTTAGGAAGGAAGTTGAGAATCAGGACCTCAAAAGGTAGTAATCTCAGGATTACTGCCTGTGCCATGCGACAGTGAGTATAGGAATAGAATGAGGTGGAGGATAAATGCGTGTCTGAGGGATTGGAGCATGAAGCAGGGATTCAGATTTCTGGATCATTGGAACCTCTTTTGGGGCAGAAGTGACCTGTACAAAAAGGACGGGTTGCACTTGAATCCCAGGGAGATCAATATCCAGGCTGGGAGAGTTGCTAAGGCTATTGGGGAGAGTTTAAACTAGAATTGCTGAGGGGTGGGAACCGAACTGAAGAGATGGAAGAAGGGGCGGTTGGCTCACAAATAAAGAAAGCTTGTAGACAGTGCAAGAGAAGGATAGGCAGGTGAGAGAGAAGGGACGTGCTCAGACAGATGGTTTGATATGTGTTATTTTAATGCAAGGAGTATCATGAACAAAGCAGATGAGTTCAGAGCGTGGATCAGTACTTGGAGCTTTGATGTTGTGGCCATTACAGAGACTTGGATGGCTCAGGGGCAGGAACAGTAAACACAAAGTACACTGCAGATGCTATGGTCAAATCAACATGTACAAACAAGCTGGAGGAACTCAGCATGTTGGGCAGCATCAGTGGAAACGAGCAGTCAACGTTTTGGGCTAAGACCCTTCGTCAGGACTGAAGGAGGAGGGGGCAGGGGCCCTAAAAAGGTGGGGGGAGGGTGGGAAAGAAAAGGCTGGTAGGTACCAGGTGAAAAACCAATCAGAGGAAAGATCAAGGGGTGGGGGAGGAGAAAGGCAGGAGGCTGAAGGCCTCAAAGTCCTCTGTTATTTTCTTGACAATTGACCTCACCAGTTCCCCAACACCACCACACTCCTCCGGTTGGTGGAACTGGCACTCAAAACACTTAATAACTTCTCTTTTGGCTCTTCCCACTTTCTTCAGACCAAGGGTGTAGCTATGGGCACTTGCATGGGCCCCAGCTATGCCTGCCTCTTCGTGGGTTACGTGGAACAGTCTATGCTCCAAATCTATACTGGTACTGCTTCCCAACTTCTCCTTTGCGACATTGACAACTACATTGGCGCTGCTTCCTGCACTCATGCTGAGCTCGTCAATTTCATCGACTTTGCCTCTAACTTTCACCCAGCCCTCAAATTCACTTGGTCCATCTCGGACACTTTTCTCCCATTTCTTGATCTCTCGGTCTCCATCTCTGGAGAAAGACTGTCCACTGACATCTTCTATAAACCCACTGAGTCTCATAACTTCCTCGACTATACCTCTTCCCACCCTGCCAAATGTAAAAATGCTATTCCCTATTCCCAGTTCCTCCATCTCCGCCGCATTTGCTCCCAGGATGAGGCTTTCCATTCCAGGACATCTCAAATGTCCTCTTTCTTTAAGAATTGTGATTTCCCTTCTGCCATCATCAATGATGCCCTCACCTGCATCTCCTCCATTTCCCACACTTCGGCCCTCACCCGCATCTCCTCCATTTCCCACACTTCGGCCCTCACCCCATCCTCCCGTCACTACAACAGGGACCGTGTTTCCCCTTGTCCTCACCTATCACCCCATTAGCCTCCGGATCCAGCATATTATCCTCTGCAACTTCTGCCACCTTCAACAGGACCCCACCACCAAAAATTTTTCCCTCCCTACCCCTCTCCACTTTTCACAGGGATCGTTCCCTCCGTGACTGCCTGGTTCACACGTCCCTCCCCACAGATCTCCCACCTGGTACTTATCCCTGCAAGTGTAAGTGCTACACCTGTCCCTACACCTCCTCTCTTACCACCATTCAGGGCCCCAAACAGTCCTTCCAGGTGAGGCAACACTTCACTTGTAAGTCTGTTGGGGACATCTACTGCACCTGGTGCTCTTGGTGCGGCCTCCTTACATCGGTGAGACCCGACGCAGATTGGGGGACCGCTTTGTCGAGCACCTACGCTCTGTCCGCCACAACAGACAGGATCTCCCGGTTGCCACTCACTTCAACTCTGCTTCACATTCCCATTCGGATATGTCCATACATGGCCTCCTCTACTGCCATGATGAGGCCAAACTCAGGTTGGAGGAGCAACACCTCATGTACCGTCTGGGTAGTCTCCAGCCCCTTGGCATGAACATCGAATTCTCCAACTTCTGGTAATTCCCTCCCTCTCCTTTCCCCCATCCCAGTTCTACTCTGCCTCCTCTTCCAGCTGCCTATCACCTCTCTCATGATTCTGCGTTCTTCTACTACACATAGTGCTTTACCCTTACATTCCTTCTTCACCTTTCCTGATATCCCCTCCCCCACCCCTTGATCTTTTCTCTGATTGGTTTTTCACCTGGCACCTACCAGCCTTCTCCTTCCCACCCTCCCCCTACCTTCTTTATAGGGCCCCTGCCCCCTCCATCTTCAGTCCTGACAAAGGGTCTCGGCCCGAAACGTTGACTGCTCGTTTCCACTGATGCTGCCCGACCTGCTGTGTTCCTCCAGCTTGTTTGTACGTGTTGATCAGGGGCAGGAATGTTTACTTAGAGTGCTAGGCTATAGTTGTTTCAGAAAGGACAGCGAGGGAGTCAAAAGATGTGAGGGCGTGGCATTGCTGATCAGAGATAGTCACAGCTGCAGAAAAGGAGGAAGTCATGGCGGGATTATCCACCGAGTCTCTGTGGGTGGAAGTTAGAAACAGGAAGAGGTCAATAACTGGGTGTTTTTTATAGACCACCCAATAGTAAAAAGGACATCGAGGAGCAGATAGGGAGACAGATTCTGGAAAGATGCAATAATAAGAGGGTTGTTGTGGTGGGAGATTTTAATTTTTCCAATATTGATTGGCATCTCCCTAGAGCAAGGGGTTTAGATGGGGTAGAGTTTGTTAGGTGTGTTCAGGAAGGTTTCTTGATACAATATGTAGATAAGCCTACAAGAGGAGAGGCTGCACTGGTGCTGGTATTGGGAAATGAACCTGGTCATGTGTTAGATCTCCCAGTGGGAGAGCATTTTGGAGATAGTGATCACAACTCTATCTCCTTTACCACGGCATTGGAGAGGGATAGGAACAGACAAGTTAGGAAAGCATTTAATTGGAGTAAGGGGAAACATGAAGCTATCAGGCAGGAACTTGGAAGCATGAATGGGTACAGATGTTCTCAGGGAAATGTGCGGCAGAAATGTGGCAAATGTTCAGGGGATATTTGCGTGGCGTTCTAAGTAGGTACATTCTAACAAGACAGGGAAAGGATGGTAGGGTACAAGAACTGTGGTGTACAAAGGCTGTTGAAAATTTAGTCAAGAAGAAAAGAAAAGCTTACAAAAGGTTCAGAGAGCTAGGTAACGTTAGAGATCTAGAAGATTATAAGGCTAATAGGAAGGAGCTTAAGAAGGAAATTAGGAGAGCCAGAAGGGGCCATAAAAATGCCTTGGCGGGCAGGATTAAGGAAAACCCCAAGGCATTCAATAACTATAGGAAGACCAAGAGGATAAGAAGTGAGGGAATAGGACCAATCAAGTGTGACAGTAGAAAAGTGTGTATGGAACTGGAGGAGTTAGTGGAGGTACTTAATGAACACTTTACTTCAGTATTCACTACAGAAAAGGACCTTGGGCGATTGTAAGGATGACACAGCAGACTGAAAAGCTTGAGCACATAGACATTAAGAAAGAGGATGTGCTGGAGTTTATGAAAAGCATCAAGTTGGATAAGTCACCAGGACTGGATGAGATATACCCCAGGCTACTGTGGGAGGTGAGGGACGAGTTTGCTGAACTTCCAGCGAACGACGAGATTGCTGAACCTCTGGCAATGATCTTTGCATCATCAATGGGGACAGGAGGGGTTCCGGAGGATTGGATGGTTGCAGATGTTGTTCCCTTATTCAAGGAAGGAAGTAGAGATAGCCCAAGAAATTATGGACCAGTGAGTCTTACTTCAGTGGTTGGTAAGTTGATGGAGAAGATCCTGAGAGGCAGGATTTATGAACATTTGGAGAGGCAGAATATGATTAGGATTAGTCAGCATGGCTTTGTGAAAGGCAGGTTGTGCCTTACGAGCCTGATTGAATTTTTTGAGGATGTGACTAAACACATTGATAAAGGAAGAGCAGTAGATGTAGTGTATGTGGATTTCAGCAAGGCATTTGACAAGGTACCCCATGCAAGGCTTATTGAGAAAGTAAGGAGGCATGGGATCCAAGGAGACTTTGCTTTGTAGATCCAGAACTGGCCTGCCGACAGAAGGCAAAGAGTGGTTGTAGACGGGTCATATTCTGCATGGAGGTTGGTGACCAGTGGTGTGCCTAAGGGATCTGTTCTGGGACCTCTAAATGACCTGGATGATGCAGTGGAGGGATGGGTTAGTAAATTTTCTGATGACACAAAGGTTGGGGATGTCGTGGATAGTGAGGGGAATTATCAGAGGTTACAGCGGGACATCAATAGGATGTGACAGATGGAGTTCAACCTAGATAAGTGTGAGGTGGCTCATTTTGGTAGGTCAAATATGATGGCAGAATGTAGTATTAATGGTAAGACTCTTGGCAGTGCAGAGGATCAGAGGGATCTTGCAGTCCGTGTCCATGGGACACCTAAAGCTGCTGCGCAGGTTGACTATGTGGTTAAGAAGGGATATGGTGCATTGGCCTTCATCAACCATGGGATTGAGTTCAAGAGCTGAGAGGTAATGTTACAGTTGAATAGGACCCTGGACAGACCTCACTTAAGAGTACTGTGCTCAGTTCTGGTTCAGGCAGTATGTGGAAACTACAGAAAGGGTGCAGGAGATTTACAAGGATGCTGCCTGGATTGGGGAGCATGCCTTATGAGAATAGGTGAGTGAACTTGGCCTTTTCTCCTTGGAGCGACGGAGGATGAGAGGTGACCTGACAGAGGTGTACAAGATGGTGAGAGGCACTGACCGTCTGAATAGCCAGAGGCTTTTTCCCAGGGCTGAAATGGCTACCAGGAGAGGGCTCAGTTTTAAGGTGCTTGGAAGTAGGTACAGAGGGGATTTTTTTTTTTTTTTTTTTTTACGCAGAGTGGTGAGTGTGTGGAATGGGCTGCCGGCGACTGTGGTGGAGGTGGTATGGATCTTTTAAGAGGCTCCTGGAGGTGCATGGAGCTTAGAAAAATAGAGGGCTATGGGTATCCCTAAGTAATTTCTAAAGTACATGTTCGGCACAGCATTGTGGGCCGAAGGGCCTGTATTCTGCTGTAGGTTTTTTATGTTTCCCAACTCTTCATCCCTCTCCCTTCTGGTTTCAGCAATCACCTTTTGTTTCTCTCTCCCCTCCCCCACCTTTAAATTCTACTCATCTTTTTTACTCCAGTCCCATGGAAGGGTTTTGACCAGATACCTTTTTCATAGATGCTGCCTGGCCTGTTGAGTTCCTCCAGCATTTTGTGTTTGCTGTTCGGATTTCCAAAATCTGCAGATTTTCTTGTTTGGCCAAATCTATCCTGCCAGTTTCTCAGACCTTCATATATACAGGCTGCAAAGAGTTAAATGTGTGAAACCTGTGGAGGACCTGTATTACATTCTGCAGAGCAGGAAGCACGTTGCTTTTGCCCTGCTCAGCTGAATTGTTCTATAAACTGACTGGTTAATTGGTTGTTTTCTTAAAAGAACATACAACTGGCTGTTAACCGTAACATTTCTTGAATGAAAGATGATGGAAACAATGATCAAGTATTGTACAAGTTATAGTGTATACATCAGAAAACCAAATGTAGTCAGATACTTAAGGAACAAGGCACTCATTTTTACACGTATTTTGTTAAAATCGAAATTTTAAGTATTTTCTCACAAATGTAACTCAACTCTGACCTGAAGCCTCAGATCTGCAAGGCGTTCCTGTTCCTCATGTTCCCTGCAGAGTCTTTCCTCTTCAGCTTTTCTCTGATTCTCCTCTTCTGCAAGCTTCCTTTCTTCTCTCTGCAGTCGAGCTGCCTCTTCTTTGCAAAGCTTCTCTTCAGCTGCCTTCTTCTTTAGCTCTTCTTTCCTGAGCCTCAAAAAAAAAGTTCAAATCTCAGCCATGGGTTCCAGCCCCACAGGTTCCCATGTCTCAAATGCAAATCTGTAACATCTAGTGGGTGGCATGGTAGCACACAGGTTAGTTTAACTCTTTACAGCAGGGGTTCCCAACCATTTTTTATGGCATGGACCAATACCATTAATTAAGGGGCCCGTGGATCCCAAGTTGGGAACCCCTGCTTTACAGCATTAAGACCATAAGACATAGGAGCAAAATTAGGCAATTCAGGCAAGCGAATCTGCTCCACCATTCCATCATGCTGATCCTGGACCTCACTCAACCACATACACCTGCCTTCTCGCCATTTCCTTTGATGGCCTGACCGATCTAGACACTAGACACAGTACAGGCCCTTGGGCCCTTGATGTTGTGCTGACCCTTAATTACGTTCCTTAAAAAAAGAGTACTAAATGCACACTACCCCGTAACCCTCCATTTTTCTTTCATCCATGTGCCTGTCCAAGAGGCTCTTAAATACCCTTAATGTTTTAGCTTCCACCACCATCCCTGGCAAGTCATTCCAGGTACCCACAACCCTCTGTGTAAAAAACTTACCCCTGATGTCTCCCCTAAACTTCCCTCCCTTAACTTTGTACATATTGTGACGAGATCTGAAGAGTTATTAAATATGGACTGTTCCTTTAAAAAGAAAGAGAGAGGGAGCAGGCAGCGTGTGTGCTAGTTCAGCGACAGAGAGAGAGAGCAACGAAAGCCTGTGAGTTGCCTTAGAAACGGCAAGGTGGAGCTATACGATGGACAGCTGGTGTTCAGCACCTGTGAAATATATACAAGGTCAACTGGCTTTGTAATCAGACACACCAGATGCACCAGAGACAAGGAAGACACTGACACTGGTTGAGCTTTGTGTGCCCACAAAGGTGGGATTTTTGTTCACAGTGTGGACAAAGGGGTGACTGGTGGGAAGCTATTGGTGTGTTTAACCCTTGCCTGGGTTGATAGCTTACCGTGGAAAACCAGCATTCTTGTTTGTGTGGTCACAGTCGGTGACTTTAATAAGTTTCTCCGGAGTAAGAGGACGATGTGGAAGATTCGACGGCATCGGCAGTGGGAAGACAAATCATCTCTCTCTCTCTCTCTTCAATCTACTCAATTCAAATTCCAGAACTGAACTGACTTCTTACCTATACCATCGTAAGACTGTATCATTTTATCACCTGAGCTGGGAGAAGCTTGGGAACTTTATCTACTCACTTATATATGCATATCCTCTGCTAATCTGTTTGCCTTCTCTTGTTTTTTTTTATTAACCAAAATATACTTTATTCAAAAAAAAATTATATACAATAACCATTCAAAGACTTCAATTCTTTACAGTTGGTACCATTACTGTCTTTACATTTTCAAAGTTCAAAAGTTTTGCCACCCACGTGGCACTTTGTTCTTTCATATTTACATTCAGGGGGTATACTCCCAACCCTCCTACGCCTCAACTCCCACGGGAGAAGAACCCTAGACTGTGGTCCTTCCCCACCGGGCCCTTGCGGTGGCTGCACCAAGTTTGAGTGCGTCCCTCAGCACGTACTCCTGCAGCCGAGAATGTGCCAGTCGGCAGCATTCCCCCACGGACATCTCCATGTGCTGGTAGACCATCAAGTTTCGGGCTGACCAAAGAGCGTCTTTGACCGAGTTGGTGACCTGCCAGCAGCACCGGATGTTGGTCTCGGTGTGCGTCCCCGGGAACAGCCTGTAGATCAGAGAGTCCTCTGTTACGCAGCTGCTGGGGATGAACCTCGACACTGCCCCTTCCATCCTCCTCCACACCTTCTCCGCGAACCCACAGTGTGCAAAGAGGTAGGTCATCAACTCCTCCTCACTGCAGTCCTCCCGTGGGCAGAGGGGTGTGGAGACGACGTTCCGGGCATACAGGAGGGATCTGACTGGGAGGGCCCCTCTCACTGCCAGCCAAGCGAGGTCTTGGTGCCTGTTAGTGAGGTCTGGCGATGAGGCATTTTGCCAGATGAACTGGACTGTCTGCTCAGGGAACCACCCCACTGTGTCCATCACGTCTTTCTCCTGCAGTGCCTGCAGGACCTTATGTGCTGACCACTGAAAGTAAGATGTGGCGTGGACAGTATTGTTTTATATTACTTTATCACGTAGTTACTAATAAAATACTGTTTATAACGGAAGACTCAGACTCCAGGTGTGTCCATTTCTGCTGGTCCTTTCTAACCCGTTACGGGGTATGTAACAATATGCCCTCTGGTGTTTGCTATTCATGCCTTGGGAAACACGTACTGGCTATCCACCCTATCTATGCCTCTCATAATCTTGTAGACCTCTATCAAGTCCCCTCTCATCCTTCTACGCTCCAAAGAGAAAAGTCCCAGCTCTGCTAACCTTGCCTCATAAGACTTGTTTTCCAATCCAGGCAACATCCTGGTAAATCTTGTCTGCACCCTCTTTCATAGCTTCTACAGCCTTCCTAAAATGAGGTGACCAGAACTGAACACATCTTGAACAGAACAGAACTGATCAGGAAATGATAAACTTCGGCCTTAAATATACACACAGACTTGGCCTCCACTCCTCTGTGGCAGAGCATTCTAACGATTTGCTATTCTTCTGGCTAAAAAAAAAATTCCTCCTTACCTCTGTTCTATAGGGTCATTTCTCAATAATTTATAATAACTAGAACAGTCAATGTAATATAGGGTATACTCAAATCAGTGTGAGTTCATCAGTCTGATGGCCTGGTGGAAGAAGCTATCCTGGAGCCTGTTGGTCCTGGCTTTTATGCTGCGGTACCACTTCCTGGATGGTAGCAGCTGGAATAGATTGTGGTTGGGATGGTTTGGGTCCCTAATGATCCTAAAGGCCCTTTTTACACATTGTTCTTGTAAACCTGCTGAATCACGAGAAATTCACAATTACTGATGCGCTGGGCTGTCCGCACCACTCTCTGCAAAATCCCGTGATTAAGGGAGGTACAGTTCCCATACCAGGCAGTGATGCAGCCAGTCAGGATGCTCTCAGTTGTGCCCCTGTAAAAAGTTCTTAGGAATTGTGGGCCCATACCAAACTTAGTCAACCGTCTGAGGTGAAAGAGGTCCAGTTGTGCCTTTTTCACCACATAGCTGGTGTGCACAGACCACGTAAGGTCCTCGGTGATGTGGATCCTGAGGAACTTGAAGTTGTTTACCCTCTCAATCCCAGATCCACTGATGTCAATAGGGATTAGCCCATCTCCATTCCTCCTGTAATCCTTTGATTTTGTGACATTGAGAGAGAGGTTGTTTTCTTGACACCTTTGTGTCAGAGAGATGACTTCTTCCCTGTAGGCCACCTCGTTATTGTTTGAGATAAGGCCAATCAATGTAGTGTCGCCAGCAAATTTAATTAGCAGATTGTAGCTGTGGGGGACGATACAGTCATGGGTATACAGGGAGTAAAGGAGGGGACTCAGTACGCAGCCCTGAGGGGCTCTTGTATTGAGAGTCAGAGGGTTGGAGGTGAGAGGCTCACTCTTACAACCTGCTGGCGATCTGACAGGAAGTCCAGGATCCAGCCCTCTAGTTCTAGATACCCCACCATAGGAAACATCCTTTTGACATCCACCTTATCTAGCCCATTCAACATTCGGTAGGTTTCAATGAGATCCTCCCACATTCTTCTGAATTCCAGTGAGTACAGACCCAAAACTGCCAAATGCTCCTCATATGTTAAGTTCTTCATTCCCGGAAATGTCCCTGTGAACCTCCTCTGGACTCTCTCCAATGACAACATGTCCTTCCTGAGATATGGGGCCCAAAACTGTTGACAATACTCCAAGTGCAGCATGACTAGTGTCTCATAAAGGCTCAGCATTATCTCCTTGCTTTTATATTCTATTCCCCTTGAAATTAATGCAAACATTGCATTTGCAATGAACTGAAGGAAATTTATATTAGGCAAGAAACGGTGCTGAAACTGTTAAGTCTGAAGGCTGATAAGTCCCCGGGACCTAATGGTCTGCATCCCAGGGTACTTAAGGAGGTGGCTTTAGAAATCGTGGACACATTGGTAATCATTTTCCAATGTTCTATAGATTCAGGATCAGTTCTTTTGCAGATTGGAGGGTGGCTAATGTTGTCCCACTTTTCAAGAAAGGAGGAAGAGAGAAAACAGGGAATTATAGATTGGTTAGCCTGATCACAGTAGTGGGAAAGATGCTGGAGTCAATTATAAAGGAGGAAATTATGACACATTTGGATAGCAGTAGAAGGATCAGTCTGAGTCAGCATGGATTTACGAAGGGAAAATCATTCTTGACTAATCTTCTGGAGTTTTTTGAGAATGTAACTATGAAAATGGACAAGGGAGAGCCAGTGGATGTAGTGTACCTGGACTTTCAAAAAACTTTTGATAAAGTCCCACATAGGAGATCAGTGGGCAAAATTAGGGCACATGGTATTGGGGGCAGAGTACTGACATGGATTGAAAATTGGCTGGCTGACAGGAAACAAAGAGTAGCAATTAACGGGTCCCTTTCGAAATGGCAAGCTGTGACCAGTGGGGTACCGCAAGATTTGGTGCTGGGACCGCAGCTGTTTACAATATACATTAATGATTTAGATGAAGGGATTAAAAGTAACATTAGCAAATTTGCCAATGACACAAAGCTGGTGGCAGTGTGAAATGTCAGGAGGATGTTATGAGAATGCAGGGTGACTTGGACAGGCTAGGTGAGTGGGCGAATATATGGCAGATGCAGTTTAATGTGGATAAATGTGAGGTTATCCACTTTGGTGGCAAGAACAGGAAGGCAGATTACTATCTAAATGAAGTCAAGTTAGGAAAAGGGGAAGTACAATGAGATCTAGGTGTTCTTGTACATCAGTCAATGAAAGCAAGCAGGCAGGTACAGCAGGCAGTGAAGAAAGTTAATGGCATGCTGGCTTTTATAACAAGAGGAATTGAGTATAGGAGTAAAGAGGTCCTTCTGCAGCTGTACAGGGCCCTGGTGAGACCCCACCTGGAGTATTGTGTGCAGTTTTGGTCTCCAAATTTGAGGAAGGACATTCTTGCTATTGAGGGAGTGCAGCATAGGTTCACAAGGTTAATTCCCGGAATGACGGGACTGTCATATGTTGAAAGATTGGAGCGACTGGGCTTATATACACTGGAATTTAGAAGGATGAGAGGGGATCTGATTGAAACTGTTACGTACCCGTGACACGTGACAGTGGTACCCTTGTCACGTGACTGGGGTTGAAGTTATACTGGACATGAGGTAATGGTCTTGTGATGGTGGAGTGATGTCATTTTCCCGCCAGTAGAGGTCATGTGACAGTTTTTTTTTCACAGGGTATAAAAGGAAGACCCACCCTGTCAGGTGGGGCAGTTCGTGGCGGGATTTGCCAAGCTGACTTCATGTTACTGCGTGATTTAATGTGATGACGCAGTTTAGTTGAAAAATGAAGTTTTATATAATGCCTAAAGTTTAAAAGGTCATTGCCAGCGGTTTCTTTGCTGTGGAGAGTGACGATAAAAGTTTGGAAAATAAAAATCGAGGAGAATCGATTTTCGATGGTGGAAAGTTCGACCTTATTTGATCCTCATTTGGAAGGATTTCGTTGACTGTTCTCGTGTTAACCTCCGCTGGGATAGCGGGAGATTGAGAATAGTGTGGAAAGAAGGTCAGTACCTTTAAGCCGTTATATTTCATAAAATTCTTCGTGGGAAAGTTCGACACCGGGGGAATCGAAGGACATCGACGTGGAAGAGAATTTAAATCGCTTTAAAAAGTCTCTCCTTTTAAAAGGACTGTGAGCTTTTGAACTTTCGGCATACCGCTTTAAAGAACTGTTCTCTTTCGGCATACCGCTTTAAAGAACTGTTCTCTTTCGGCATACCGCTTTAAAGAACTGTTTTTTTTCAATACCGCTTTCAGAACTGTTTGAACTGCAGCGCTATTAAGAACTGTGAGTCTGCCGCACAGCAGCTGAATTCCAGTTGAGCTAATGTTTGTTTACTTTTGGGGGGTTGGTTTTCAGTGTTTAATAAAAGTGTTATTTGTTATGAAAACCCTTGCCTAACTCATATATATTTATTGTTGCCTGAATACGTAACATAATTATGGGGGCTACGTCCGGAATTGGATCGTTTGAGTTAAATGCTTGTTAACTTTTGAATCGGTGTTTTGGTAACGGGGATTGCTCGATTCTTTTGTTTGATTGGCTTGTGAGTGGTATTCGGCAACGATGAATATTGATGAGTTTCTGGCTTCGCCAGCCGTGGATTTGTTAGCAAAGGCAAAAAAAAACTGAAGTATCTGAGATTGCAAATAGATTTTGACTTAAAGGTATTTTAAAGACTACATCAAAGGCTGTAATACAGAGAAAAATCGCATCACATTTTGTGGCTTCGGGTGATTTTGATGAATCGATCTTAGAATCGTTTCCAATAAGTAATCTGGAGATACAGTTGCAAATTGAACAAATGAAGTTGGAACAAAGTAAAGCAGAATTGGAGCGTTATAAATTGGAATCTGACCAGAAGCAGAGAGAGTTTGAATATGCAATGGTGAATTTAAGGTCTGAGAATCAGTCTTCTGATTCTAAAAAACCGTTTGTTGCTAGTCAAGAAATTAAATTGGTCCCTCCATTTAGTGAAACAGAAGTGGAAAGATATTTTCAACATTTTGAAACTATTGCTCGGATGTCAGACTGGCCGAAAGATAAATGGTCAGTGTTGTTACAGAGTGTAATCAAAGGCAAAGCACAACAAGTTTACACAGCTTTAACTGCTGCGCAAGCACTTGATTATGATATTGTGAAAACGAATATTCTCAAAGCATATGAATTAGTCCCAGAAGCGTATAGGGAAAGATTCAGGAGTTTGAAAAAGTCTGTGGAAAAGACTTATGTGGAATTTGCCTATGATAAAGCTATGTGTTTTGAGAGATGGGTTTCTTCTAAAAATGTAAATGAGGACTATGAGACATTGAAAGAGCTGATTTTAATGGAGGAATTTAAAAGAAGCATTCCTGTTGAAGTAAGGACCTACTTAAATGAGAGGGATACTGATAAATTGCAGGACTGTGCTAGATTAGCTGATGAGTATGTTTTAATCCATAAGAATAAATTTCCTCAGGGTAGAATTTTTAAGAGGAAAAATAATATGGAGACTCAAGGTAAATCAGAAATTAAATCAGAGGTTAATGAGAGAGGTAAGGAGGAAGGAAAACCTGTGAAGGAAAGACAGTTTGGTCCTATTTGCAATTATTGTAAGAAGCCTGGCCATGTAATAGCTAACTGCTTCAAATTGAAAAAGAAAGAGAAGGAAGCAGTTCCAGATGCTTGTGTGCAACATACTGAAGCACCTGTAAAGTTACAGGGTTTGGTAAACACAAATGAGGATTTGTTAGAGTCTGACCAAGTTAGAAAGGGATATGATCATTTTATAACTGAAGGGTTTGTATCCTTGAAAGAAGGATCTACTCTGGTGCCAATAAAAATCCTTAGGGATACTGGAGCTTCTCAATCACTGATGTTAGATAGTGTGTTGAAGTTTAATGAAGAGAGTGATACTGGTGAGGTAAATTACATAAGAGGTGTTGGAAGTGATTTTATGCCTGTACATTTACATGAAGTAAATTTAAAGTCAGGGTTAGTTACAGGATTTGTTAAAGTAGGATTACAGCATAGCTTACCTGTGAAGGGTATTTCTTTATTGTTAGGTAGTGACTTGGCAGGTGGACAAGTTTTTCCTGAAGTGCATTTGACAATGGAATCAGAGGAACCAGAGGTGAATTCTAACACAGATTCTTCCTGTGTTGTGACTAGAGCTATGGCTAAAAAGATTGATGTGCAGAATGAGGTTGTTACTCATGACTGTTCAACTCAGGATTTGAGTTTTGAGGATGTGTCAGAGACTTTCTTACCTTCGTTGTTTGAACAAGATTCTGGGAGTAAGTCTGACTATGAAGATTTATCTCTGTCTCGGAAGGAGATGATAGCAGAGCAGAATAGAGATCCTGAGATTATAAAATTAAGGGAACAAGCTTTACTAGATAGTGAAATTGAGGTGGTGTCAGTAGGATATTACTTGGAAAAAGGAGTGTTGATGAGGAAGTGGAGGTTGCCTACAATTCCTGCAAGTGAGGAATGGAATGTTGTTTATCAGGTGGTTGTCCCTAAAGTTTATCGGAATGAGATTTTGACTTTAGCTCATAGTGTGCCTTTAGGTGGACATCAAGGGGTAAGGAAAACTGTGGACAAGATTTTAAAACATTTTTACTGGCCTGGTCTAAGAAAAGATGTGGCGATGTTTTGTAAGACGTGCCATACTTGTCAAATTGTGGGTAAACCAAATCAGGTTACACCAGTAGCTCCATTACAACCTATTCCAGCATTCGGTGAACCGTTTTCTAAAGTTATTGTAGATTGTGTTGGTCCATTACCAAAGACAAAAACTGGTTATCAGTATTTGTTGACTATCATGTGTACTTCGTCTAGGTTTCCAGAGGCAGTACCACTTAGGAATATAAAAGCTAAAACTGTGACGAAGGCTCTTATAAAATTCTTTACTTATTTTGGATTGCCTAAGGAAATACAAACTGATCAAGGCAGTAATTTTATGTCTGGATTGTTTCAACAGATAGTTTATAAATTGGGAGCTAAGCAAATCATTTCGTCTGCATACCATCCACAATCACAAGGTGCCTTGGAGAGGTTTCATTCTACTCTCAAGAATATGGTTAGGACATATTGTGTGGAAAATGAAAGTGACTGGGATGAGAGTATAAACTTACTTTTATTTGCAGTAAGGGAATCGGTACAGGAATCTTTAGGTTTTAGTCCATTTGAACTTGTGTTTGGGCATAGAGTTAGAGGACCTTTAGCTTTATTGAAGGAACAGTGGATTAGTAAGGAAGTACACACTAATTTGTTGGACTATGTTTTGAAATTTAAGGACAGGTTACATAAAGCTTGTAGTTTAGCCAAGGAAAATTTAAAGTTGGCTCAGGAGAAAATGAAAACTTGGTATGATAAAGAAGCTAGGATGAGGATGTTTAAGCCTGGAGATAAGGTGTTGGTTCTTTTCCCAGTGCAGACAAATCCTTTACAAGCTAGATTTCATGGTCCTTATGAAATTGTGTCTAGAATCAATGATGTGGATTATGTGATAAAAACTCCAGATCGTAGAAGGTCAACACAACTTTGCCACATAAATATGATTAAACCATATTTTGAGAAACAATCTGATACTGTGACTGTTGTGGTTAGTGAGAATGAGTTTGATTTAACTGGGAACATGATAGATGATTCATCTGACTTTCATTCTAAATCTAACATTGTTTCTGTTAGGTTACCTAATTCAACCATTCTGGAAAATATGGATGAGAAATTAGCACATTTACAGCTAGAGCAGAAACAACAGATGAAGGAATTGATTTTTAAGTATAAGGATTTGTTTCCAGATGTTCCGAGAAGGACTACTATAGCTTCATATGATGTAGATGTTGGAGATGCCAAACCTATTAAACAACATCCATATAGGATGAACATGGAAAAATGTGAACTTGCTGAGAAAGAAATTGAATACATGTTAGAGAATGATATTATTAGACATTCTAACTCGAATTGGAGTTCGCCATGTGTTATGGTGCCAAAACCTGATGGTAGTATTAGGTTTTGTACGGACTATAGGAAGGTGAATGCTGTAACGAAAACAGATGCATATCCAATTCCTAGAGTAGATGATTGTGTAGATAAGGTTGGAAAAGCAAAGTTCCTTACAAAGATTGATTTATTGAAAACGTATTGGTGTGTTCCATTAACGGACAGAGGTAGAGAGATTTCTGCATTTGTAACTCCATCTGGGTTATATGAGTATAATGTTCTTCCATTTGGGATGAAGAATGCCCCAGGTACTTTCCAGAGGATGATTAATTCTGTGATTCAGGGATTGAAAGATACTGATGCTTATATTGATGATTTAGTGACAGGAAATGATAATTGGGAAGCACACATAATTGCGGTGGAGAAATTGTTTGAAAAGCTTTCAAAAGCTAACTTGACTATTAATTTAGCCAAGAGTGAATTTGGACATGCCACTGTGACTTACCTTGGTTATGTTGTGGGTCAAGGTAAGGTAGCTCCTGTTCAGGTAAAAGTTCAGGCAATTTTAGAGATTCCCACTCCGACGGGGAAAAAAACTCTCAGAAGATTTTTGGGAATGGTAGGATATTATCGAAAATTTTGTAAGAATTTTGCTAATGTTGCCCTTCCATTAACTAACCTTCTGCAGAAGAATGTGAAGTTTGTGTGGACAGTGTTTTGTCAGGAAGCATTTGAAAAATTGAAAACAATGATATGTCAACAACCTGTGCTTAAGGCACCTGACTTTGGAAAACCTTTTTCATTAGCTGTAGATGCTAGTGATGAAGCTGCGGGAGCAGTATTGATGCAAAGGAATGAGGGTGATGAGGTTGATCATCCAGTAGCTTACTTTTCTAAGAAATTTAATAAGCATCAAAGAAACTATTCAACAATAGAGAAAGAATTGTTATCTCTTGTTTTAGCTTTGGAATATTTTGAGGTATATGTTGGTACAACTCAAAAACCACTTATTGTTTACACTGATCATAATCCGTTAGTTTTTCTGAGTAAGATGAAAAACAAAAACAGAAGATTGTTAAATTGGAGTTTGATGTTACAAGAGTACAATGTTGTGATAACTCATATTAAAGGTAAAGATAATGTGGTTGCTGATTGTCTATCTCGATGTTGAATGTACAATGTAATTTTTTTTTGGAGTGGTTTTTTTTATTGTAACACTCCTACTGTATTGTATATTGTGTATGTTATATAATTTATACATTTGTTTTTCTTGTAAGTAATTGTTAAAATTTTTGTTCTTGTCAGACCAAGTGTTTTTTTTGGAGGGAGGTGTTACGTACCCGTGACACGTGACAGTGGTACCCTTGTCACGTGACTGGGGTTGAAGTTATACTGGACATGAGGTAATGGTCTTGTGATGGTGGAGTGATGTCATTTTCCCGCCAGTAGAGGTCATGTGACAGTTTTTTTTACAGGGTATAAAAGGAAGACCCACCCTGTCAGGTGGGGCAGTTCGTGGCGGGATTTGCCAAGCTGACTTCATGTTACTGCGTGATTTAATGTGATGACGCAGTTTAGTTGAAAAATGAAGTTTTATATAATGCCTAAAGTTTAAAAGATCATTGCCAGCGGTTTCTTTGCTGTGGAGAGTGACGATAAAAGTTTGGAAGATAAAAATCGAGGAGAATCGATTTTCGACGGTGGAAAGTTCGACCTTATTTGATCCTCATTTGGAAGGATTTCGTTGACTGTTCTCGTGTTAACCTCCGCTGGGACAGCGGGAGATTGAGAATAGTGTGGAAAGAAGGTCAGTACCTTTAAGCCGTTATATTTCATAAAATTCTTCGTGGGAAAGTTCGACGCCGGGGGAATCGAAGGACATCGACGTGGAAGAGAATTTAAATCGCTTTAAAAAGTCTCTCCTTTTAAAAGGACTGTGAGCTTTTGAACTTTCGGCATACCGCTTTAAAGAACTGTTTTTTTTCAATACCGCTTTAAGAACTGTTTGAACTGCAGCGCTATTAAGAACTGTGAGTCTGCCGCACAGCAGCTGAATTCCAGTTGAGCTAATGTTTGTTTACTTTTGGGGGGTTGGTTTTCAGTGTTTAATAAAAGTGTTATTTGTTATGAAAACCCTTGCCTAACTCATATATATTTATTGTTGCCTGAATACGTAACAAAACATATAAGATTATTAAGGGATTGGACACGCTGGAGGCAGGAAGCACGTTCCCGCTGATGGGTGAGTCCAGAACTACAGGCCACAGTTTAAGAATAAGGGGCAAGCCATTTAGAACAGAGATGCAGAAAAACTTTTTCACCCAGAGAGTGGTGGATATGTGGAATGCTCTGCCCCAGAAGGCAGTGGAGGCCAAGTCTCTGGATGCTTTCAAGAGAGAATTAGATTGAGCTCTTATAGACAGCGGGGTCAAGGGATATGGGGAGAGGGCAGGAACGGGGTACTGATTGTGTATGATCAGCCATGATCACAGGGAATGGCGGTGCTGGCTAGAAGGGCCGAATGGCCTACTCCTGCACCTGCTGTCTATTGTCTATTATTGCAATTACCACAGACGTAACCTGTAAATTAACCTTCTGGGAGTCTTGCACAAGCACTCCTAAGTCCCTCTGCACTGCTGATGTTTGAACTTTCTCCCCATATAAACAATAATCTGTACTATTGTTCCTTTTACCAGAATGCTGACCATACATTTTCCAATACTGTATTCTATCTGCCAAATTTTTGCGCATTCTTCGAATCTAAGTCCTGCTGCGATCAGCAGTGCCTACCCCTCCACCTATCTTTGTATCATCTGCAAACTTCAAAACAAAGCTATCAATCCCATTATTTAAATCACTGGCACACAATGTGAAAAGTAGCTGTCCCAATACAGAACCCTGAGGAGATCCACTAGCCACCGGCAGCCAACCAGAAAAGGCTCCTTTTATTCCCACTCGCTGCCGCCTGCCTTTCGCGTATTCCACTATCCATGCCAGTATCTTTCCTGTAATGCCATGGGATTTTGTAAGATTCAAGATCAATTTATTATCAAAGAATGCATAAATTATACAGCCTTGAGATTTGTTTGCTCACAGGTAGCCACAAGGCAAGAAACCTAAAAGCATCAAATTAAAGAAAAAAAATAAAAGACCAACACCCGATGCGCAAGAGAAAGAAAAAATATATACAAATCATGCAAACAAATGAAGCGAACAACAGCATTTTGAACAAATTGAGTCCTCTGATCTGAAACCGGAGCAGCCCAGAGTAAGCCCAAAGCCTCACTTATCAGTTCATCCTATTAGCAAACACGGAGCACAGCAGCTGGTGCGGTCTTCGTAGCCTCAGCATCACGGAGATACCACCATGGATAATGAGTGAAATCAGGGTTCAATTCCTGCCACTGTCTGTAAGAAGCTTGTATGTTCTCCCTGTGATCACTTGGGTTTCCTCCCACATTCCAAAGAGATACAGTTAAGGTTCGTGAGTTCTAAGCATGTTATATTGTCGCAGAAGCGTGGTAACTTTCATGGTTCTCTGAAAGCACGATCACAGGTAGACTGGATGGTGAAGAAGACTTCTGTCATTCGGACCTTCATGAGTCAGGGCAGTGATTATAGGAGTTAGGATGTTATGTTGCAATTGTACAAGACATTGATCAGTCCCTCTGTTCTACAACTCTCCCCTGTACCCTACTGTTCTGTTCTCATTTGTCTTTCCAAAATGCAACACTTACCCAAATTAAATTCCATTTGCTATTCCTCAGTCCACTTAAACCCAACTGATACAAGGTCTCTGTAAATCTCAATAACCATTTTCACTGGTCTTCTCTATACTGGAGGATCCAAGCACAGATTTGGTCTCTACTTTGCAGCAGTTTGCAGTCTAAGGAAAGCCAATTCAGTCTGCCTCAAGTTCAATTAACCATACATGAATACAGTCAAATGAAACAGCATTCCTTCGGGGCCAAGGTGCAAAAAAGATAGTCATTTAAAAAAATAGCCAAAGTCCCTCATTGGCATGGCCTTTTGATTGATGCTGTATGGGATGTTGTCCTGGTCCAGCTAGCTTTCCCTGAGTGAACACTGGAGGACAGCACCGATTGAGAGGCCACTGAGACTGTGTGTGCCACCATTTTACTAAGATCACCCACAGATGCTGCTCCATTCCTGGACTTTTCCAGCATTACCCTTCCAGATTCTTCATTTTGTTTATACTTCAGAACAATTAGCTGCCACCAACAAACCTTCAGCATCCTCTCTCTGCTGACACTGATACGCATCATCCATTTGCTCTTGGTCTCCATGCTAGCACAAATATTCTTTGTTTATACTCCCTGCAACTTAAAGCATACCTGTTCTCTAACTTACCTAGCTATTACAAAAGGTCAACACACAAGATGCTAGGGAGATCAGAATCGGGTTAAATATCACTGGTATATGTTGTGAAATTTGTTGTTTTATGGCAGCAGTACATTGTATTACATAATAACTATAAACTATAATAAGTATACATAAGACATTAAGTAGTGCAAAGAGAGAAAGAAAAAAGGGACAGTGGTAGTATTCATGGATTCATTGCCTATTCAGAAATCTGATGGCAGAGAGGAAGAAGCTGTTCCTGAAATGTTGAGTGTGCGCATTCAAGCTCCTGTACCTCCTCCTTGAGAAGAGGGCAAGATCTGGTGATGGGAGTCCTTAATGACAGACACTGCCTTTTTGAGGCATCGCTCCTTGAAGATATCTTGGATGCCACAGAGGCTAGTGCCCATGATGGAGCTGACTGAATTCACAAATTTCCAGAGTTTTTTTTTATCCTGGGCAGTGGTTTCTCCATACCAGAAGGTGAGGCAACCATTTAAAATGCTCTCCATGGTATATTTATAGAAATTTGTGAGAATCCTTGGTGACATATTAATTCTCCTCAAACTCCTGATGAAATATAGCCATGGCAGTGCCTTCATTGTAATTGCATCAATATGTTGGGGCCAGGATATTTCCTCAAAGACGTTGCTACCAAGGAACTTGAAATTGCTCATCTTTTCCATTTCTGATCCTTTGATGAGGACAAGTGTGTGTTCCCTTGTCTTCCCCTTCCTGAAGTCCACAATCAATTCCCTAGTCTTACTGACATTGAGTGCAAGGCTGTTGCTGCGACTCCACTCAACCAGCTGATCTATCTCACTCCTGAATACTTCCTTGCCACCATCTGAAATTCCACCAACAGTAGTTGTGTTGTAAGCAAATTCACAGATGATATTTTAGCTGTGCCCAGCCACATGATCATGGGTGCCAAGAGAGTAGAGCAATGGGCTAAGCACACACCCTTGAGGAGCTCCAGTGCTGATTGTCAGTGAAGAGGGAATGTTAATTCCAATCCACATAGACTATGGTCTCCCAGTGAGGAAGTCAAAGATCCAGTTGCAGATGGAGGTTCAGAGGCTCAGGTTTTGGAGCTTGTTGATTAAAACTGAGGTTATGATTGCATTGAACACTGAGCTGTAGTCATTAAACAGCAGCCTGGCATAGGTATTACACCAGGTGATCCAAGGCTCGCTGGAAAGCCAGTGAGATGGCATCCACTGTAGACCTATTGTGGTGAGAAGCAAATTGCAGTGGGTTCAGGTCTTTGCTTGGATAGGAGTTGATTCCAGCCACAATCAACCTCTCAAAGCATTTCATCACAGTAGATGTGAGTACAACAAACAGGTCAGGCAAAATCTATGGAGAGGAGTAAACAGTCAATGTTTCGGACCAGGACCCTTATCAGGACTGGAAAGAAAGGGGGCAGAAACCATAAGTACAAAAGGTCACACACTTGAAATGTTAACTGTTTCTTGTTCCACGCCAACATTTTCTATTTTTAATGGCACTTGGAGGAGTCTGGCTGAATTCTGCAACAAATCAATTCCATTGTCCACTTTGGCTAAAATCATAGACAGCAAAACACAATCCAGTTTCAAATCAGATAGCACAATGCGATCCAGTTTGTAGGCTTGAATATACTCAGGTCTCTTTTATAAAGGATTCAGCACCACTCAGTGCAAAGCAGTGTAACTATGAAACATTTGTTTCCAAGTGCTCCTTGGTTCTTCCAGTGATGTCATTCCCAGCTGTTTCCTGAAGCGTCTTGTGATGGAAAATGCAGTAATCACAATAAGTATGCGAATCTTTAACTATGGACAACGTAACAAGCACAACAGATTCTTGTCATAAGCACAACAGATTCTGCAGATGCTGGAAATCTAGAGCAACACACATAAAATACCAAAGGAACTAATCAGGTTAGGCAGCATCCACGGAAATAATAATCGGTCAATGCTTTGGGCTGAGACCTTCATCAGGACTGGAAAGGAAGAAGGAAGATGCCAGAATAAAGTGGGGGCGAGGGGCAGGAGGACAAGCTAGAAGGTGAGAGGTGAAGCCAGGTGTTTTCTAGTCAGCCAGCTCTGCAGCATGAATCCAAAATACATTTGCTAATCTATTTGCTAATGCTTGAAGTTAACAATAAACAGATGTTTGATAAATCTGGGAAAGAGGCTTGAGTGCAACTTACCTCTCAGCTTCCGCTAGCTGTAGCCTCTCCTGTTCTTCACGCTCCTTTTGCTCACGAGCCAGGCGCCTGTTCTCAGCCAAGATTTTGACAGCCTCTTCAGCAGATGTGGTCCCTGCTATAGCATTAGTAGAAAGATGACGGAGTGGTAAATCAAATATTACTAAGCCATAAACCTGTTCATAGTGTGAATAGTACAAAACTAATTGTTGCTAAAACACATTTAGATAAAGAACCTTCCACCTGAAATGTTAACTACTGTTAAAGAGTGTATAGCCAAATTTCACCAATTGTCCATTTCTTATTGAGGTAAATATAAAGTAGGAAGGGTTAAATCCCTGATTTATCTTGTTTTTGTGACTAACGAGCTAAATCAAGAATAATTTTTTATCTGAGCAGGATACAAAATTGTGGCCCTAATTTTACTTTCTGTTTGGCACTTCACAGAAATAATCTCTAACTATGACGACTAATTAATTTATTGCAAAATCAAAATATGTACGGAGTGGGGCCTCGAGTACACCCCACCATGGAGTACGGCCTCAAGTACACCCCACCACGGAGTACGGCCTCGCGGCCTCGAGTACACCCCACCACGGAGTACAGCCTCGAGTACACTCCACCACAGAGTACTGCCTCGAGTACACCCCACCACGGAGTACTGCCTCGAGTACACCCCACCACAGAGTACGGCCTCGAGTACACCCCACCACAGAGTACGGCCTCGAGTACACCCCACCACGGAGTACGGCCTCGAGTACACCCCACCACAGAGTACTGCCTCGAGTACACCCCACCACGGAGTACTGCCTCAAGTACACCCCACCACAGAGTACGGCCTCGCGGCCTCGAGTACACCCCACCACGGAGTACGGCCTCGAGTACACCCCACCACGGAGTACCGCCTCGAGTACACCCCACCACAGAGTACCGCCTCGAGTACACCCCACCACGGAGTACGGCCTCGAGTACACCCCACCACGGAGTACGGCCTCGAGTACACCCCACCACGGAGTACGGCCTCGAGTACACCCCACCACGGAGTACGGCTTTGAGTACACCCCACCACGGAGTACGGCTTTGAGTACACCCCACCACGGAGTATGGCCTCGAGTACACCCCACCACTGAGTACGACCTCGAGTATACCCCACCAGAGTGCTGCCTCGAGTACACCCCACCACGGAGTACGGCCTTGAGTACACCCCACCACGGAGTACGGCCTCGAGTACACCCCACCACGGAGTATGGCCTCGAGTACACCCCACCACGGAGTACGGCCTCGAGTACACCCCACCACGGAGTATGGCCTCGAGTACACCCCACCACTGAGTACGGCCTCGAGTACACCCCACCACTGAGTACGACCTCGAGTATACCCCACCAGAGTGCTGCCTCGAGTACACCCCACCACAGAGTACGGCCTCGAGTACACCCCACCACGGAGTACGGCCTCAAGTACACCCCACCACTGAGTACGACCTCGAGTATACCCCACCAGAGTGCTGCCTCGAGTACACCCCACTACAGAGTACTGCCTTGAGTACACCCCACCACGGAGTACGGCCTTGAGTACACCCCACCACGGAGTATGGCCTCGAGTACACCCCACCACTGAGTACGACCTCGAGTATACCCCACCAGAGTGCTGCCTCGAGTACACCCCACCACGGAGTACGGCCTCGAGTACACCCCACCACTGAGTACGACCTCGAGTATACCCCACCAGAGTGCTGCCTCGAGTACACCCCACTACAGAGTACTGCCTTGAGTACACCCCACCACGGAGTACTGCCTCGAGTACACCCCACCACAGAGTACGGCCTCGAGTACACCCCACCACAGAGTACGGCCTCGAGTACACCCCACCACGGAGTACGGCCTCGAGTACACCCCACCACAGAGTACTGCCTCGAGTACACCCCACCACGGAGTACTGCCTCAAGTACACCCCACCACAGAGTACGGCCTCGCGGCCTCGAGTACACCCCACCACGGAGTACGGCCTCGAGTACACCCCACCACGGAGTACCGCCTCGAGTACAACCCACCACAGAGTACTGCCTCGAGTACACCCCACCACGGAGTACGGCCTCGAGTACACCCCACCACGGAGTACGGCCTCGAGTACACCCCACCACGGAGTACGGCCTCGAGTACACCCCACCACGGAGTACGGCCTCGAGTACACCCCACCACGGAGTACGGCTTTGAGTACACCCCACCACGGAGTACGGCTTTGAGTACACCCCACCACGGAGTATGGCCTCGAGTACACCCCACCACTGAGTACGACCTCGAGTATACCCCACCAGAGTGCTGCCTCGAGTACACCCCACCACGGAGTACGGCCTTGAGTACACCCCACCACGGAGTACGGCCTCGAGTACACCCCACCACGGAGTATGGCCTCGAGTACACCCCACCACGGAGTACGGCCTCGAGTACACCCCACCACGGAGTATGGCCTCGAGTACACCCCACCACTGAGTACGGCCTCGAGTACACCCCACCACTGAGTACGACCTCGAGTATACCCCACCAGAGTGCTGCCTCGAGTACACCCCACCACAGAGTACGGCCTCGAGTACACCCCACCACGGAGTACGGCCTCAAGTACACCCCACCACTGAGTACGACCTCGAGTATACCCCACCAGAGTGCTGCCTCGAGTACACCCCACTACAGAGTACTGCCTTGAGTACACCCCACCACGGAGTACGGCCTTGAGTACACCCCACCACGGAGTATGGCCTCGAGTACACCCCACCACTGAGTACGACCTCGAGTATACCCCACCAGAGTGCTGCCTCGAGTACACCCCACCACGGAGTACGGCCTCGAGTACACCCCACCACTGAGTACGACCTCGAGTATACCCCACCAGAGTGCTGCCTCGAGTACACCCCACTACAGAGTACTGCCTTGAGTACACCCCACCACGGAGTACGGCCTTGAGTACACCCCACCACGGAGTACGGCCTCGAGTACACCCCACCACGGAGTACGACCTCGAGTATACCCCACCAGAGTACTGCCTCGAGTACACCCCACCACAGAGTACTGCCTCGAGTACACCCCACCACAGAGTACTGCCTCGAGTACACCCCACCACTGAGTACTGCCTCGAGTACACCCCACCACAGAGTACTGCCTCGAGTACACCCCACCACTGAGTACTGCCTCGAGTACACCCCACCACAGAGTACTGCCTCGAGTACACCCCACCACTGAGTACTGCCTCGAGTACACCCCACCACAGAGTACTGCCTCGAGTACACCCCACCACAGAGTACTGCCTCGAGTACACCCCACCACTGAGTACGACCTCGAGTACACCCCACCACGGAGTACGGCCTCGAGTACACCCCACCACGGAGTACGGCTTTGAGTACACCCCACCACGGAGTACGGCCTCGAGTACACCCCACCACGGAGTACGGCCTCGAGTACACCCCACCACGGAGTACTGCCTCGAGTACACCCCACTACAGAGTACTGCCTCGAGTACACCCCACTACAGAGTACTGCCTTGAGTACACCCCACCATGGGACATGGTTTCGAGTACATCTCATGGATATGACCTCAAGTACACCCACCACTGAATAAGATCATGGTTGATTCTTACTGCTTCAAAGGAACAATCGGCCCCTTTTGTTCTGACTTCCTCAGTATGAACATACACAGCTCTCAGCTGTACTGAGTGAATCTCATGAAGGTGCTATCAGGCCTGATTTGGCATTGCTAGTGGCTTTAAGGGGATTTGGATGAGATGACACAGCAATCTGCTTCCCATAAGACATAGGAGAAGAATTAGGCCATTCAACCAATCGAGTCTGCTCTGCCATTCCATCATGACTAATTCATTATCTCTCCCCATTCTCTTGCCTTCTTTCCATAACATTCATTCACAAAGATGATTCTGGGAATGAAAGGGTTATTATACAAGAAGCATTTGTTGGTTCTGGGTCTGCATTCACTGGAATTTAAGGATGAAGGAGAATCTCATTGAAACCTTCTGAATGTTGAAAGCCCTAGACAGATGTGGATGTTTCCTATGGCAGGGGAGTCTATATAACCATATAATCATATAACAATTACAGCACAGAAACAGGCCATCTTGGCCCTTCTAGTCTGTGTCGAACGCTTACTCTCACCTAGTCCCACTTACCTGCACTCAGCCCATAACCCTCCATTCCTTTTCTGTCCATATACCTATCCAATTTTACTTTAAATGACAATATCGAACCTGCCTCTACCACTTCTACTGGAAGCTCGTTACACACAGCTACCACTCTCTGAGTAAAGAAATTCCCCCTTGTGTTACCCTTAAACTTTTGCCCTTTAACACTCAACTCATGTCCTCTTGTTCGCATCTCCCCTACTCTCAATGGAAAAAGCCTATCAACGTCAACTCTATCTATCCCCCTCATAATTTTAAATACCTCTATCAAGTCCCCCTTCAACCTTCTACGCTCCGAAGAATAAAGACCTAACTTGTTCAACCTTTCTCTGTAACTTAGGTGCTGAACCCAGGTAACATTCTAGTAAATCTCCTCTGTACTCTATTTTGTTGACAGCTTTCCTATAATTCGGTGACCAGAACTGTACACAATACTCCAAATTTGGCCTTACCAATGTCTTGTACAATTTTAACATTACATCCCAACTCCTATACTCAATGTTCTGATTTATAAAGGCCAGCATACCAAAAGCTTTCTTCACCACCCTATCCACATGAGATTCCACCTTCCTAGATCATTCTGTTCTACTGCATTCCTCAATGCCCTACCATTTACCATGTATATCCTATTTTGAATAGCCCTACCAAAATGTAGCACCTCACACTTATCAGCATTAAACTCCATCCGCCATCTTTCAGCCCATCTTCTAACTGGCCTAAATCATTCTGCAAGCTTTGAAAACCTACTTTTATCTACAACGCCAGCTATCTTAGTATCATCTGCATACTTACTAATCCAATTTACCACCCCATCATCCAGCTCATTAATGTATATGACAAACAACATTGGACCCAGTACAGATCCCTAGGCACACCACTAATCACCAGCCTCCGACCTGACAAACAGTTATTCACCACTACTCTCTGGCATCGCCCATCCAGCCACTGTCGAATCCATTTTACTACTTCAATATTAACACCTAAAGATTGAACCTTCCTAACTAACCACCTGTGTGGAACCTTGTCAAAGGCCTAACTGAAGTCGATATAGACAATATCCACTGCTTTACCCTCATCAACTTTCCTAATAACCCCTTCAAAAAATTCAATAAAATTTGTCAAACATGACCTTCCATGCACAAAGTCATGCTGACTGCTCCTAATCAGACCCTGTCTATCCAGGTAATTATATATACCATCTCTAAGAATACTTTCCATTAATTTACCCACCACTGACGTCAAACTTACAGGCTGATAATTGCTAGGTTTACTCTTAGAACCCTTTTTTAAATAATGGAACAACATGAGTAATACGCCAATCCACCAGCACCATCCCCGTTTCTAATGACGTTTGAAGTATTTCTGTCAGAGCCCCTGCTATTTCTACACTAACTTCCCTCAAGGTCCTGGGGAATGTCCTGTCAGGACCCGGAGATTTATCCACTTTTATATTCCTTAAAAGCGCCAGTACTTCCTCCTCTTTAATCATCATAGTTTCCATAACTTCCCTACTTGTTTCCCTTACCTTACATAATTCAATATCCTTCTTAGTGAATACTGAAGAAAAGAAATTGTTTAAAATCTCCCCCATCTCTTTCGGCTCCACACAAAACTGTCCACTCTGATTCTCTAAGGGACCAATTTTATCCCTCACTTTCCTTTTGCTATTAATATAACTGTAGAAACCCTTTGGATTTACTTTCACCTTACTTGCCAAAGCAACCTCGTATTTTCTTTTAGCTTTTCTAATTTCTTTCTTAAGATTCTTTTAACATTTTTTATATTCCTCGAGCACCTCATTTACTCCATGCTGCCTATATTTATTGTAGATATCTCTCTTTTTCCTAACCAAGTTTCCAATATCCCTTGAAAACCATGGCTCTCTCAAACTTTTAACCTTTCCTTTCAACCTAACAGGAACAGAAAGATTCTGTACCCTCAAAATTTCACCTTTCAATGACCTCCATTTCTCTATTACAAACTGTCCCAATCCACTCCTTCTAAATCCTTTCGCATCTCCTCAAAGTTAGCCTTTCTCCAATCAAAAATCTCAACCCTGGGTCCAGTCCTATCCTTCTCCATAATTATATTGAAACTAATGGCATTGTGATTACTGGACCCGAAGTGCTCCCCAACACATACCTCTGTCACCTGACCTATCTCATTCCCTAACAGGAAATCCAACACTGCCCCTTCTCTAGGTGGTACCTCCATGTATTGCTGCAAAAAACTATCCTGCATACATTTTACAAATTAAAACCATCCAGCCCTTTTACAGAATGGGCTTCCCAGTCTATGTGTGGAAAATTAAATCCTCCCACAATCACAACCCTGTGCTTACTACAAATATCTGCTTTCTCCTTACAAATTTGCTCCTCCAATTCTCGCTCCCCATTTGGTGGTCTATAATACACCCCTTTAAGTGTTACACCTTTCCCATTCCTCAATTCCACACATATAGTCTCCCAAGATGAGTCCTCCAGTCTATCCTGCCAGAGCACAGCTGTAATATTTTCTCTGACAAACAATGCAACAACACCTCCCCCTCTTGTCCCTCTGATTCTATCACACCTGAAGCAACGAAATCCAGGAATATTTAGTTGCCAATCACACCCCTCCTGCAACCATGTTTCACTAATAGCTACATCATATTTCCAGGTATCAATCCATGCTTTAAGCTCATCCACCTTTCTTACAATGCTTCTAGCATTAAAATAAATGCATCGAAGAAATTCTCCACCTCTTCCTCTCTGTTTATCTCTAACAGTGCAAACAACTTTACTATCTTCTTTTTCTTCCTTCTCCAATACATCTGTTCCTACACTCTGCCCCCGTGTATCCAGTTTAAATCTGTTGCACACTTGGACACAAAAGGGACTTCCAGGCGTGCAGAAGTTTAAAATAACGTCTTTATTCTCCTTTCTGGAAATACCGGAACACAAGCGCATCGGCTTACCATACATGCTGCGGGGCCGTTCCTGACTACTCTACACATGCGCACCGCCGTCCCCCAGGACCCCTCAGCTGCCCCCCAAGTGCCTGTATAAGCTTTGCTCCTCGTAACCATCAATTAACCTACTAAAATATTACCATTGCTAGTGCAACTGAACATTAATCAAATTGTGAATAAACAAAATAACACACCAAAGCAACAAAAATAATATGACAATCATATAAGGAAATTAGGGGGATATCCAGTGTCCATTAATATGGTCCACATTACTATAGGTCCCACACTCTACCCTTCAAAATGAATGTCGTCCCAACATGATAGATTTCCCAGGGTACTCATGTCTTCAACCGGTGAGTTATAGTGGTAGGTTATAAAGAAGTCAGTCTTTCGAGATACTCTCTGTACAGCAACAGTCAATAGACAATAGGTGCAGAAGTAGACCATTCAGCCCTTCGAGCCTGCACCGCCATTCTGAGATCATGGCTGATCACCTACTATCAATACCCGGTTCCTGCCTTGTCCCCATATCCCTTGATTCCCCTATCCATAAGATACCTATCTAGCTCCTTCTTGAAAGCATCCAGAGAATTGGCCTCCACTGCCTTCCGAGGCAGTGCATTCCACACCACCACAACTCTCTGGGAGAAGAAGTTTTTCCTTAATTCTGTCCTAAATGACCTACCCCTTATTCTCAAACCATGCCCTCTGGTACTGGACTCTCCCAGCATCTGGAACATATTTCCTGCCTCTATCTTGTCCAATCCCTTAATAATCTTATATGTTGCAATCAGATCTCCTCTCAATCTCCTTAATTCCAGCGTGTACAAGCCCAGCCTCTCTAACCTCTCTGTGTAAGACAGTCCGGACATCCCAGGAATTAACCTTGTGAATCTACGCTGCACTTCCTCTACAGCCAGGATGTCCTTCCTTAACCCTGGAGACCAAAACTGTACACAATACTCCAGGTGTGGTCTCACCAGGGCCCTGTACAAATGCAAAAGGATTTCCTTGCTCTTGTACTCAATTCCCTTTGTAATAAAGGCCAACATTCCATTAGCCTTCTTCACTGCCTGCTGCACTTGCTCATCCACCTTCAGTGACTGATGAACAAGGACTCCTAGATCTCTTTGTATTTCTCCCTTACCTAAATCTACACCGTTCAGATAATAATCTGCCTTCCTGTTCTTACTCCCAAAGTGGATAACCTCACACTTATTCACATTAAACATCATCTGCTAAGTATCTGCCCACTCACTCAGCCTATCCAAGTCACCCTGAATTCTCCTAACATCCTCATCACATGTCACACTGCCACCCAGTTTAGTATCATCAGCAAACTTGCTGATGTTATTCTCAATGCCTTCATCTAAATCGTTGATGTAAATTGTAAACAGCTGTGGTCCCAATACCGAGCCCTGTGGCACCCCACTAGTCACCACCTGCCATTCCAAGAAACACCCATTCACCGTTACCCTTTGCTTTCTATCTGCCAACCAGTTTTCTATCCATGTCAATATCTTCCCCCCAATGCCATGAGCTCTGATTTTACCCACCAATCTCCTATGTGGGACCTTATCAAATGCCTTCTGAAAATCAAGGTACTCTACATCCACTGGCTCTCCCTTGTCTAACTTCCTGATTACATCCTCAAAAAACTCCCATAGATTAGTCAAGCATGATTTGCCCTTGGTAAATCCATGCTGGCTCGGCCCAATCCTATCACTGCTATCTAGATATGCCACTATTTCATCTTTAATAATGGACTCTAGCATCTTCCCCACTACTGATGTTAGGCTGACAGGACGATAGTTCTCTGTTTTCTCTCTCCCTCCTTTCTTAAAAAGTGGGATAACATTAGCCATTCTCCAATCCTCAGGAACTGATCCTGAATCTAAGGAACATTGGAAAATGATTACCAATGCATCTGCAATTTCCAGGGCCACCTCCTTTAGTACCCTAGGATGCAGACCATCTAGACCTGGGGATTTGTCAGCCTTCAGTCCCATCAGTCTACTCATCACCGTTTCCTTCCTAATGTCAATCTGTTTCATTTCCTCTGTTACCTTATGTCCTTGGCCCATCCATACATCTGGGAGATTGCTTGTGTCTTCCCTAGTGAAGACATATCTAAAGTACTTATTAAATTCTTCTACCATTTCTCTGTTTCCCATAACAATTTCACCCAATTCATTCTTCAAGGGCCCAACATTGTTCTTAACTATCTTCTTTCTCTTTACATACCTAAAAAAGCTTTTGCTATCCTCCTTTATATTCCTGGCTAGCTTGCGTTCATACCTCATTTTTGCTCCCCGTATTGCCTTTTTAGTTAAGTTCTGTTGTTCCTTAAAAATTTCCCAAACATCTGTCCTCCCACTCACCTTAGCTCTGTCATACTTCCTTTTTTTTAATGCTATGCAATCTCTGACTTCCTTTGTCAATCACTGTGGCCCCTTTCCCCCCTTTGAATCCTTCTCCGGGGGATGAACTGATTTTGCACCTTGTGCATTAGTCTTTGACATGACATGCATCTCCCTCTTTATGTCACGTATCAGCAACCGGCCTCACTGACCAGATGATATCTCAAGTGCTACTCCGCTACTTGTGCGGGCTATGTATCTCGGACTGAAGGTTTTAACCTTATGTCTACCCCACAACCCATTACACAGACACAAATGTGCTACTGTATGCCTCACACCTGTTCCAGTGTCCTATATATCAGTGGTCTGTGTTCGACTGATGGCTGGCCTAATGTGTTATATGTGAGTACCTTGAGTGGGTTTCTTTTGTCGGAAAGGATACTTTCTTATGGGAGTTGACTGCTGCTCAAAATCCATCTCATCTGCTTCATCAAATAACGCCTCTCGCTCAGCCCCTGCAGTTTCTCCACTCTCCATCTCTGGTTCTATCCTACCTTCCTCACCCTCATCTGGACACTTATCTTCCTCGCCACCTTGCTCCAGTTCCCTGTCAGTTGCTTGTGGTTGGAACTCCTCTGTTTCCACTCTCAGCTGGCTTCTGAACGGATCAAATTACTCTGCTGGTCGTGTGGTGATGAATCTCCAGTTTCTCTCATCCGCTGAACTACTGTCCAGATCTCTCTCTTTCTGCTTTTCCTGCTGTTCACTCTTCTTATCTGTGTTTGGCTTTTTCTTTCACATTTTCTTTTTCCCCTGCTCATCTTCTTCTACGGGCAGAAAGTCACAGGGCAGTAGCAGGTTCCTGTGTAGGACTCTAGTCTTTCTTAGGCCTCTTTCAGGTCGTACAACGTAGACCGGACTGTCCTTGTACTTCCTCTCGGTTACAATGTGGACTTGCTCTTCCCAATTAAGACCTGAGTTTCTCAGGTCCTCCTCTGTCCCTAAAGTTCCGCACTAATACTCTACACCCTGGCTGTAGTTCCACTCCGTAAGTCTTCCGGTCATACTGCTTCTTTGCTCTATTTTGCTCCCTCTGAGCTGTCTGTGATGCCAGCCTGTATGCGTCTTGCATCTGCCTTCTCCACTTACTGGCATATTCGCTGTGAGAGGTGCTCTGGTCACTTGCTGTCAGGCCAAACATAATGTCCACAGGTAGCCGGGGGCTGCTACCATAGAGGAGGGAGTATGGGGCATATCCCATTGCTTCACTGGGCGTACAGTTATACGACCTTGGCTAAGGAGCTCTTCCAATCTGACTTGGCTTCCTCTGTCAAGTTTCTCAGCATGGAAAGGACTGTTCGATTAAATCTCTCAACCTGACCGTTTCCAGCCGGATGATAAGGCGTTGTGCATGAGCCTTGGATGCCACAGTATTCTTCCAGCTTGGAAAACAGCTTATTCTCAAACTCCTTGCCCTGATCATGATACAACTTGGCCGGAAATCCAAATCTGAGTGCAAAGTCTCCAAAGATCTTTTCAGTGGCAGTTTTTGCTGACTTGTTGGTACACGTGTATGCCTGGGTAAAGTGCGTAAAGTGATCGATGACAACCAGGATATACTCATAACCTCCTTTACAACTTTCCAGATGCAGGTAATCTATTGAAACCATCTCAAAAGGATATATAGTTACAACATTAACCAGTGGTGCTCTAGTTGGCTTGTTCCGACCCTTCCACTTCAGGCAGCTACACACCTTGGTCACATAATGGTCCACATCTCTTTGCATATGAAGCCAATAGAATCGATCACAGATCAGGCTGAGTGTCCGCTCCACTCCGAGGTGTCCCATCTCCTCATGCAGCTCCTTGTATATCAATTGATGGAATGTTTTAGGTAACACTAGTTGATCCCAAGCCACTAACTTTCTGTACAGAATGCCGTCTTTATTGAGATACAACTTTACATCCTCTCCTAACACTCATTCTTACTTGGCTGGTAAGTCCTTGAGAGTTAGCTATGCTTTTCCTTATTTCAGCCATTTCTTCTCTCAGCAGCCTGACTGTTTCATAAAGCTGTTTCTCTTGAACTAGTTACAACAGGTGCTTTACGGCTCTTAGGCTTCACAACTTCATCTGACTGCTCTAGAACCCCCACTCTGGCTTTGGTTGCACCTTGACTCTGCTGACTGCTCTGCATTTCTGTCTGTAATTCATTTACTTTTGGGAGTCAGCTGCTTGTGTTCTTTCTTTGCTTGGACTGTCTTTCTGATTCAACACTGGCTGCTTCATTCATCCTGTCGATGAGTATTTTATCTGTCACTCTCTAATTGTCAAGATAAGGCTTAAGCTGAAACTTGATATGGTCACTTGACAGCCCAGTATTAACTGACCTCAAGAATCTCTTCTGGATGAGCTCAGGACTGTACTGCTCATCTGACACTACTTCTTTTGAAGCAAGTAACAGCTTCTCTTTTAACTCAATTGCTCTGAAGAGGAAATTTTGGTGAGACTCACGACTGTCTTGTGTTATGTTTACCAGTCTGTGATATAAATCTATGGAGCTGTCCTTGTTGAAATATCCCTTTAATATTGTCTTCAGTGGTAAGGTCACTTTTTATCTCGATCATATCACGAATACTCAAACCTGGACTGATTGACTTAATCACCGCTTCCATGACCTCAGCCTCACTGTGTCCCCTACTCAGGCCTCTGTCAATCTGATGCATCAGGTTTGTGTATGAGAGTTTGTCCTTCTGTCCTTTTCCCCGATCTGACCCCAGATCTTGAATTCTCTCCTTATTGTCACTTCCGGGAGCCGGTTTGCAGCTGTAGGCAGTACATTTTGTGGAGCTGAAGCTTGACTTAAAGATGCACTGTTCACTCTTTCATTCAGCCTCCTAACTTCATCCTGCAGAGCTTGACTGTTTAGCTGAAGCTGTATTTTTCTGCCAAGCTCATTTCTTCAGCTGTTCTCTGGCTGGTTTGTGCTATGTTGTCTGCTTTTTTCCCATTACCAGTGTTTCTGGTATTTCCTCTCATTTGCTCAACTGATTCCATCATTGTCCTTTGATAATAATTCACAACCTCCTCCCCTTCATCATTTATTACATTGTCTGTAGATTCAGTAATTAGTCTAATTAATGTTCGCCTTGTGGTAACATTTTCACATGGAATCTTAGCTTCCACACACAACTCTTTGAGCTGATCCAGTTGCAAAAGCCATAGTCTCTGAGACAAGGCCTCTGCCAACTCCTCCGAATCCATTATGTGTGGTATAGCCATGCCCCGAAGCTGCGCACTCCCGCTGTCAATCAAAAGTGATCCATGTCCTCGTTGTTGCCACACTAAGCGCGACGTTAATTATCTCAGTGGTGCCCCAATACTTGTTGCAGACTTGGACACAAAAGGGACTTCCAGGCGTGCAGAAGTTTAAAATAACGTTTTTATTCTCCTTTCTGGAAGTACTGGAACACAAGCACATCGGCTTACCATACATGCTGCGGGGCTGTTCCCGACTGCTCTACACATACGCACCGCTGTCCCCCAGGACCCTTCAGCTGCCCCCACGTGCCTGTATAAGCTTTGCTCCTCATAACCATCAATTAACCTACTAAAATATTACCATTCAACTCAACATTAATCAAATTGTGAATAAACAAAATAACAAACCAAAGCAACAAAAATAGTATGATCATCATATAAGGAAATTAGAGGGATATCCAGAGTCCATTAATATGCTTCACATTACTATAGGTCCCAGAAATCCACTGGAGCCTCTCTATCAAACCTACCTGCAAGAATATTTGACCCCCTGCAGTTCAGATGTAAACCATCCCGTCGGAACAGGTCCCACCTTCCCTGGAAAACTGCCGAATTATCTATAAATCTGAAGCCCTCTCTCCTGCACCATGTCTTCAGCCACGTGTTGATCTGTGCTATCTTTCTATTTCTAAACCCGCCTGCACATGGCACTGGTAGCAATCCTGAGATTGCTATCCTGGAGGTCTTGTCCTTTAACTTGGCGCCCAACTCCCTAAACTCACTTTACATGACCTCCTCACTCTTCCTACCCATGTCATTGGTCCCTACATGGACCACAGCATCCGGCTGCTCATCCTCCCTCTTGAGAACACTGAGAACTCAATCCAAGATATCGCGGGCCCTGGCACCAGGGAGGCAACAGATCATCCGGGATTCTTGATCTCTTCCACAGAACCTCCTATCTGTCCCACTAACTATCGAATCCCCTATCACTACTGCTCTCCTCTTTTCCCTCCTTCCCTTCTGAGCTGAGTGTCCAGTCTCGGTGCCAGAGACGCTACCACTGCAACTTGTCACTGGTAGGTCGTCCCCACCAACAGTATCCAAAACGGTATATTTGTTATTGATGGGAACGGCCACAGGGGTGCTCTGCTCATTCTGTCTAATCCCCTTCCCTTTCCTGACAGTCACTCAGCTACCTGTCTCCTGACACTTAGACTCATGTACTGAGCCTAGGACAAGAGGACACAGCCTCAGGATAGAGGGGTGTCCATTTAAACAGAAATGCAGGCAAATTTTTTAGCGAGAGGGCGGTGAATTTGTGGAATTTATTACCACAGGCATCTGTGGAGCCAGGTTGTTGGGTGTATTTAAGACAGAGATTGATAGGTTCTTAATTGGTCATGGCATCAAAGGCTATTTGGAGAAGGCCGAGGGGGGTGGGGCTGAGGAGGGGATAAAAGGATCAGCCATGTTTGATGGGCCAAATAGCCTAATTCTGCTTCTATATCTTATGGTCTTATGTCCTGACTAATCAAGAACCTATATCTACTTCAATAAAAGGACCATTCTTTTGATCCTTCCTACATTCCAGATATATCTGATTACTAACAGCGCTGCTTTCACTGTCCAAGTCTCATAGGTTAGAATTCCCTTAATTCTCCCTTCTTTAACACACACCTAAAGGTACTCAGTTAAACAACCTTTTGGTCCTCTGTAGCATGGTATCAAATTTTGTGTGATTATAATCAAGGATTCTTGGAGAGTTCCATGAAGGAGGTAGGCAGCACCTCTCCAGGTCAGACTTAGAACATATGTAGGAGAATATCTGCTAATTTGTTTGAAAGCTCAATTGGTTGCATCTTTGTGGGTGTCACGGTAGTGTAACGGTCAGCATCACAGACCTGGGTTCACCACTGCTGCTACCTGCAAGAAGTTTGTATGTTCTCCCTGTGGGGTTCCTCCCACATTCCAAAGATGTACCAGTTAGTAAGTCAAGTGTGCAAATGAACAGTGAGGCAGAAAGGCCTGTTACTGTGCTGTGTCTCTAAATCAATAAATGATCTGATCAGGCAGTACCTGGCTTCTGCTCAGAATCTTTGGATTTGCTCGATGATGTTGAGGAGTCTTTTTCTGCACCGCTGACTTCCAATTTTTGCTTTGGTTTCGCTTCCTTCTCCGGTTTCTTTTTGGTTGTGGATGTAGCCGGAGGTCGGTGAATGGGCAGAGGTCGATGGACAGATGTGGGGGACGGAGGATGCTGTCTGAATGTGCTGGGAGGAGGAGGATAGTTCTTTGGACTTGATCTGGCATTGAAATAAAATCAGAGGTTAATGAAGAATACCATAGACACATGTTCATAAAGATTCATAGAACCATAGAACATTACAGCACAGTACAGGCCCTTCAGCCCTCCATGTTGTGCCGACCTATATGATCCTTAAAAAAAAGTACTAAATCCACAGTACCCCATAACCCTCTATTTTTCTTTCATCCATGTGCCTCTCCAAGAGGCTCTTAAATATCCCTAATGTTTTAGCCTCCACCACCATCCCTGGCAAATAATTCTAGGCACCCACAACCCTCTGTGTAAAAAACTTGCCTCTGATGTCTCCCCTAAACTTCCCTCCATTAATTTTATACATATGCCCTCTGGTGTTTGCTATTGGTGCCCTGGGAAACAGGTACTGACTATCCGCTCTATCTATGCCTCTCATAATCTTGTAGACATTCATCATTGTATCATAGAACAAACCAACAACAGTTTTTCCAATACCATTTGAGATTTATGTTTATAAAATTTGAAATGAACCACATTAATGTTATAGGGCATTATTTGGGTCAGTAAATTTGTGGATGACACCAAGATTGGGGGTGCAGTAGACGGTGAGGAAGACTATTAAAGCTTGCAACGGGATCTGGACCAGCTGGAAAAATGACCTCATAAAGAGAGCTTTTGGCACATTGGCCTTCATTAATTTAAGTACTGAATACAGGAGTTGGGATGTTATGTTGAAGTTGTATAAGATGCTAGTGAAGTCTAATTTTGAGTATTGGGTGCTGTTTTATTCACCTACTTACAGGAAAGATGTAAATGAGCTTGAAAGAGTACGGAGAAAATTGACAAGGATGTTGTCATGACTCGAAGACCTGAGTTATAGAGAACAATTGAATAGGTTAGGATTTTATTCTCTGGAGTGTAGGAGAAGGAGTGGAGATTCGACTGAGGAATATAAAATTATGAGAGGCCGAGATAGGGCAAATGCAATCAGGCTTTTTCCACTGAGGTTGAGTGAGACTAGAACTAGAGTTCATGGGTTAAGGGTGAAAGGTGGAATGTTTAAGGGGAACATGAGGAGGAACTTCATGAGATTGTGGAACAAGCTGTCAGTGGAAGCGGTGGATGTAGGTATGATTTCAATGTTTCAGAAAAATTTAGATAGTGACATGGTTGGGAGGGGTATCAAGGGCTATGGACTAGGTGCAGATCAATGAGACTGGGCAGATTAATATCTCTACAAGGACTAGATGGGTCAAAGGGCCTGTTTATGTGCTGTAGTATTCTATGACTCTATGGCTTGCTCATCAGCCCATCAAGTCTATCCTTGCTAGAAAAGCAGCACTTTAGATAACTCCCAACATTCCAGTATAATATAAAGAGTATTTACTTGACCATTGATGGTGAAGTTGATCTCTTCATTACTGAGTTTGATGGTGAAGAGGGTCTCCGAGCTGCTGGATTTGATGGTGACGGGGGTCGCCTTGTGGCTGTACTCGGTGATGGAGGTCTTCTTGTGCTTGTATTCGGTGAAGAGGGTCTTCGAGCTCCTGAATTTGACGGTGATGGGGGTCGCCTTGTGCCTGTATTTGGTGATGGGGGTCTCCTGGTGCCTGGGTTTGATGGCGATGGGGGTCTCTTCGCTATATTTGGGGATGGAGACCGTCTACGGCTTGCTGCCACAGGAGATGAAGGGTGCTTTCCTTTGATTTGATTCTGTTCATTTAAAACAAAAAACATCCCTCATTATCCAACGTAAATATCTCCCTTCAACCCCATCTGCCATACAATAAATCAGGAAGACAAGCCCACTGGCAAGTGTCGTACACATGACCCTGTTGATTCAGAGCTCTGGTTGGATTCTGAGCCCGTGATCTTCACACAGAAAATGACCTGTTGGTTTAGTGTTGGCCAAGCCCCTTTCATCCAATCCACTCATTAGCCAACCTCAATAATAAGCTTGGGTGAACTCACTGTGACTTCTCAGCACACTGGCTTGGAGATGGGAAAATACCAGGCTCAGTGGGTAGACAGTAGGCTCGGGCCTGCAGCCTCTATTACATACTTGCCGAGTTTACTGTAAATGCAATACATAGAACAACACAGCAGAGCAACTGGCCCTTCAGCCCACCATGTTTGTGCCAGCCAACTAATCCCATCTGCCTAATATGTATAAAACTCCATTACCTGCTTTTATATGTGCCTGTTGAAATGTGCTGTTGGTGTTATTATATCTGCTGCCACCACCTGCCTTGGCAGCATGTTCTAATTACCACTGTATTAAAATAACCTGCCTCTTAAATATTCTCTGAACTTTCCTGCTTTCACCTTAAAGGTATGGTCTCCAGCATTTGACAATTCCGTACTATGAAAACGACCATGTATGCCGTTCATAAATTTAAGTACATCTATTAGGTCTCCCTCCAGTCTCCAACATTCCAGAGACAACAATCCAAGTTTGTCCAACCTCTTATTACACCTCATGCCATCTAATCCAGACAGTATCCCGGTAAATCTCTTCTGCACCTTCTCCAAAACCTCTGCAACCTTCTTGTACAAGCTCTACACAATACTCCAAATTTGGCCGAACCAAAGTTTTACATAAACAGACAAACAGAAATACATATGAACTAGAAGCAGGAGTTGGCCATCGGGTCTGTTGAGCTCCGCTAGTAAATAAGATCATGGCTGATATGGTTCCACCTGTTTTTTCCCCAGAACCCTTAATTACACTGCTATGCAAAAATATATCTAACTGTGTCTTAAATATATGTAATGAGGTAACCTCTACAGCTTCCCTGGGCAGGGAATTCCACAGATTCACTACTCTCTGGGTAAAGCAGTTTAGAAACATAATAAACCTACAGCATAATACAGGCCCTTCGGCCCATAAAGCTGTGCCGAACATGTCCTTACCTTAGAAATTACCCAGGGTTACCAATAGCCCTCTAATTTTCAGAGCTCCATGTACCTATCCAGGAGCCACTTAAAAGACCCTATAGTATCCGCCTCCACCACCGTCGCCGGCAGTCCAATCCACGCACTCATCACTCTCTGCATAAAAAAACTTACCCCTGATATTTTCTCTTACCTACTTCCAAGCATCTTAAAATGGTGCCCTCTCGTGTTAGTCATTTGAGCCCTGGGAAAAAGCCTCTGACTATCCACACAATCAATGCCTCTCACCATCTTATACATCTCTATCAGGTCACCTCTAATCCTCTATCGCTCCAAGGAAAAAAGGCTGAGTTCACTCAACCTGTTCTCATAAGGCATGCTCCCCAATCCAGGCAACATCCTTGTAAATCTCCTCTGCACCCCTTCTATGGTTTCCACATCGTTCCAGTAGTGAGGTGACCAGAACTGAGCACAGTACTCCAAGAGGGGTCTGGCCAGGGTCCTATATAGCTCTAACATTACCTCTCGGCTCCTAAATTCAATTCCATGATTGATGAAGGCCAATACACAGTACGTCTTCTTAACCACTGAGTCAACCTGCGCAGCTGCTTTGAGTGTCCTATGGAGTCGGACCCCAAGATCCCTTTGATCCTCCACACTGCCAAGAGTCTTACCATTAATACTATATTCTGCCGCCATATTTGACCTACCAAAATGAACCAGCTCACACTTATCTGGGTTGAACTCCATTTGCCACTTCTCAGCCCAGTTTTGCATACTATCAATGTCCCGTTATAACATCTGACAGCCCTCCACACTATCCACAACACCCTCAACTTTTGTGTCACCAGCAAATTTACTAACCCATCCCTCCACTTCTTTATTCAAGTCATTTATAAAAATCACTAAGAGTAGGGGTCCCAGAACAGATCCCTGAGGCACTCCACTGGTGACCAACCTCCATGCAGAATATGACCCATCTACAACCACTCTTTGCCTTCTGTGGGCAAGCCAGTTCTGGATCCACAAAGCAATGTCCTCTTGGATCCCATGCCTCCTTACTTTCTCAATAAGCCCTGCATGGGGTACCTTATCAAATGCCTTGCTGAAATCCATATACACTACATCTACTGCCGTACCTTCATCAATATGCTTAGTCACATCCTCAAAAAATTCAATCAGGCTCATAAGGCACAACCTGCCTTTCACAAAGCCATACTGACTATTCCTAATCATATTACTCCTCTCCAAATGTTCATAAATCTTGCCTCTCAGGATCTTTTCTATCAACATACCAACCACTGAACTAAGACTCACTGGTCTATAATTTCCTGGGCTATCTCTACTCCCTTTCTTGAATAAAGGAACAACATCCGCAATCCTCCAATCCTCTGGAACCTCTCTCGTCCCCATTGATGATGCAAAGATCATCACCAGAAGCTCAGCAATCTCCTTCCTCACCTCCCACAGCAGCCTGGGGTACATCTCATCCAGTCCCGGTGACTTATCCAACTTGATGCTTTCCAAAAGCTCCAGCATATCCTCTTTCTTAATATCTCCATGCTCAAGCTTTTCAGTCCGCTGTAAGTCATCTCTACAATTGACAAGATCCTTTTCCGTAGTGAATATTGAAGCAAAGTACTCATTAAGTACCTCTGCTATCTCCTCCCGTTCCATACACACTTTTCCACTGTCACACTTGATTGGTCCTACTCTCTCACACCTCATCCTCTTGATCCACATACTTGCAGAATGCCGGTTTCCGGTGACGTCATCGTTGAGAATGGCAGCTTAAGTCACTAGCTCCTCCGGAAAAACATGTATTAAGCCCTGTTAACCCACCAAATATAGTATTTTTCGAAAAATATTTGAACTGAAAAGACGGGCAAGAATGGGGAAAAAGAATGGAAATAAAAAAAGCGACACTGCAGAGCCTGCGGCCGAGAGGAGTGCAGCGAGCGGCTCTCCTACCCAACTGTGTGCTAGTGAGGCGGACGCTGGACCTCGTTCAGGCGAAGCGGCGAATATGATCGACATTCTGAAAGAGATAAGGGAGTTCCAGAAAGATATAAAGCAGCAGCTACATGATATTAAGTCAGAGCTCGCCAACGTTAAACAAAAAATAGCGGTGGTAGAGACTCGAATTGAGAAGGTGGAAGATCGCGTTCAAAACGTGGAATGGATACTGAGCAAGACAATAAAAATATTAAATCACCAAGAAGGTAAACTGCTTGACCTGGAGGGAAGATCATGGTGGAAAAATATCAGAATATACAACGTTCCCGAAGGAGCAGAGGGCTCGTCTATGACGGAGTTTGTCAGAAAGTTGCTGCGGGACGTGCTGGAGATTCCCTCGACTATGGAACTAGAAATCGAGAGAACGCATCGCTCGCTAGTCCCGAAGTCTACCCGAGATAAGCCATGCTCAATAATAATGAAATTCCTTCTGTACAGTACCAAGGCAGAGATTCTGCGAAGGACCAGGGGTAAGAAGAGAATGTTTTTAGGCGATAAATTAATATATTTTGACCAAGATTACCCCCCCCCGCGGTCCTGCAGAAACATAAAGAATACTCTGAAGTAAAGCGAGTACTAAAGCAAGAAAGGATTAGATTTCAAACTCCGTACCCTGCTAAACTTCGAGTGTTTTATGGAGACGGGATGCAGTTGTACCAGACAGTGGAAGAGGCGACTACAGACATGAAGGCCAGAGGGTTGCCCGTCAGTGTGATCAATCCGAGGGAAAGCCTGGCAGAGGAATTATCCTGCTCCGCTTGGGAAATAGTGCGAGAATCAAAAAGGCAGGAGACGGGAGGAGGCTGAGAGAAGTATATCAGGAAGAAACCGGGAGTTTCCCAAGGACAGTCCTCACTCCCTTCAGAAGAGCCATAAGGTTTGGCTAACTTTAAAAATGTTGAGAAGCTAAATGGAAGCAAATGTAGACGGTGATATACCTATCTCAAGAAATCCTTATTATAATGTGGATTTTATATTACTTAGTTGTTATTCTTTATTCGCTCACTTACTCCTTTCCCCCCCACCAAAATGAGAATATATATATATGTGCATATATGCGTATGTAACACTTACCCAAAAGGCTGGTATATGTCTACGGGGAAAGGAGATCCAGCCACTCACCAACCCCGCCTCCCGTACACACAGGTGCTGTGAGAATCGCGTTTATGCCTCGCGCCCACCAACAGTATCAAACCCACAACAAATACCGGTATGAAATACACTTTAAAGAGTTTACTAAAATTAAAAGAGTATTAGGCAATACAATATAAATATACACAAGAAAAAAACAAAAGGCGCCAACTTATCAAAGTTCAGTCAGTTTAGTGCACTCGTTGGAGCTCAACCAGCGAACCATTCGACCCCTCGTCACTTGCCCCCCCGACTTCCACGTCTTCCACCTCGGACTCCCCGGTGGTCTTCCGAGCGCACGTCCTCCTTCCTCGGCGTCTCCCTCCCGACTCCCTTCACCCCCAAGCCCGCACAACCCCTCCCCCAAGTTCCCAGCCTCACAAAACACAATAACATTCCCCATTGATTAACAAATGAATACAATTACCATATCAGCCATTCTAAAGCGAAACAACGGCGAGAGAAACATTTAACAGACAAAGAAACATTCCTACTTGTAACAAACCAAAGAAGCCCTTTTTAGTAACATACACAGGACATTGTACATTCTCTCCCCACCAGCAAATGTCATGCCCTCATGGCATTACTAGAGTTCCCCAAAGCTTCTTGCAACACACAAAACCCAACCCAGGTGCAGAAAGCAGTGACATAACTACCCAGAGCAGTAGAAATCACACTCGGTTCTCCTGGTTCCACATATGTCAACCGCTCCGGGGGGCACCTAATCCTCTGAGATCTCCATACCCCTTCTGCCCCACTGGGCTCCCTCTTCACCTGCGAACCCAGTGTCTCGGACACCCCAGGTCTTCCTGACAGACCCTCACCCCCTTCCTCACGGGGGTCCTCCCTCACCTGAGATCTCTCCGGCTCACGCTCGGGCTCCACCCTCTCTCCCACCAATGTTGGCTGCCTCTCCATCTGACCCTCAAGACCTTCCCTCCTCTCACCCAATTCAGTATGGGAAGGGCCAAGAGCCTCCTCTCCTGGTACTGGAGCACCAGTGAATGGGAACAGGGGCCACTCATCTGAGTCGTCCTCTTCCGAATCAGTAGCCATTTCCGGGCGAGGGACCCGTCCCCGCTCTTCAGCCACGGGCTCTTCCCTTTCTCTGCGCCCTCGCAGAGTCCTTGTACTAGGTGTAACCTCCCACTCTGGCTCCGTATCCACCTGCACCGCTTGACCCAGGGGCAGCAGGTGATTCCGATGGAGTACCTTGATAGGCCCTTTCCCATCCTCAGGTTTCACCCGGTAAACTGGCAGGTTCGGCATCTGGCTCTCTATTACATAGGGGCTGGTCGCCCATCGATCTGCCAACTTGTGCTTACCAGGGAGTCCCAAATTCCGTAAAAGGACCCGGTCGCCCGGCAATAATTGAACAAACTTCACCTTTCGATCATACTGCATCTTATTCCTCTGATTTTGTTTGGTAGCTGCCGCCTTGGCCAACTCGTACGCCCGCTGTAACTCCCTCTTCATGTCGGACACATACTTTAGATGGGATTTCCCAGGTAATTCACCCACTTCACCCCCAAAACACAAGTCAATGGGCAACCTCGCTTCCCGCCCGAACATCAGATAATAGGGCGAATATCCTGTAGCATCATTGCGAGTACAATTGTAACAGTGAACCAATTGTCCAATATGACGACTCCACCTGCTTTTCTGCCCAATCTCCAGCGTCCCGAGCATATCCAACAGGGTCCGGTTGAACCTCTCTGGCTGCGGATCTCCCTGTGGGTGATAAGGGGTAGTCCTGGATTTTTCAACCCCAAGCATAGTCAGTAATTCATGGATAAGGCGGCTCTCAAAGTCCCGCCCCTGATCGCTATGGATTCGCCTGGGAAGGCCGTAATGAACAAAATACTTCTCCCATAACACCTTCGCCACTGTCGTCGCCTTCTGATCCTTAGTGGGAAATGCCTGAGCATAGCGAGTGTAATGATCGGTGATGACTAAGACATTCGCGGTGCTGCTGGTGTCAGGCTCAATCGACAGAAAATCCTTACATACCAGGTCCAGAGGTCCCGCACTCTGCAAGTGCGACAGTGGAGCCGCCAACGCGGGCAGGGTCTTCCTCTGGATGCAATGACTGCAGCCCCTACAGTATTCTTCGACGTCCCCCCTCATCCGGGGCCAGTAGAACCGGTCTTTGAGTAATCCATAGGTCTTTTCCACCCCCAAGTGTCCAGAATCATCATGTAGGGCCTGGAGTACAGCCTGCCGATACTCCTCCGGCAGGACCAGTTGCCAACAGTGGGGTTGGTCCGGAGGCGCCGTTATCCGGTACAAGATTTGGTTCTTTAACTTCAACCGAGACCACTCCTTCAACAACAGGGGCACGAATGGGTGTTTCGCCTTCTCAGCCAACGCCCCATCCCCTCTCTCGACCGCTCTCCACACTGTGCCAATGCCCGGGTCATTTTGCTGAGCAGCTGCCACTTCCCCCGGACTCAGTTCTGGCAACTGTTTAGTCCGCAGTGCGGTCAGGTCACAGTAAGCTAGGGGTATGGCGTCGTCAAAACCCCCCAAATGGCCCACGGCTCATTCCAGCCTCCCTCTTCCCTCGGCCTTCACGGTGATAGCAAACTGACACATCGCCTTCACTCCAGGGGCAGGGACACTCTCCCACTCCTCGTCCCTCTCCTGTTCCCCCGGCTCCCGACGAGACAAAGCATCCGCATCGACATTCTTGCTTCCGGGCTGGTACCTCAGGCTGAAATCATATACCGACAAGGCCGCCAGCCACCAATGTCCTGTGGCATCCAGCTTTGCCGATGTCAAAATATAAGTGAGAGGATTGTTATCCATTCGCACCTCAAACTTGGCTCCATACAGGTAATCGCCCAACTTGTCCACCACCGCCCACATCAGCGCCAGGAACTCCAACTTGTGAGTGGGATAGTTTCTCTCCGATGGCGACAAGTTTCGGCTGACAAAGGCTACAGCCTCAATGCTTTGCCATGCTCCTGGTACAGAACAGCCCCGAGACCCTCTCAACTGGCATCCGTGTGCAGCACATATGGCTTCTGGGGATCGGCAAAAGCCAACACCGGGGCCTGGGTCAGTGCCCTTTTCAAAGATCGGAACGCCTCTTCACATTGATCATCCCATCTCGAGCCAAAAGGTTCCGCCGGGTTCCAGTATCCTCCAGCGTCCTGCCTCTGGTCCCCCGTCCTTTTCTTTCCCACCGGGGGATAGCCACACAACAGCTGAGTCAACGGGTGACACACTTTGGCATATCCTTTCACAAATCGCCGGTAATACCCACAGAACCCCAAAAATGAGCACAGAGCGCCCACTTTCTGGGGTCTCGGCCAGGTGGTCACAGCCTCTATCTTGGTTGGATCAGTAGCCACTCCCTCTCGCGAAATGATATGGCCAACGTAGCTAACCGACGACTTGCAGAACTGGCATTTGTCCAGGGAAAGCTTCAACCCTTCTTCATTAAGCCGGCCCAACACCTTCAACAGCCTCTCCTCATGTTCCTCCAAAGTCGATCCAAACACTATCAAATCGTCCAGGTACACCAGCACCTCTAACAGATTCATATCCCCCACAGTTCTCTCCATGAGCCTCTGGAAGGTGGCTGGGGCTCCCAAAATGCCTTGGGGCATTCGTTCGAACTGAAAGAACCCCAGTGGGCAGATAAAAGCGGTCTTCTCTTTATCGCCCGCACTCATCGGGATCTGGTAATACTCACTTCATAAATCCAGCACACTGAACCACTTCGCACCACTCAGGCAGGTCAGCGCATCCTCGACTCTTGGGACAGTATATTGATCAGGGACAGTTCGCCGATTCAACGTCCTGTAGTCAACACACATGCGCACTCACCCATTCTTCTTCCGTGCCACCACTATTGGGGACGCATATGGACTTCGGGACTCAGCTATGATTCCGGCCTCCTTCAACTTGCACAAGTGCTGCCGCACGTCCTCAACATCTGCCGGAGCCAGCTGCCCCTCCTCTCCCAGGACGACTCCCGCTCCCAACCCACTGCACTGGTCGCCCCTGAGAGTGGGTACCTCCCCTGTCCCTCCCCTCCAGAGGGGGTTCTCTACCCCCCGGTGGGTTGTCATTCCTCCACCCAGCCACCACTTCCTGTATCGCTGAGGATCGCTCCCGTAGGCCCACGCCCTTTTTCGCCCCCAACGCTCTCTCTTCCTCCCGCACCTCTCTAATCAGTGGCCCGAACGATGGAGGAGGGCCTTTCCTATAAGCCTGCTGGATAGTCCACGCCACCTTGTCCTCCTCCAGAGAGCCACTGAATAACTGACTCATTCTCACGCTAGCCACGTCAGGCGCCTTCACTACCCCCCGGCGCTGCAGCCCCGAGAGCATCCCCTCCATCCTAAATATGTACTCGGAGAGCTTTTCCCTCTCCATTGTTCCAGGCGTTGGAACTCTGCTAAAAGCAGCCAGGGTTCCCCTGACAACCCAAACGCTCCCTCCAAAACTTCTATACATTCCTCCACTGAGGCCCCAGACTTTTCAGCTTTAAACTCCTGGACTGTTTTGGCTGCTAAACCCCTCAAACTTCCCACCAATCGCTGCCTCTTCTCCTCCTCCGAGCCTGGCCACTCCTCTAACATCAAGGACGTATGCTCGATCCAGGTCTTATAGTCCACCTCCCCGTCCGGAGTCGGATTGGCTCCGGAGAACACCCCCAGCTTCAACCGTGGCCTCTCGGCCACTCCCACCAGGGAGTTAAATGCGGCTGCCAGCTCCGAGGCTTCCTCCTTACCTGGGGGGCGGGGCCTAGTCACGACTCCCTCCTCCCTCCTCCCTTTGCTAGTGCCTGCCACCTCTCTGGGGTTTTCCTCTAGCTCTAGCTCCTCCTCCGATGTCTCCTCCGCCTCATCCTCGGAGAAGGGGTGGAGCCCCCACAGCCCCGCCTCCCCTGGTACACTGACCGTCGCCGGCAGTTCCAACGTCCTGACGTCAGCACTCGTACTAACCAACACCCAGCTAGACTCCATCTCTTTACCACACCGTCTAGCTACCAATTCTACTTGCCCCATACCGTTCACCAAACTTAACCCCCGCACTAACGCGTCTCCCGAAACTCAAAAATCCACTCCGCTCACTACGCATGCGTACTGTACCGGTACACCTTCAAGTTCGCACCAGCGAACAATCTTATCCCTGTCCATCTCCGCTCTGCTGCCTGAGCGATTCCACAGCCCCCTGACAATCCAATCGCGGGCGAGCACCCCACAAATGTAACACTTACCCAAAAGGCTGGTATATGTCTAGGGGAAAAGGAGATCCAGCCACTCACCAACCCCGCCTCCCGTACACGCAGGTGCTGTGAGAATCGCGTTTATGCCTCACGCCCGCCAACAGTATCAAACCCACAACAAATACCGGTATGAAATACACTTTAAAGAGTTTACTAAAATTAAAAGAGTATTAGGCAATACTATATATATATATATATATATATATATATATATACACAAGAAAAAAAAAGGCACCAACTTATCAAAGTTCAGTCAGTTTAGTGCACTCGTTGGAGCTCAATCAGCGAACCATTCGACCCCTCGTTGCTTGCCCCCCCGACTTCCACGTCTTCCACCTTGGACTCCCCGGTGGTCTTCCGAGCGCACGTCCTCCTTCCTCGGCGTCTCCCTCCCGACTCCCTTCACCCCCAAGCCCGCACAACCCCTCCCCCAAGTTCCCAGCCTCACAAAACACAATAACATTCCCCATTGATTAACAAATGAATACAATTACCATATCAGCCATTCTAAAGCGAAACAACTGCGAGAGAAACATTTAACGACAAAGAAACATTCCTACTCGTAACAAACCAAAGAAGCCCTTTTTAGTAACATACACAGGACATTGTACACGTATGTATGTAATGTGTGTGTATATATAGTGTGTGTGTATATATAGGAGTACACAGGGAAATCTTTTCTGTGTAATGGATTTGTTCACTGACTTAAGAATACTGCAATGGGGGCCCTCAACTCACAAGTAGGAAGGGTTATCCCCCACAGCTAGACATTTCCTCTAGCTCAACGCAGGGTCATCTTCTAGAGACCTCAGCCTTGGAATCACACATTCGTTGCCATTTTTGTTATTATTTGCATTTATTGGTTCTTATTTGTTCAGGGAGTAGATCGATTAAGTTTTATTCTGCTAATTTCAATGATACATTGACAGATAAATACAGATGGCTAAGGACAAAGTAAAATTCATTTCTTTTAATGTCAATGGGCTATTAAATCCAATCAAACGTAATAGAATTTTATCCAAAATGAAAAAAGAACAAGCCCATGTAGTATATTTACAGGAAACTCATTTAAGTGATAATGAGCATAGAAAACTAAAGAGAATGGGCTTCACTAATTTGTTTTTCTCCTCATATAAATCAGGACATAGAAGAGGAGTTGCTATTCTTATCTTAAGTAAGCTAAATTTTGAAAAAGTATTCGAAATGGGAGATAAAGAGGGCAGATATATTCTGGTAAGGGGGAATATAGACGGAAATTCAGCTACTCTATTGAATATATACACACCCCCGGGAAGTGATATTGGTTTCTTTCAGAAAATTACTGATATTATGGTAGCGGAAACAGAAGGTCTCCTGTTATGTGGGGGAGACTTAAATTTACAATTACAACCAAACTTAGACTCTTCCAATAGAAAAACCTATGAAACAAAATCTTTACATAAGAAAGTTAATACACTTTTTGAGGATGTTGGTTTAATTGATATATGGAGGGACCTTTTCCCCGACAGAAGGGATTACACTCATTATTCTGCACCCCATTCTGTATGTACAAGAATAGACTATTTCATAACATTTGGAAAAGACAAAGACAAAATAAACACCTGTGGAATTGGGACAATAGATGTAAGTAACCATGCACCTATATATTTATCTGTTGATTTTGACCTACAACCAAAGAATACTATTTGGAAACTAAATTCAAGTCTATTCAATGATCCATACTTTAAGGAACAAATTAAAAAAGAAATTGGTCTCTACTTAGAATTTAATGATAATGGAGAGGTTTCACCTCCCATTTTATGGTATACTCTGAAGGCTGTCTTAAGAGGGAAAATTATAGCGATATCTTCATATAAGAAAAAAATAAGGAATAAAACATTAGAGGAATTACAAAATAGGCTGAAGGAACTAGAGAAAAACACAAATTGAATTTGGCACAGGATACATTAGGGGAAATTAAAATAATTAGGAATGAAATTAATAGTTTGGCTATGCAAGAAATCAGGAAAAATTTAATGTTTCTGAAAGAGAGACATTATGAAAGTGGATCAAAATCTATGAAAATACTGGCGTGGAAACTGAAGAAATAGATAGCAGAAAATACAATTCATAGAATTAAGGACTCAAGAACAAAAATGATAAAGAAAATAAGCTAAGTGAAATTCAAGAAGCTTTTGAAGTGTTTTACAAAACTCTATATTCCAAAGTTCTAGGGGGAAGCATAACCCAAACTGACACCTTCTTGAATTCTCTAGAGTTACCCACTTTAAACGAAGAACAAAATAGAACGATGACTACTGACATAACTGAAGTTGAACTAAAAGCTGCAATTAGTAGGCTTAAATTAAGCAAGTCACCAGGATCAGATGAATATACGGCAGAGTGGTACAAAGAATTAAAAAATGAGTTAATTCATTTCCAGTTCCACACTGAACTGGGCTCTAAAAAAGGCACAAATGCCACCCAGTTGGAAGGAAGCGATAATCTCAGCTATACCGAAAGAAGGCAAGGATAAAATGGAATGCGGGTCATTTAGACCAATATCTGTTCTTAATGTAGATTATAGATTATTTACTTCCATCATGGCCAAACGATTAGACGAGTTTCTACCCATACTGATACGTAACGATCAGACAGGTTTTATACGACAATGCCAGACACAAAGACAATATATGAAGGACACTTCAGATTATGGATCATATACAAAAAAATAAAATCGAAGGAATAGCGATAAGCGTGGACGCTGAAAAGGCATTTGATTCGGTTAATTGGAATTTTCTTTACAGAATTTTACATGGATTTGACTTCCAAGACTCAATTATTAAAAGTACACAGACACTATATGACAACCCTACTGCTAGGATTAAAATCAGTGGATATTTATCAAATAGTCTTACTCCAGAAAGGGGCACGAGACAGGGTTGTGTATGGTCACCACTACTCTTCGCATTATATCTGGAACCATTAGCTCAATACATCAGACAAAATGAAGATATCAGGTGAATTTCAATTAAAGGGACAGAGCATAAATTGGATGGGAAGAGAGTAAAAAGTCCATGGTTAGGTTGAGATGCATCCTTGATAACGCTTTTCGCCCTGACCAGGCAGCGTTTATGGTAGATGTTCTCAATGGTGGGCAATTGGGTGCCGATAATCCGCTGGGCAGTTTTCACCACACGCTGGAGTGCTTTGCGGTCTGATACAGGATAATTGCCATACCATGATTCCCATAATGGTCTTTTTACATTTGCAGTTCTTTAGCTCTGTCCACAATGATTCACTTTCTGAACCTATGTCACCTCTTTCTAATGGTTTGATTTCATTTTTTACCAACAGAGCCACGCGGCCCCTCTGCCTTCCTGCCTATCCTTTCGACACAATGTGTATCCTTGGACATTAAACTCCCAGCTATAATCTTTCAGCCTGACTCTGTGATGCCTACAACATCATACCTGCTAATCTGCAATTGTGCTGCAAGTTCATCTGCCTTATTCTATATACTGTGCACATTCATATACACACCTTCAGTCCTGTGTTCAACCTTTACAATTTTCTTGCACCATGCTGAACATTTTTACTCCCAACTTTGTCTGAGATCCTACCAACATCTGCCTCCACAAGCTTTCCACTAACTGTTCTGGCACTGCGGTTCCCAACCTCTGCAACTCTAGTTTAAACCCCACCATGCAGCATTAACCATATAACCATTACAGCACGGACACAGGCCATCTTGGCCCTTCTAGTCTGTGCCGAACGCTTACTCTCACCTAGTCCCACTGACCTGCACTCAGCCCATAACCCTCCATTCCTTTCCTGTCCATATACCTACCCAATTTTCTTTTTAAATGACAATATCGAACCTGCCACTACCACTTCTACTGGAAGCTCATTCCACACAGCTACCACTCTCTGAGTAAAGAAATTCCCCCTCGTGTTACCCTTAAACTTTTGCCCCCTAACTCTCAACTCATGTCCTCTTGTTTGAATCTCCCCTACTCTCAATGGAAAAAGCCTATCCACGTCAACTCTATCTATCCTCCTCATAATTTTAAATACCTCTATCAAGTCCCCCCTCAACCTTCTACGCTCCAAAGAATAGAGACCTAACTTGTTCAACCTTTCCCTCTAACTTAGGTGCTGAAACCCAGGTAACATTCTAGTAAATCTTCTCTGTACTCTCTCTATTTTATTGATATCTTTCCTATAATTTCAGTGACCAGAACTGTACACAATACTCCAAATTTGGCCTCACCAATGCCTTGTACAATTTTAACATTACATCCCAACTCCTAATCTCAATGCTCTGATTTATAAAGGCCAGCATACCAAAAGTTTTCTTCACCATCCTATCCACATGAGATTCCACCTTCAGGGAACTATGCACCATTATTCTTAGATCACTCTGTTCTACTGCATTCTTCAATGCCCTACCATTTACCATGTATGTCCTATTTTGATTATTCCTACCAAAATGTAGCACCTCACACTTAACAGCATTAAACTCCATCTGCCATTTTTCAGCCCACTCTTCTAACTGGCCTAAATCTCTCTGCAAGCTTTGAAAACCTACTTCATTATCCACAGCACTACCCATTTTAGTATCATCTGCATACTTTCTAATCCAATTTACCACCCCATCATCCAGCTCATTAATGTATATGACAAACAACATTGGACCCAGTACAGATCCCTGAGGCACACCAATAGTCACCGGCCTCCAACCTGACAAACTGTTATCCACCACTACTCTCTGGCATCCCCCATCCAGCCACTGTTGAATCTATTTTACTACTTCAATATTAACACCTAAAGATTGAACCTTCCTAACTAACCTTCCATGTGGAACCTTGTCAAAGGCCTTACTGAAGTCCATATAGACAACATCCACTGCTTTACCCTCGTCAACTTTCCTCGTAACCTCTTCAAAAAATTCAATAAGATTTGTCAAACATGACCTTCCACGCACAAATCCATGTTGATTGTTCCTAATCAGACCCTGTCTATCCAGATAATTATATATACCATCTCTAAGAATGCTTTCCATTAATTTACCCACCACTGATGTCAAACTTACAGGCCAATAATTGCTAGGTTTACTCTTAGAACCCTTTTTAAAAAATGGAACAACATGAGCAATATGCCAATCCTCCGGAACCATCCCCGTTTCTAATGACATTTGAAATATTTCTGTCAGAACCCCTGCTATTTCTACACTAATTTCCCTCAAGGTCCTAGGGAATATCCTGTCAGGACCAGGAGATTTATCCACTTTTATATTCCTTAAAAGCACCAGTACTTTCTCTTCTTTAATCGTCATAGTTTCCATAACTTCCCAACTTGTCAACTACCTATGTCATTGTACCTATATGTACCACAACCTCTGGCTCCTCAACCCCCACTTCAGGATATCTTAGACGCGATCAGAAACATTCCGGACCCTGGCACCAGGGAAGCAAACTACTTTCTGGGTCTCCTGACTGCGTCCACAGAATTGCCTATCTGATCCCCTAACTATCGAGTCCTCTATTACTACTGCCTTCCTCTTCCTTTCCCTACCCGTCTGAGCTACAGGGCTGGACTCTGTGCCAGAGGCACGGCCACTGTTGCTTCCCCCAGGTAGGCTGTCCTCCCAAATAGTACTCAAACAGGAGTACTTATTGTCAAGGGGTATAGCCACTGGGGTATCTCTGGTACCTGACTCTTCCCTGTCCCTCTAACCGTGACCCACTTGTCTGCCTCCTGTGGCCCCAGTGTGACCACCTGCCTGCAACTCCTCTCTATCAACTCTTCACTCTCCCTGACCAGACGAAGGTCATTGAGCTCCAGCTCCAGTTCCCTAACACGGTCCCTTAGGAGCTGCAGCTCGGCGCACCTGGCGCAGATGTGGACGTCCGGGAGGCTAGGAGACTCCAGGACCTCTCACATCTGACACCGAGAACAACAAGCTGCCCTCACACTCGTAATCCCCCCTTTCCTCAAATAACAGGAAAAACTGAAAACTAAACCTACTTTGCCTTGCCCGTTTCCGCCTAAGCCCGTCGAGCCTTCACTCTATTTCTGGCTCACTCCACTACCCACTGTATAAGGCTGTGTTCCTTTTAAATCTTCCGTGCTTCACTTCCCAATGCCACACGCCTGTGCAGTCCCACCTCTCTTAACTCCGATGAGAAGAAGAAAAGATCAAAATGGCTCCCACTGCATTCCCATTCTGATTCTCAGACTTCCTTCTCCAAATTTAACAAACCTTCCTGCTATGATATTAGTCTCCCTACATTTCAGGTGCAAACTGACCCTTCTGTACATGTCTCATCTTCCCTGGAAGAGAGACAAATGATCCAAAAATCTTATGTTCTCACTCCTAGACCAACTCCTTAGCCATGTATAAAATTGAATAATCTTCCTAGTTCTAGTCTCACTGGCATGTGACACAGGTAGCAATCTTGAAATCACAACCTTGGAGGTCCTGCCCTTTAACTTAGCACCTAACTTCCTGAACTCCAGAAGTTCATCACTCATCCTACCCATGTCATTGGTAACTACATAGACTACGACTTCTGGCTGTTCACCTTTCCACTTAAGAATGCTGAGGACACGATCTGAGATATGCCAGACCCTGGCACCCAGGGTGCAACATACCATCTGCATCTCATTCTGGCCCACAGAATCTCCTGTCCATTCCCCTAACTAAAGAATCCCCTATAACCACATTGTGCCTCTTCTTCCCCCTTTCCGTCAGAGTTACAGAGGCAGACTCAGTGCCAGAGACCCAACCACTGTGACTTTCCTCTGTTAGGTCATCCTCCCTGACAGTATCCAAAGTGATATATCTGTTGTTGAAGGGGATGGCCACAGGAGTTCTGTGCCCTGGCTCCTTAATCCCTTTCCCCTTTCTGGCTGTCACCCAGTTTCCTGTATCCTGCACCTTGGTGTAACTACATCTCTGTATATTGTATTTATCATCCCTTCAGTCTCCTGAATGACCCAGAGTTCATGCAGTTCCAGCTCCAACTCCTTAATACAAATTGCTAGAAACTGCAGCTGGATGCACTTCTTGCAGTTGTAGTGGTCAGGGATTCTGGAGGCCTCCCTGTCTTCCCACATCCTGAAAGATGAGAATTGGACTATCCCGCCTGTCATCTACTTAGCTGAGCAGATATAAAGAGAAGGAAAAAAATTTGAGCTTTGCTTTCTCTGAGTGAAACCTCTAAGAGCTAAAGCTTTAAGATTACCACTTTCACAATGTCTGTTGTGCCTGCCCCTGCCTTCCTTAATTTGCTCTTACTAATTAATCAAAAATGTCGAATGGCCACTGGTCAAAGCTCTATTATGTTAACGTGAACCACTCTTGCCTTGTAACCTTGGGCGGTGAACCTGATTGAAGTCCCCTTCTCTTTAAACTTCCGATGTACAGATTGGCTGCTGGTCAAATCTCTATATTGTTGACTGTTTACTCTCATGGCCTGCTGAGTTCCTTCAGCATTTTCTCTGTGTTACCTTCCTTTTGCCTATTGTACAGACTTTCTAAATAGTGGCATGACAAAGAAACTTGACTTCCTGACTCTTATACTCAATGCCCCAGCCAATGAAGGCTAGCGTGCCATAAGCCTTCTTTAGCTCCCTATCTAGTTACATGGCCACTTTCAGTGAGTGATGGACATGGACCTTAAGATTCCTCTGTACATTACGTTGTTAAGGTTCTGCCATTAACAATATGCACTACATTAAGACCTCCAGTGTGACAACTCATACTTGGTCAGATTTTACTATCTGCTACTTCTCTGTCCATATCGTTCAAATTTATTGCCATCTGACTATAAAACATACAACCGAACAAAATGACATTCCTACGACCTACAGTGCACCCACAAGATTACACATCGTGCATAAACTAAAATATTACAATAAGTTATTAAAATGTAATTCAAAATGCATAGAGTGCACAGCACAGTTAAACAGTAAACAGCTTGCTGTCCTAGTGACAAGACCTAAGTTGTGGCAGGGCATTCATTAGTCTCACAGCCCGAGGGAAGAAGCTATTACCCAGTCAAGCAGTCCTAGTCCTGATTCTTCTATACCTGTGAGAAGAACTTCTCCTGACAGTAGTAGGTCAAAGAGATGGTGGGATGGGTGGTAGGGATCCTCAACTGAATTGTAACTGACCTGTAAGCAACACACAATCTGATCTATAACTTGTTCTACCATTTAACAGCCCCCACTGTCCACTATTCCACCAGTCTTACTGTTACCTGTAAACCTACTAATCACTCATCCACATTTTTATCCAAGTCACTTACATATATCACAAAACTACAAAAGCCTCAGCACTGATCCCTGTAGAATCTAATTGGTCACAGTGCTCCAGGCAGAATTCCACCACCAGCTTCTGTCTTCTATGGACATGCTAGTTCTGAATTCCAATTGCTTCCTGAATAAATGCATCATTAACTCCTCTACTCACCTGCATGGCCAGAACTGGTGTCATCCCTCCAGCGCTGGCATCCACTGAGTTCTGTCGATCAGAGCTACGGCTACGCAGAGGCTTGTTGGCTGGGTTGATGGGCGATTTCATGGGGCCAGCTGAAGCTGAACGAGTACAGAGGTGAGACTCTATATAATTAGAATTATCAAGCAGGAGAGCAAGAAAAGGCAAGTGGAAAGAAGGGAAAAATATTGTGTAGGTTAGGACACAGATGAATAGAAAATAATTCTGAATAATAACATTACAAATGGTATGGGCAATAAATATCTGATGTATGTAATGGAACTGCAGTTGTCATGCTAGACTTCAACTTGCATGTTGATTGGCTGCTAGCTTGGTCCAATACAACAAGACAGTTAAAATTAACAATAGTGTAGTTAGGGATCTTCAAGAAAAGCGTGATAGCAGTATACTAAATTTATCATACACATGGAGGGTGCAATAGTTTGATATAAAACCAGACATTATGCCAGAACAAGGGATGCTACAATGGAACAATGGAGGAGATGGCTAGCATAACACAGACAATATAGCAGGACAGTTGAGAAACTGCAAGACTTTCAGAGATTTTTCATGGTGCTCAACAAAAAGTATATTCCAGTTAAAAGCAATAACATTCTAAGGGTGAAGAGAGCCAGCTTTGGATAAGGCATCGATGGCAGGCAGACCACCACCAACCAGGGCGAGTTCTTTCTCCTTGTGTGGGACTTTTCTTTAAAACAGTAGCCAGTGTGCAAGCGTGGGAAGAGTCAGAGGCATCAGTGGCAGTGGAAGACAGGCAGAGCACTACCAAAAGTGGTGAGTTCCTTTTACTTGCCGGGGGGGGGGGGGCGGGGGGGGGTTCCTTATTTTTTTTAAACCATGAAAGAGAGATAAGGTCTAGTGGAGTGGCCATCGTCAGTGTGGGGGCTAGAGTCAGAGTGAGAACTTAGAGGCTTTGACTCAAGAGGCTTCAATGAGAAGAGGCTGAGACCAAAGAAACAGGTAAGAAGGGTAGGTTTTTCCTTTAGTTATTGTTGATTTGGTCTTGACTGCCCATAGTACAGTGCAGGCAGGATGGCAGATATGGCAGTGGAATGCTCCTCCTGTAGGATATGAAAATTCATTGTACCTGATGGCCTTTCTGATGACTACACTTTCGAGAAATGCAGCAAACTTGAGCTCCTGACAGACTCCATTTTGGAACTGGAGCTGGATTTGGATGAACTAAGGATCATCCAGGAGGCAGAGCAAATGATAGATAAGACTTCTGAGCAGGTGATTACACCCAGAGTGCAGAATTCAGGGAGCAGATGAGTGAACACCGAGAGAGGTAAAGGGAGAAAGAAGTCCGTGCACAGTACTTTTACAAAGGCCGTTGTAAATCTACTCAAGAAGAAAATAAGAGCTTACAAAAGGTTCAAAAAAAACTGGTAATGATAGAGATCTAGAAGATTATAAGCCTAGCAGGAAGGAGCTCAAGAAAGGAATTAGGAGCCAGAAAGGGCCATAAGAAGGCCTTAGCGTACAGGATTAAGGAAAGCCCCAAGGCATTCTACAAGTATGTTAAGAGCAAGAGGATAAGGCATAAGAGAATAGGACCAATCAAGTGTGACAGTGGAAAAGTGTGTATGGAACGGGAGGAGATAGCAGAGGTACTTAATGAGTACTTTGCTTCAGTATTCACTATGGAAAAGGATGTTGGCGATTGTAGGGATGACTTACAGCGGACTGCAAAGCTTGAGCATGTAGATATTAAGAAAAAGGATGTGCAGGAGCTTTTGGAAAGCATCAAGTTGGATAAGTCACTGGGACTGGATGAAATGTACCCCAGGCTACTGTGGGAGGCGAGTGAGGAGATTGCTGAGCCTTTAGCAATGATCTTTGCATCATCAATGGGGACGGGAGAGGTTTCAGAGGATTGAAGGGTTGCAGATTGTTGGCCAGAAGAAACTGCAGTCTGATCAAGGACAGGGGAAGCAGACAAGCCAGTTGTCTTTGTTTCCCCCATTCTGTGTACTCTGAACAGTTTCTTGCTCTTGGATAATCTAATCAGAGCAACTGAATGTGGACACAGGAAGCTTCAGGTAATGATCTACTAAACCTGAGAACATTCTCAAACAAATAACCATTTGTTATGTAAAGGAAATGGATTCTGAACTGATCCTTGCTATGGGACAATCTAATCAGAGAAATATACCTGAGACCATTTTCAGAGGAGTAGCTACTTGTTATGTAAAATGCCAGACCTGCAATCGGTTATCTCGTTAGACTGGGTTGCCTCATTTAGATAGATAGATAGATAGATACTTTATTCATCCCCATGGGGAAATTCAACTTTTTTCCAATGTCCCATACACTTGTTGTAGCAAAACTAATTACATACAATACTTAACTCAGTAAAAAATATGATATGCATCTAAATCACTATCTCAAAAAGCATTAATAATAGCTTTTAAAAAGTTCTTAAGTCCTGGCGGTAGAATTGTAAAGCCTAATGGCATTGGGGAGTATTGACCTCTTCATCCTGTCTGAGGTGCATTGCATCGATAGTAACCTGTCGCTGAAACTGCTTCTCTGTCTCTGGATGGTGCTATGTAGAGGATGTTCAGAGTTATCCATAATTGACCGTAGCCTACTCAGCGCCCTTCGCTCAGCTACCGATGTTAAACTCTCCAGTACTTTGCCCACGACAGAGCCCGCCTTCCTTACCAGCTTATTAAGACGTGAGGCGTCCCTCTTCTTAATGCTTCCTCCCCAACACGCCACCACAAAGAAGAGGGTGCTCTCCACAACTGACCTATAGAACATCTTCAGCATCTCACTACAGACATTGAATGACGCCAACCTTCTTAGGAAGTACAGTCGACTCTGTGCCTTCCTGCACAAGGCATCTGTGTTGGCAGTCCAGTCTAGCTTCTCGTCTAACTGTACTCCCAGATACTTGTAGGTCTTAACCTGCTCCACACATTCTCCATTAATGATCACTGGCTCCATATGAGGCCTAGATCTCCTAAAGTCCACCACCATCTCCTTGGTCTTGGTGATATTGAGATGCAGGTAGTTTGAGTTGCACCATATCACAAAGTCCTGTATCAGTTTCCTATACTCCTCCTCCTGTCCATTCCTGACACACCCCACTATTTAACTGGTTTGGACCAGTCAGAGTGTAAAGACACAAATATACAAGGCTGGGGTGGGCAGAGCCATGAAACAATGTTGGCTGTAGCCCAGTACAATGACCAGTAAGAAGGTGACTCAGGTAGATCAGGTGACCTTGAGCCAATGGGATAGAGATCCAATGGTTCAATTGATGAGGAACAGTATAAGACTCAGGAGCTCCAAATACGCAGGGGCAATAACTCTCCAGCAGCCAGACCAACCATTGCAGATAAAGAGGATCCCACAGACACATGGCGATCGGGACCACGAGGAATGCCAGCGTAGACTCCTTTCACGGGTAATATCCTTTTCTTTTCATTGACTGTTCATGGACTGCCAGGGAATTCTAGTAGGGTGTACACAGAGACAGTTTGTGAACCCACGTGCTTTTAGTTGAAATAATAAAAGTTTCTTGTTGGTAACTACAGATTCTCTGTGCCTCACTGATCATTATTACAAGGGGTAATTCTTGTAACAGGATGTTGTACCATTATTCAAGAAGGGGAGTAGATATACCTCAGGCCAGTGAGTCTTACTTCAGTGGTTGGTAAGCTGATGGAGAAGATCCTGAGAAGCAGGAGTTATGAACATTTGGAGAAGCATAATATGATTAGGAATAGTCAGCATGGCTTTATGAAAGGCAAGTCGTGCCTTACAAACCTTATTGAATTTTTTGAGGATGTAACTAAACACATTGATGAAGGTAGAGCAGTAGATGTCGTGTATATGGATTTCAGCAAGGCATTTGACAAAGTGTCCCATGCAAGGCTTACTGAGAAAGTAAGGAGGCATGGGATCCAAGGGGACATTGCTCTGTGGATCCAGAAATGGCTTGCCCACAGAAGGCAAAGAGTGGTTGTAGACGGGTCAGTTTCTGCATAGAGGTCAGTAGCCAGTGGAGTGCCTCAGGGCTCTGTTCTGGGACCCTTACTCTTCACGATTTTTATAAATGACCTGAATGAAGAAGTGGAGGGATGGGTTTTAGATGGCTTATATTCTGCATGGAAGTCGGTGACCAGTGGTGTTCAGTAGGGATCTGTTCTGGGATCTCGCCCCACCATTGTGATTTTTATAAATCACCTGGATGAGGAAGTAAAAGGGTGGGTTAGTAAGTTTCCTGATGACACAACAGTTGGGGGTGTCATGGATACTCGGGAGGGTTGTCAGAGGTTACAGCAGGACATCGATAGGATGCAGATCTGGGATGAGAAGTGGGAGATGGAGTTCAATCCAGATAAGAGTGAAGTGGTTCATTTCAGTAGGTCAAATTTGAAGACAGAATATAATGTAAATGGTAAGAATCTTGGCAGTGAGAGGATCAGAGCGATCTTGGGGTCTGTGTCTATAGGATACTTAAAGCTGCTACACAGGTTGACAGTGTTGTTAAGGTGGTGTATGGTGTGTTGGCATTCATCAACTGTGGGATTGAGTTCAAGAGCTGTGAGGTAATGTTAAAGCTATATAACATAGAAACATAGAAAATAGGTGCAGGAGTAGGCCATTCAGCCCTTCGAGCCTGCACCACCATTCAGTATGATCATGGCTGATCATCCAACTCAGAACCCTGTACCTGCTTTCTCTCCATACCCCCTGATCCCTTTAGCCACAAGGGCCATATCTAACTTCCTCTTAAATATAGCCAATGAACCGGCCTCAACTGTTTCCTGTGGCAGAGAATTCCACAGATTCACCACTCTCTGTGTGAAGAAGTTTTTCCTCATCTCGGTCCTAAAAGGCTTCCCCTTTATCCTTAAACTGAGACCCCTCGTTCTGGACTTCCCCAACATCGGAAACAATCTTCCTGCATCTAGCCTGTCCAATTCCTTTAGAATTTTATACATTTCAATAAGATCGCCCCTCAATCTTCTAAATTCCAGTGAGTATAAGCCTAGTCGATCCAGTCTTTCTTCATATGAAAGTCCTGCCATCCCAGAAGTCAACCTGGTGAACCTTCTCTGTACTCCCTCTATGGCAAGAATGTCTTTCCTCAGATTAGGGGACCAAAACTGAACACAATACTCTAGGTGTGGTCTCACCAAGGCCTTGTACAACTGCAGTAGAACCTCCCTGCTCCTGTACTCAAATCCTTTTGCTATGAATGCCAACATACCATTTGCCTTTTTCACCGCCTGCTGTACCTGCATGCCCACCTTCAGTGACTGGTGTACAATGACACCCAGGTCTCGTTGCACCTCCCCTTTTCGTATCGGCCACCATTCAGATAATAATCTGTTTTCCTGTTCTTGCAACCAAAGTGGATAACCTCACATTTATCCACAGTAAATTGCATCTGCCATGAATTTGCCCACTCATCTAACCTATCCAAGTCACCCTGCATCCTCTTAGCATCCTCCTCACAGCTAACACCGCCGCCCAGCTTCATGTCATCCGCAAACTTGGAGATGCTGCATTTAATTCCCTCGTCTAAATCATTAATATATATTGTAAACAACTAGGGTCCCAGCACTGAGCCTTGCGGTACCCCACTAGTCACTGCCTGCCATTCTGAAAAGGTCCCGTTTACTCCCACTCTTTGATTCCTGTTTGCCAACCAATTCTCTATCCACATCAATACCATACCCCCAATACCGTGTGCTTTAAGTTTGCACACTAATCTCCTGTGTGGGACCATGTCAAAAGCCTTTTGAAAATCTAAATATACCACATCCACTGGCTCTCCTCTATCCACTCTACTAGTCACATCTTCAAAAAATTCTATAAGATTTGTCAGACATGATTTTCCTTTCACATAAGACCTTAGTTAAACCGCACTTGGGAGTACTGTGTTCAGTTCTGGTCACCTCACTACAGGAAGGATATGGATTCTTTAGGAAGAGTGCTGAGGAGATTTACAGGGATGTTGTTTGGACTGGAGAGCATGTCTTATGAGAATAGGTTGAGTAAACATGGTGTTTTCTCCTTGGAGCAACGGAGGATGAGAGGTGACTTGATCGAGGTATGGAGAGAAAGCAGGTACAGGGTTCTGAGTTGGATGGTCAGCCATGATCATACTGAATGGCGGTGCAGGCTCGAAGGGCTGAATGGCCTACTCCTGCACCTATTTTCTATATTTCTATGTTTCTATGAGGTGTATAAGATGATGAGAGACATTGATCGTAGAGATAGCCAGAAGCTTTTCCCCAGGGCAGAAATGGCTAACACAAAAGGGCATAGTTTTAAGGTGCTTGGAGGTAGGTAAGGGGGGAGGATGTCAAGGGTAAGATTTTCACAAAGAGAATGGTGAGTGTGTGGAATGCATTGGCAGCAACAGTGGTGGAAGTGGATGCAATAGGGTCTTTTAAGAGACTGTTAGATAGATACATGGAGCTTAGAAAAATAGAGGGCTATGCAGTAGGGAAATTCTAGGCAGTCTCTTGAGTAGGTTACATGGTCTGGAAAACTGGGAATGTAAGAAAGAACCACTAAGCAAGTAGTAATGAAGGGAAGACAGATTATGAAAGTAAATTGGCACAAAATAGAAAAACAGACAGTAAAAGATTTTATAATTACATAAGTGTAAAAGAGTGGCTCAAGTGAACATAGGTCCATTGGAAATTCAGAGGGCAATCTGGAAATGGCCATGGTCTTGAATAACTATTTTGGGTCAATGTTCATGATGGAACACACATCTAGCATGCCAAAGAGAGATATTATGATGTGCTGGGAGGTGAGGAGTTCAACACAATTACTGTCACTAAAGAGACGGTGATGAGTAAGCTGGTGGATCTGTAGGTGGACAAATCCCTTGGTCTTGATGGAATATATCCCAGGATACTGAAAGATATGGCACTAGTTACAGTACTTGCATTTGTGACAATTTACCAAATTTCTCTGAACTCTGGGCAGGTCCGAACAGATTGGAAGACTGTGAATGTAACACCACTATTTGGAAAAAGATGAGGACAAAAAAAGCAGATAACTATAGCTCATTTAGCTTAATATCTGTGGTTGGGAAAATGCTTGAAGCCATTGTTAAGAAATAGCAAGACACCTCAATAGAAACGGTTCTATTGGGCAGACAGAGTATATATTCATGAAATGCAGGTCATTTAATAAATTTGCTAGAGTCTTTGACAATATAAAAAGCACAGTGGATCAAGGGGTACAGGAAAACCATAAGATATAGGAGCAGAGTTAGATCATTTGGCTCAAGTCTGCTCCGCCATTTCATCATGGCGGATCCATTTTCCCTCTAAGCCCCAACCTCTTGCCTTCACCTTTCTCCCTTCATGCCCTGACTAATCAAGAATCCATCAACCTTTGCTTTAAATATACCTAATGACTGGGCGTCCACAGCCGCTTGAGGCAACAAATTCCACAGGTTCACCACTCTCTGGCTGAAGAAATTCCTCATCACCATTCTAAAAGGATGCCCCTCTATTCTGAGGCTGTGTACTCTGATCTTAGGCTCCCCCACCATATGAAACATCCTCTCCACATTCACCCTATCGATGCCTATCAACATTCAATAGGTTTCAATGAGGACACCCCTTACTCCTCATAATTCCAATGAATACGGGCTCAAAGCCATCAAATGGTCCTCATATGACAAGCCTTTCAATCCTGGAATTATTTTTGTGAACTTCCTTTGAACACTCTCCAATGTCAGCACATTCTTTTTTAGATAAGGGGGCCAAAACTGTTCAGAATAAATACTCCAAGTGAGGACTCCTAGAGAATGGTAAATCTGTGGAATTCTCTGCCCAGGGAAGCAGTAGAGGCTTTCCATCCTCATTATCCTGCACTCCTTGATACAGCTTCATTAAGTATATTTAAGACACAGTTAGATAGAATTTTGCATAGTTGGGGAATTAAAGGTTGTAGGCAAAAACAGGGAGATGCAGCCAAGTCCCATGGCCGGATCAGCCATGAATAGCCAAATGGCCTACCCCTTCTCCTTATTCTTAGGTAAAGTGCACACCACCACACGTGACTATCAGGGAAAACCAGACAATGTTTAGTAATTCAAAAGGAAATTAAAGTGGAATTTGAGAATCTACTTTCAAGAGCTAAAGAGCTCCACTGTCACCTAAGAACAGCAAAGAGTAGGGGTACTGTGGAACCCAGTGTGAAACACACTGCCGATCCCACGTGAAGTGAGTGTTTACTGAATATCAGGCTGTACACATGCACCTGTCATTTCCATCCTCATTATCCCACACTCCTTGATATAGCCCGATACCCTGTAAAGATCCTGGGTCTACAAGACCAAAATACCATAATGCATTAGAGCACAATCTATTTATTTATTGTGTGTTGCACCAGACAGTCTGCCATTCTTATCTGGCATGTGGTGTCAGGATTGGTCTCCTTTTGGATTAACCGGGTCACAATATGACCATTCCTGACTCGACCCTTTTTTTTAACGAGGCCGAGTGGCTAGCTCGATGCTCAACCCGGCATGGATAGAAAGTGTGCTCGGGGATGGCCCGTCTTGGATTCAAACTCAGAAGCCTTCACTCCAGAGTCCAGCGCTGATGCCATTGCGCCACCAGCCGGCCATTACAGCAGAATGAGGCCATTTGACCCATTGGTCTGTTCATCATGGTGGATTTATTATCCCTCTCAACCCCGTTCTCCTGTGTTTTGCCTGTAAACTTTGATGCTCTGACTAATCAAGAACCTATCAACTGAAGTTTTAAATATACTCAATGACTTGACATCCACAGGCCTCTGTGGCAATGAATTCCACAGATTTACCACCCATTAGCTGAAGAAATTCCTCCTCACTCTGTTCTAAATGGACATCCCTCTATTCCGAGATGGTGCCCTCTGGTCACCCACTAAAGGAAACATCCTCTCCACATCCATTCAAAAAGACAATTATACCAGTGCCTAAGAAGAATAATGTGAGCTGTCTTAATGACTATCGCCTGGTAGCACTCACATTGACAGTGATGACAGTTATCCAGTAGGTGATGTGGTACACGGAAGCAGCAGCCTTTCAGGTCTGGTGCTACTTTAATTTAGTTTTTTTAATTTAATTTTAAGGCACAATTAGGGTTTAGGGCAATGGATAACAGAGCAACTATCTACCATCGCCAGATACTGCTAATATACAGAGATCGCCCAAAAACAACCCTTCATGAAAATCTGCTGGTTAGATTGCACGACCTCGGCTTGCTGAGGGAATCCGGCCTGCAGTCCTCGGAGTCGCCTGATGCTGGTGGCCAGAGTTGGGGAAGTCGTAAGCGGTGTGCGAGGAAGTGGAAGCAAAGCGAGCGGGCAGGAGTCCGTGCCAGGAAAAAAGTCCTAGCCGGCCGGCTCTCCTGTCCATTCTGTTCTCCAATGTCTGCTTGCTGAGGGAATCAGGCCTGCAATCCTTGGGGTCGCCTGATGCCGGTGGCTGGAGCTGGGGATATCATAAGCGGTGTGCGAGGAAGCGGAAGCGAGGCGAGCGGGCAGGAGTCCATGCCAGGAAAAAAGCAAGCCCTAGCCGGCCGGCTCTCCCGTCCATTCTGCTCTCCAATGGATATTAAGTTGGACAACATCTGTGGCAACGAAATACTCGGTGGGAGTACAGAAACGGATGGAATCCCGGATGCCACCATTCAGCTGTTTATTTATGTAACAGATTTTCCCCCAAGCCATCGGACTACCAACCTACTGACCTCTGCTGTGCCTATTGTCTTGTTTATTATTTATTGTAATGCCTGCACTGTTCTGTGTACTTTATGCAGTCCTGGGTAGGTCTGTAGTCTAGTGTAGTTTTTGTGTTGGTTCAGTGTAGTTTTTGTATTGTTCATGTAGCACCATGGTCCAGAAAAACGTTGTCTCGTTTTTACTGTATACTGTACCAGCAGTTATGGTTATAATGACAATAAAAAGTGACTTGACTTGACTTAACTTGAAATGCTTTGTGAGTTTGGTCATGACTAGACTGAACTCCTGCCTCAGCAAGGACCTGGACCTATTGCAATTTGCTAATTGCCACAGTAAGCCAATGGCAGACGTAATCTCAATGGCTCTCCACACGGCTTCAGACCACCTGGACAACACAAACACCTATGTCAGGATGCTCTTCATCGACTATAGTTCAGCATTTAATACCATCATTCCCACAATCCTGATTGAGAAGTTGCAGAACCTGGGCCTCAGAACCTCCTTCTGCAATTGGATCCTTGACTTCCTAACCGGAAGACCACAATCTGTGCGATTGGTGACAATATACCCTCCTTGCTGACGATCAACACTGGTGCACGTCAGGAGTGTGTGCTTAGCCCACTGCTCTACTCTCTATATACCCATGACTGTGTGGCTAGGCATAGCTCAAATACCATCTATAAATTTGCTGATGATGCAACCATTGTTGGTAGATCTCAGGTGGTGACAAGTGGGTATACAGGAGTGAGATATGCCAATTAGTGGAGTGGTGCCGCAGCAACAACCTGGCACTCAACGTCAGTAAGACGAAAGAGCTGATTGTGGACTTCAGGAAGGATAAGACGAAGGAACACATACCAATCCTCATAGAGGGATCAGAAGTGGAGAGAGTGAGCAGTTTCAAGTCTCTGAGGATCTAACTTGGTCCCAACAAATAGATGTAGCTATAAAGAAGGCACGATAGCTGCTGTACTTCATTAGGAGTTTGAAGAGATTTGGTATGTCAACAAATACACTCAAAAACTTCAAAAGATGTACTGTGGAGAGCATTCTGACAGGCTGTATCACTGTCTGGTATGGAGGGGCTACTGCACAGGACCAAAAGAAGATGCAGAAGGTTGTAAATCTAGAAAGCTCCATCTTGGGTACTAGCCCACAAAGTACTCAGGACATCTTCAGGGAGTGGTGTCTCAAAGGCAGCGTCGGTTATTAAGGATGTCCAGCACCCAAGGCTTTTCTCACTGATACCATCAGGTAGGAGATACAAAAGCCTGAAGGCACACACTCAGCGATTCAGGAACAGCTTTTTCCCCTCTGCCATCTGATTCCTAAATGGACATTGAACTACCTCACTTCTTTTTTTAATATACAGTATTTCTGTGTTTTGCACGTTTTTAATCTATTTAATGTACGTACACTGTAATTGATTTACTTATCTACTTATTATTATTTTTCTCTTCTATATTATATATTGCTGCTAAGTTAACAAATTTCATGTCACATGCTGGTGATAATAAACCGGATTCTGATTCTGCCTAGGGGTGTAGAAGTACAGCCAGGGATCAGACTTTCCAAAGTGAGGGCGTGGAATAGCACGGTAGGCATTCTTGATGATGGTGTAACAGTGGTCCAGTATGTTGTTTCCTCTGGTATTGCAGGTGATCTGTAATGGTAATTACTTAGTGATTTTTTTCAGACTGGCCTGGTTAAAATCCCCCAAAACGACGTGAAGGCATTAGGCCTGAGGTGGAATGTATACCGTTACCAAAATGATCCCAGAAATCTCCCACAGTCTGGTAAATGGATGACACTTAACTGTTAAGATATTCCAGGACTGGTGAGCAGAATTGGGACAGCACTGATGTATTTGTGTATCAAGAAGAGTTTATCATAAGGCATACTCCTCCACATCTGCTTTTGAGAGACTCTATAAGATCTAGCCTGATGGTGTATAGTAAACCCATCAATCTGAATTGTTGCATCCGGTACAGAAAGGGTTAACCAGGATTCCATGAAACGAAGGACA